>NC_090816.1:79888520-80204987 GCF_000390325.3 Nicotiana tomentosiformis | reverse complement strand
ACAGACTTATTAAAAGTCAATATTGGAGGATCGGGTTGCATGCCGCAACAGACTTATTAAAAGTCAATATTGGAGTATCGAGTTGCACGCCGCAACAGACTTATTAAAAGTCAATATTGGAGGATCGGGTTGCACGCCGCAATAGAATTGAATATGAATATATTATGAGAGCGGGTTGCACGCTGCAATAGAATTGGTTGAAATAATAATAGATTATGACTGCTGGGTTGGTTTCAATTATTATAAATGAGTTACCTGTTTTATTTATATTATTTGTTGTTATTATCAATATTGCGTACAGGTTAATGTAAGTGAACCGCCTTAGCCTCATCACTACTTCGTCGAGGTTAGGCTCAACACTTACCAGTACATGAGGTCGGTTGTACTGATACTACACTCTGCACTTCTTGTGCAGATTTTGGAGTTGGTCCCAGCGGCGTACCATAGATTTGCTCGAATTTTAGCTATCAGAGGAGACTTGAGGTATAACTGCATGGCGTCCGCAGTTTTGAAGTCCCCGTCTATTGTACTTTAGCTGTGTGTTTATTTTCAGACAACTTTATATTATTCAGACCTTTATTTGTATTTATTCTAGAAGCTCGTGCACTTGTGACACCAATTCAGGGATGATATTTAGACACCGTTGTTTGATGGATTATTTCACTATATTTCAAACTTTGCTTCCGCATTTGTTTCTTTGTTATTAATAAATTTAAAATTATTTTAAAAACGGATAATATTATTCTAACGTTGGCTTGCCTAGCAAGTAAAATGTTAGGTGCCATCACGATCCGAAGGTGGGAATTTCGGGTCGTGACATTCATACTGATTAGTAGATTGAAGCAAGTTTCTTTTTACTTCTTCTAAATATTTATTAATCATCTCATCTTTATCTCCTTCTTCAAAAGAGATTCTTCTAGCAATATGCTTGACTGAGCTATCATCAATTATTCCTTTCTGGGGAGCTGTTGAGTATTCTTGGATTTTTGCTCCAATAGAATTTAAGAATTCTTGACCGTATAACATTTTTGTCTTGGGATCCTTTTTCATTAATTTATCCCAGAAATTATGGTAAAATATCCTATATAAGCAAAGAATATGTTCTTCTGTGAACCCCAACTCGGGAGTCCATTTATGAATCCATGGAATAGAGAACTCTATAAAGAAATATATTTGGTCAATTTTTTTCAAATAGCAGATATGATATGCGTGATATAACTCGTTCAAATCTGGCAAAACTTTAGTCCATTCTTTGTATAACATAAGAAATGGGTCAGGTAATATCTTGACTGTTGGACCGTGTTATGACCACCAATTTAAGAACCAATTAGGAATGGGACCTGCAAATATCTTTGCACATACCTTTATGAACCAGGTATGTTTATGTCTCTCATTATTATAATAAAGCACTTTATCAAAGGCTTGGATCTCAATATGTGAAATTCATTTGGGAATGATGCAAATTATTACTGCCCAACCATACCAACATGCAGATAAGTATACTGATTTTTATATAAATCTACATCTTGTTTGTTTAACAAACGAATAATCTGTTCAGACGAGTTTAAAGCTAAAGATTGCTCAGTAGTTTTAACTAGTTGTTTTGAAGAAAGTTTATCAAACCATCCATAATCATAAATTATTTTGATAGGGACTTTAGGAATTATCCATTTGTTTAACAAATCAAGATTTTGAGGTATATCTACCTCTTCAAATCTAGTATTTTTCATACTAGTTTCTCCTAAATTCATAACAAAAAATAACATATCTATGCCGAATACTTCAGATCTATCTCATATATACCATGAAAGTTCCTAGGCTCTGATACCATTAACAGAATCTATCATAATAATAATAATAATAATAATAATAATAATAATAATAATAATAATAATAATAATAATAATAATATGACTATTTAGTGAATATATTTTTATTGGAAAATATTTGATTTATTTGACTAAAAATGGGATACACTGGATAAACTATAAACATAGGTTTGTATATACTAGATAAGTTGGGATAAACTTTTATTTTTTAAATGTTAACCTTGACATTTTTAAAAGACTATATGGAAGAGCCTTGGAGAATGGCATCTTTATCATTTTAGTGTTTATCCGAGGATTAACTAATTACGGGATTATTATCCACACCCTCAATATGGGATAGAATAATACCACAATAGTGGGATCAACTAACCACGAATTAAAAAATTCAATCAAACGCGAAATAAAATAGTCTTCCACCTAATTTCGGATTATTATCCCTTATCTCACCAACTAAATGACCCCTTAGACTTGATAACCTCCTTTCTGCTGTGAGAAAATAACAACTAGATGGATATCT
Source organism: Nicotiana tomentosiformis (assembly GCF_000390325.3). Classification (NCBI taxonomy): domain Eukaryota; kingdom Viridiplantae; phylum Streptophyta; class Magnoliopsida; order Solanales; family Solanaceae; genus Nicotiana; species Nicotiana tomentosiformis. Next base: position 80,202,641 of record NC_090816.1, on the reverse strand, counting down.
AGTCTTTTTTTTCTTTTTTTTTCATCACTGGATATCTAGAGCCCGTTTGGATTGACTTAAAAAAGTGACTTTTAAGCACAAGTGCTTAAAAGTATTTTTTAAGTGCTACAGCTTGTTTTATAAATAAAAATTTATGTTGCTAGATAAAAGTGCTGAAACTGAAAAAAAGTTGTTGGAGTATTTGGTAAACAAATGCTAGTAAGCATTTTTTCCTGTTAAAATGACTAAATATCCTTAAAGTTGTTAACACTATAGAGATGTTATTATAATATTTTATTCTAAATTAACACATATACAAATAATTTATAATTAAATCACTTTCAATTTTAATTAATTATCTAAATATAAATTATTTCTTTAAATAATATACAATAATTAATTATTTGACCAAAAAAGCGATTTTTTCAGATTCTTAGGTAACATGTAAACTCATTGAAATATTTGATTTAGAATATAGTTTCAGCAATTAAACAAAGGATGGATTCAACGACAAAAAAAAAAAACTGTTATGAAACCAAAAAAGAAGCTAAAGAATAATATTTACAAAATATTGGAATATATTAAATATTTATTTAAAAAGCTACCGTTGACTTTCCCTTTTAGAACTTCAAAAAAGTTGACTAATTTTGGTGTACATAGCATCAACGATAAAATTAAAATTGGTGATGAGAACTGACACTTTAATTAGTTAGGGAATGGTAGTTTTGGGGTTTAGAAAAAGTGAAAGGAATAGTAGGGTAAATTGTTTGGTCAAATATAGAGGGGTATGAATTGGCTTAAAAGCTGGTCAAACCAACTTAAAAATATTTTTGGAGTTAAAATGAGTGTTTGGATAGACTCAAGCCTAATACTTTTAAGACTATAAAAGTGCTTTTAAGCCAACTTAATTAAAAGCTCAAATAACACCAACTTATTGCTTTTGGTTTATTTAGGTTATTTTAGGTTAAAAGCATTTGGCTCAAAAGCGAACACTCAAATAAGCCCAAAATTGCTTTTAAGTTTAAGCCGATCCAAACACCCTCCTAATCGGGGTTAACTCTCACTTTCTTCTTCATTCATCCTCCTTTTTCACGCTAACTCTCAAAGAACCCGTTTTTTTTTTTTTGTACATTCAACGTACGACGATTACACATCTACTGAACCAGAAGAAGATGAGATATAGAAAGGATAAATGTGATCTGATAATTGGAGGACTAGTGTTAATTGTGGGCAGTTGGGTAATGGGAGTAAAAGGGTCGATCCATGAGTACAAGAATGAAGCTTTTATTCCTCGTTTTAATTCATTCTTCTTCCATGGTGGTAGTGAAGGTCTTTATGCTTCTAAGGTGCAAGATTCTCCCCTTCCCCTTCCCCTTTCTGATGACACCAATAATAAACCCCTTAATGGCAAGTCTTTCATCAGGTACCCAATTTTTGTGTTTTTCCAGTTTATACATTTGGCTATTTTTGTCAATTTTGAGAATTTATTTTTGTTTGCAAGTTGTAGATGTAGGTGTGATCCTGAATCAAAGCTGGCTAGAAAAATTACAAGGAAGAAAATTGAGATTCTACTAGATTTGAAAGGAGGATTGCAACAGTTATTGAAAATAAGGAGATGGTTTGTGAATGCAATTTTACAAAGTGAATGAGTTAGGTAGATAAATTTATTCTGGAAAAGTATGTCCAACCAGACTTTTTAGTGTGCCAGCAAAAGTTATTGAAAATATGGGTGATATGTACATATTATTTGCATAGCACATTTGACACTCAAAGGGATTAAGAATACAAAGTGTGGAACACGAAAGTTATGTTAGTTAAGCAATTGGTAGGGATAAATGTTCTTCATGGAAATTATTTTCTTAAAAAAATATTTGACCTGGAAATCAATTTATGGATCATTTTTCAGAAGAAGTAACTACACATTGCTGCAGGTTTTCTCAACCATTTATGTTAGATTACAGTAAAGTGGGAGATTTTCCATACAGGACAATAGTGTTTTATTCAGCAATTGAGGAAGCTGCGATGGGTCTTTGCAAACTTCAGTCTATATCTATTTATGTGCTATATTTAAAAAAAAAAAGAACTCACTTATTAACTTCTATTAATTACACGGTTACGCCCCCCATTCTTCCTCATCCTCGCCACTTCCCCTACAATTGTAACTTCATTACTAACATTCTCTTCATCTATTAATCATAAGTATTGGGATAAGGTGATTAGACATGACATGACACATCTTCAACTTACCGAGGACATGACCCTAGATAGGAGGGTATGGAGGTCAAGTATTAGGGTAGAAGGTTAGTAGGTAGTCGAGGAGCGATGTCTCACGTTCTTGAGAGTGTGAGTGAGAGATGGTGACAGTTTGGAGCACGTTATCTACTCCTCCTTCTACATATCAATATTATTATTATTATTATTATTATTATTATTATTATTATTCTCGTATTATCCTATTCTGCATTTCTTTATATTACATGTTGTTTACTTTGCGTCGGTATCTTATTATTTTGTTGTCGTTATTGTTTCTTTTCTCTAGTATTTTCAACATGGCTTCTTTGCTAAGTTTTTTTTTCAAACTTGCTTTGTTTTTTCTTTGAGCCGAGGGTCTATAAAAAACAACCTCTCTACCTTACACAAGGTGGGGGTAAGGTCTGCATACCCACTACCCTCCCCAGACCCCACTTGTGGGATTACAATGTGTATATCGTTGTTGTTGGTTGCATATAAAAGTTGATGGCATAAAATAATTCTACAAATTGTAGGATCAGCATTAGGATAGTGTTTTGATGAGACTTTTTATGGTTAGAGATTGACAACAACTCTGAGGTGAAATAAGTCATATGGAGTAGAAGTTTGGATATTTTTAATTAGCCGAAAGTTTCAAGATGTTTTCCAGAAATAAAATGTTTTGATATTTGTCCTCGCATGACCTAGTTCTTTCTCTATCTTTAATAGATTGAACTGAATTCGCTATTGTCTTTATGATGGCTGTTGTGTTTTAGAAATAGAATGTCCAAAATATGTGATGAATAATTTTAGTGACTCATTGCTTTCTTGCATAATGATTTCAGGTTTGAGACAATCACCTTTAGAAGAACAAAGGAGGCTGCAAATAAGCAAAATGAGATGCAGCAGAGTACTGGAATTGTTGAAGCCATAATAGTCGAGGTCAAAGACAGGAATATGATTGGAGGATCCTATCTTAATTCCGAGGCAATATGTTGCACCCCTGCTCTTGCCAAGGATGGATCCTGCAAGGTAGGAGAGGTTATAATCCATCAAGATTCTGAGAACCCTGGGTGGCCAAAGCGGATTCAGACGTCCTTTGAAGGAAAGAATGAAGAGGCTAATATGGTACTCCAGACTGTCGAGATCAACAAGACTGGAATGTATTATCTCTATTTTATGTTCTGCAATCCAGAACTCCAGGGGACATTAATTAGTGGTAGAAGTGTTTGGAGAAACCCAGAAGGCTATCTACCTGGGAAGATGGCACCACTAATGACATTTTATGGTTTGATGTCTCTAGCGTACCTCATTCTTGGTCTCTTGTGGTTTTTACGTTTCGTACAACACTGGAAGGATATAATACAGTTGCACTATCACATTACTGCCGTGATAGGTCTTGGAATGTGTGAAATGGCTCTTTGGTATTTTGAATATGCAAATTTTAATGCCACAGGTAGCAGGCCAATGGGAATTACCATGTGGGCCGTTACCTTCAGTGCTATAAAGAAGACCGTCTCACGTTTACTTCTTCTAGTGGTTTCAATGGGTTATGGTGTTGTACGGCCCACACTGGGCGGTATAACCTCAAAGGTACTTCTTCTGGGTGTGGTATACTTTCTAGCTTCTGAAGCCTTGGAGCTGGTTGAACATTTGGGAAATATCAACGACTTCTCCGGAAAAGCGAGAATCTTTTTGGTGTTACCCGTTGCTTTATTAGATTCCTGCTTCATTGTATGGATATTTTCCTCATTATCCAAAACTTTAGAGAAGCTTCAGGTGATGAAAACTTTCTTTCTTTGTATTCTATTAGTTAGAGATTGGTCAAAAATACTAATAAGAAATACAAGATGGTTGATCAGTTATATACTGTCGTAGTCTCTGCTTTCTGAATCTCTTTTTTGCTCAAACTACAAGATAATTGCATTTTCATCATAAACATACTCCTTTTCTCTTTTGAATTGTTTGGTGGATACCTGATGTCTTTAAACTCTGGTTGATGTATAGTTGATTACAAATGCACTTATGTTGGAGATATAGAGAATCTCAACAATTGAACTGATCTTTGACTCCATCATAGTTCATCACTCTCTTTAAGTCTTCTTAACCCAAGGAGAAGTTTTATATAATTTCAACAGTTTAAGTTTTTGTTTCTCTTTTTTGACTGGAGAGTGTTGGTTTTGTTCAATGTGCGAGGAAAACACAAACATCCTTGTCTTGAATCTGAAGGCTTCCTTCTTTGCCCATATGTACCTCAGATTCGTAGAAGCGTGGCCAAGCTTGAACTGTACCGAAAGTTTACCAATTCTCTAGCAGTTTCAGTTCTGCTCTCTGTTGCTTGGATTGGCTATGAGGTATTCTTTATGGTTGTATTCCCTTTCTCTTTCCTCAATATTATAAGTTTCTTTTCTTGATTACTCTCTGAAATTAATATATTTGTTTATGCAGCTGTACTTTAATGCAAGTGATCCATTGAGTGAATTGTGGCGAAGAGCCTGGATTATCCCTGCTTTCTGGACCATACTAGCGTACTTGCTTTTGACGGTGATATGCATTCTCTGGGCTCCTTCGAATAACCCAACCAGGTGAATAATCCTTGTCCCCTTCCTTTTCTTGTCAGTGCAGTTAGTATAGCTTACTTCTATTGTTACTGGCTGAAGATTACTGCAAATGGATTGAGGATTAAGACATACTTCTAAACGTGCTTCATGTTAGTGATGGCTATTGAATTCATTTATAAATGGAAAGCATGACTAGCTGTGAGTATGTGACTGTTGCTGTTAATCGAGTCTTTGGCTTACAGAAGAAAATGATACTGCACTGTCCATTATCAGTGAATATAAGAGATCTATATTGAGTATGCAAAGACAAAGTGCCCAGAGTAACAAATATTCATTGCCTTCAATATGTGGAGTTGGATGGAAATATAGGACTTGTTTGGAATCATTTTTTGCTGTTAATATTTATCTGTATAAATAGTTTTTGCTGAATTTGTTTTGTTTTGCACGAGTATAACAATGTGAGTTTAAAGATGTTAGTGGTTCTTTTGATATTTCTCTCCTAAATTGACAAGTTATATTAAAATGAATGAGCATTTTACTTATTTCCAATTAGTTTGAACATGCTAATTGAAAGTAAAATGCTGTCCTTTAAGGGGCAAAACTTATATCTTAATTATTTGAAACAGAAAACGGTATCTTATAATTGAAAATGATGCACGAATAGATGGCCGTTGGAACTAATTGGAATAAAATCCTACAATATTTGCTTGAGTACAGTTTCTGAATCTCCTCCTTTCCGACAGTTGAATAAGTTTAGTGAAGTGAGGAAAATCAATCTGCTTATCTTGTCCAAGTTCTAATGAGATGAAACCTCTATGTCCCTGCCCTAAGCAGGGAACAAAGATAATCCATTTTTTTCCGTTGGCTCTCTTTTTGTATGGTTATGGAAACAGGAACTTCTGTTGCACTTTCTTTGTTGCGGGGTGTCATTAAATCAATACATGTAATGATGAATTTCATGTGCCAGTAATTATATCTGAACCGTCGGCATCTTTTATGTACCTTCCCAACTCTTCTAAGATTAGGCAAGCCTAACCTGCCTTGTTTCTCTTATTTAAGGTTAAGTTTCGATGAGTTTTGATGGGTCTGTAAAATATATCCCTCTTGTGTTGCTGGTGGCGACTGCTTTTTACTTCACAAAAGAAAAGGATTGAAACTTAGAAATCTGTCTGTTCCATTTTCATATTGTATCTTGTGATTCTCTCACTCATGCAAAGTTTTGGTTCGTCTACGAAGTCCTTGATCTGCTGGGTTAGTCCTTTATTTGGTAGTTTTTTCTGAAAATAGTCTCTAATTTGTTATCTCTTCACAATTTTACAGATACGCATATTCAGGGGAGACTCTTGATGATGAGGAGGAGGGTCTGTCCCTCACAGGCAGTGGAGTAATAGTGGGAGGAGATCTTGTGTCTAAACTGGAAAGGAAGGAGAGGAAGGCATCTATTGCAGCAGATCATGTGTTTGGGCTAGGAGAAGTTCTTGAGGAGGATAAAAGAGAATGATGCCATTCATTTCGGGTTGTTCTTTCACTCGTTCATTCATGGACGCAGAAGTTTGCCCAGATAATATTTATACCTCCTTTTCTTTTCCTGTTTTTCGTAAAAGAACAGACTGAAATACATGGCGGTTGGAAATTAGCAAGTCGGATCGGAGAAATCCAAACAACATTTGCAGGGAAGATTGGCATCTCTCTTGTCTGAAGAATAGCCGGAGAAGGCCAGCCGGGTGAGCTTGGCATTGAAGTCCAGTTCTCAGAGGCAATCACAATTTTAGGCTTAGTAATTGAAACTTCAGACGTGTTGTGAAGTCGATTAGGCTCCATGCCAGTTTAGAGGATGCAGAAAGACCCTTGTGGTCAGTGATATGTGATAACCAAAGCTTCAAATTCAATTATGAATGCTTACTTATTTTGTGCTATAATACTTTTGTATTGTCACTTTCCTTTTTAGGCTTGAGGTACTCGTTGCTGCAGCTCTTGGTATACCAATCTGATGAGCCTTATATGCATAACCAAGAAGGGAAAAAGGAAGCAAAAAGAGCCTGCAAGAAACAAGAATAAAGAAAAAGAAATGGTAAACTTAATTTAAGCTAAAGCATCATATAATCAGTCTGCCTCATGTTTGGTATGATGATGATATAATAACCAAGCTGAATTTATAAGAGTAGTAAGATGGATATTGTGAAAAGTACCTAAGAATAGGAAGATCAAATAAACTCTAGTGTGCAACAGAGTTTTCAAATATGTATCGAGGAGAGAATGAAACCTAAAAGTCTGATCATCTAAAATGCCTAGATGAAAATATGCTAAGATGAATCTTGAATGCATGATAAAGACTTAAAATTCTCACTTTGGTCATTTTTAAACTCAAAGACGCCATTCGTGGCTGGACCAAAAGTGACCCGAACTGAAAACTTGGAGGATTATTTATGTTCAGTTACAAATTTGTAATCAACTTGTAAATTTGAGGTCGGTTTGCGCAAGTCTAAGAAACAAGCAGTTTTTTTATTTCGATAGAAAATAATTCCTTTAGCTTTGTTTGAATTTAAAGTTTTAAACTAAGCTTCAAGCATTAAAATTCAAATATTTGTGATTTTAAAATTATTTAGTTTACGTCAAATTCTAAGTGGTAAGTGCTCACATTAAACTATTCATCTATCTCATATAATAGCCTATAAACTTTCTACAATTTTACTAAGGATGTAAGATCTTCCACAAGGATGCTACAAGTAGGGGTGGGTATCGATCGGTTCGGTTTGGTTGTAAATATTATCGGTTCAGCATATTTATTGTCGATTTATAAATATGCTAAACCGATAACCGAATCGATAAGATATCGATTATCGAGTATTGGTCAGTCGTTTATCGATCCTTATTGGTTCGGTTATCGGTTTACCGATAAGAATAAAAAATATTCAAAAAATTCATGTTTTTATTATAAAAATCGTGATCATACTGTTAAGAAAAAGAAACTGAATTTTTGCTCTTAAGAAAAGAGGGATTAAATTTCAACTTTAGAAAAGAAAACTTTCTTTGCATTTGAAAATATCCCAATGAATGATCTCAATATTCAAAGTTATAAGTTAGTAGGAGTAAGGAATAAGACATTCAACAATCTAATCTTACTAACTATCTCATTGCGGGAGGGCATAATTCACAGGAAAATAATAATACCTAATCTTGTAAATACTAAAGAATAACTGCAACAAAAGAAACAAATAGAAAAACTAAAAATCTGAACCATTAATTCTTTAAAGGTTTAAAACTAAAAATCTTAACTGAAAAATTAAGATGAGAAATTCAGAAAAGTTTAAAACTTACTATAAGGATTAAGGTCTGAAGATGAAGAGTAATCGCCGAGAGAATTGAGAGAATGAGAGAATGAAGTCATAAGGCGGCTTTATATACTTAGTGGGTAAAATTATAATTTTGTTAAAGCTTATTGGGCTATCGGTTAAACCGTTAATAAAATTGGGGTATTATCACTTTTATCCCGCGCCAGAAACTATTTACATCCGGTAGTCGAAAAAGTGTATAAATTTTGTATAATTTTTGTATATAACATTCTTAATGTGTATATATACAAAATATATACAAATTTTATATATTTTTTTGGCTATTATTTTTACGGTGTCATATTTTCGATACATTGGGCAAACCGAGACCCGAACCGATAACCCAATAGTCAAATAACATTAAATCGTTATCGAACTATTTACCCAATAACCCGATATCGATAACCTAATATTTTTTTATCGGTTCGGGATATCGGTTATACCCGATATATGCCCAACACTAGCTACAAGTGAGAGTATATAATTGGTAAAAAGTTTTCGTAGGTACAAGAATAAAAAAACTTACTCACATTCAATGTCTATTAAACCCATAAATTAGTTTGATGTTTGGTGGAAAAACAGGTTTTTGTAAAATATTAAAAAGAAAAATTGCAAGAACTCTGCTTGAATATTTGAAGCAAACGCCAGTTCCTTAAGATGGAGGTTGAAGGTTGAGTTCTTTTCTACGAAGTTCCCTCCGGGAAAAGAAAAAGAATTATTTCCCATGAAAAACCAATAATTGCGTGATTTCTTTAAGAACATCATTTAGAGCCTGTTTGGAAGTCATATAGGAATTGAATTTGGGTGTAATTGAATGTAATTACACAGTTTGGCATTACTTGGTCAGTATGAAATTGAGTGTAATTGAAGAGGTGTAATTACACTCTTCAATTCTGAAGGAGAGGTGATAATTGATGGTAATTACACGGCGTAATTACAAGATTACTTTTTAATTTCTTTTATTTTATTTTTATTTTTATTTATTTTCTTTGTAACTTTTTATTTTTATTATTTTAATTTCTTTTTATTTTAATTTTTTTCTTTTATTTTTAATTTTTAATTTTTTTAGAATATATTTTTCTTTGTACATTATTTACTTTTTCTCTACCTTGACTTCTTATAATTCCATGTAATTGCTCGTATATTTATTTCTTATTTATTTTATTTTCGTCATTTAGCGTAACTGTATTATTATTCTAGTTTTTGAACTACACCTCCTAATATTAGAAATAATGAGTCATTAACAAACTTGGCATATAATGAGTGATATCATTAAAGTAAATTTTTTTTGTTAAATGAGGTTATAAACATACTATTAAGTTTCCCAATCTTAAGTGGTTATTGGAACTTATTTTTATTATGTTGGAATTTGACATATGTTAAACCTTTTTTTTTTTGGATTTTGAAATTGTGTTATATTTATGGTTCCAATTTACTTATTTTAGTAGTATTGTCTTGTTATTTCACATTGCATGTTGTTCATTTTTAGTTAGAATTGCTAGATTAGTTTTGTCAAATAATTGAATAATGTTATGATATTATATTTATAAATATTAATTTATTTTATCCAACATGCATTCCATGATGTTCTTACAAAACATATGTTTTTAGTTTTTATAATTAATTAAATTAAATATTATTAATTTGGAAAATATATATCAATTATTTTTACAATATTAGTTATAAATATATGATTACTAATTAATGTATATTCAAGAAAAAATATGCATCTTAAATACCAAATCTATTATTATTTATACTTATAAAAAATTATTTATAAACATATATTTATTATATTAACTTTTAAGTTTTAATAATTATTTCATTAAAAATTTAATCTAATTGTGTAATTACACTTGTGCAACCAAACAATATGCTTGTAATTACACTGTGATTACGTTATGACAATTAAACAAACAGGCCGTCGTAACAACTATATTGTGTAATTACTAGGCTGTGTAATTACTACCTAGTAATTATACCAATTCCAATTACCGAGTGGCTTTCCAAACAGACCCTTAAATTTTGACCTCATTAATTTTTTTTAGCTCTTTGTTATATTTTCTTCTTGTCCTCTTTCCTCTTTCTTCTTTCTTCTCCATCTTCTTCTTCTTCTCCTACTTCATCCTTCTGCATTTTTTTTATTCTTCTTTCTCCTTTTCCTTCTTTTTCTTCCAATAAATTATGACACAACTAAATTTAAAAAAGAATAAAATGTGATATAGAAAACTGAAGATTCATTACTTATTTGTGATTAAAATTAAGTAGGTAATATTTCATTGAACTTATATTGTCTGTCTTTAATGATTTGGATTAGTTTGGTTGGAGAAAATAAAAAAATAAATACCATTGTTGGTTTTTGTTCGAGCTTGAAAAAATCTTTTTGAAGAAAACAAAGTGAATTTATTGATTTTTTAAGGTTTATGTTTAATCTAACCATTGGAGTTGAAATTGATATTAGAAGGTTATATATCAAAATTTGGAGTCATTTGGAGTTGATTTGGATCATTCTCGAAGCTAAACATATTGGTGAATTTTTCGCATGGCATCTATGGTAATGGTTAGAATTTATGGCCAATTATGACGATTTACCAAAATATTTTGCAAAAAAATTATGATGGTGGTATGAACTTGTGACCAATATAATGATTGCTAGGATATTTACAAGTCGGTTATGATACTGATCTAGGGGAGACTCAGTACTATTGGGAACCTAAAGCCAAACTTTCGTAAGAGGCCTTTAACTTTTTCGTATAAAAAAATTCATATATGTTATTTATTTGAAATCTACTTTTCTAACTTTTTGAAATGCAAAATTACGATAATTATTTTATAATCAATTTTTTTTAATAATTTTTTTTAATTGATAATATAGCTAATGCATTCAATCTCTTTTGCACCATGATTGATCTTAAGTAAGATTTTATCAATTTTAATTTTAAAAAATTTAATTTAAATTTCTACTTTGTGATCGAAGGAGGCCAGAGGCAACTGTTACAAGAACTTTTATTACTCACTCTATGTCACGACCCAATTTCTCTTATAGGTCATGATGGTGTCCAACGCTACCGCTAGTCAAGCCAACAGTGAACTAACTCTGGGATCTTTTCTTTTAGAAATTTGAAATAGTTGATTTTTAATTATTCCGAATTCAAGAAGTGAAAAAGTTAGTAAAATGAGAAAGTAAATAATTTTAAAAGCAATGGGATGAAGTAATTACTCAAAAATCAACAAGTGTCAACTGGCATAAATCTCCAAGACCTAGTATCACAAGTGTATGAGCTACTAGTAGAATATACAAAAGAATACTACACTACTGTCTGAAGTGAAATGGACAGGAAATAAAAGCAAAAGAAAGACTTCGGCTGCTGCAGAACGGGTTCGGAAGGTAGCTCACCGCTAAGTCTCGTAGTAATCAAGGATGCGACTCGAACTGATATCCAGATGCACCTGCCTCAGATCCTGCACTAACGCAGAAGTGTATCGTGAGTACATAAACAACATGTATCCAGTAAGTATCTAGTCTAACCTCGAAGAAGTAGTGACGAGGGGTCGACTTCGACACTTACTATGGGCTAACAATAAAAATACCGAAATTATAATTAAGCATGGGCTATACAAATACAACTGAAAACTCAATAACATGAAATAAATAGTCAATTCTTTCACTAATAGTAAACCCCAATTAATTTTCATCTTTTAACAAATTAATCTCTCAAGCCAATAAAACAATATCAATTATAGTTGGGCTTCAAGAACTACTACGCACGAATTATGCCGAGGTCGTACGGCCCAATCCAACATACAAATATATAAACTGTGCATTGCCGAGTGTCGAACGACACAAACCAAAGATGCATCTATTCTATTACCGAGGCGTTCGGCCCGCTCCACAAGAAGAAAAATACTTTATAAATAACCGATTCAAAGATTATTAAGAGGCTAATATTCAAGGAAACATTAATTCTCATTAACGGTTAAGTTACCCGTCCAAAAACTCAAGCAAATAAAATTTGACCTTTTACAATTCCTTTATCAAGTTCCGATATGACTTAAGCATTTAAATTAGCAAGTATGGTGCAAATATCGCAAGTATCACATGATTTGGGTCCTAAACTACCCGGACATAAGCATAATTAGTAGTTACGTACGGACTATCGTCACCTCGTGCGCACGTAGCCCCTCACAAATAGGAGCACATATTAAATCAATTCACCTATGGGGTTAATTTCCTCTTACAAGGTTAGAAAAGAGACTTACCTCATCTCAAGCTTACTTTCCGGTCCAAAATCGTCCTTTAAACTCTCAATTCGGTGCCAAACAACTCGAAACTAGTCAAATATTATATAAAATAGTCAATACATATTCAAAAGTTCATATCCCAACTATTAAAGTGATTACCCAACCCCAATTGAAGAATTCCTAAAATTTACCCCCGGGCCCACGTGGCTAGATTTCGGAAATTTTCGAAGAAAGTTGCTACACATAACCTCATGAAGTCAAATATATGATTTTCACTAAATTCCGTAACCATTTTCGTGGTCAAATTCTATTTTTATTCAAAACTTAAATTTTTCATCTAAACCCATGATTTCATAAATTTTACATGTTAATTTACCCATAATCTATGTATTTAACTCACATTGTGTAGAAATTACTTACGTCAAAGTGCTAGGTGAAACCCCCCCTCAAGAGCTCCAAAAATCGCCCAAGAGATGAATGAAAATGAGCCAAATGGCCTAAGTCCCGCATTTAATAAAGCTATTGCACATGTCGCAGATGTCACATTTGCGACACCTGGTTCGCAAATGCGACAAAAAGGTCGCAAATGCGAAGGCTGGCCATCTCTTCCTTGGTCGCAAATGCGACCAAAATCGTCGCAAATGCGAAGAGGGCCAGTTCACAAAAACGGTAGAAACTTCGCAATTGCGAACTCCACAGTGCCTTCCCATCTTCGCAAATGTGAAGGGTACTTCGCAAATGCAAGCTCGCAAATGCGATCAAATCTTAGCATTTGCGAGAACTGCAACACCATCCCAGAAATCAGAAAAACTGCAGTCCTTCCACCCTCCGAACGCGTCCGAAACTCACCCGAGCCCTCGGGGCTCCACACCAAACATCCACACAAGTCTAAAAATATCATATGAACTCGCTCGCGTGATCGAAACACCGAAATAACATCTAAAATCACGAATCAGACGCCAAAATGCATGGATTAACTCATGAAACTCATAACTTCTAAAAATACTTTCGCATGTCCGGTTCCTATCAAATCAACTCGGAATGACGTCAAATTTTGCGTGCAAGTCATAAATGACATTATGGAACTATTAATGATCTCGAAATCATAATTGGGCCTCGATAATACCAAAACATATTCCAAACCAAATTTAAAGAACTTTAAAACTTTCAAAGAGCCAACTTTCACTATCAAGCGCTGAAACGCTCCCGGGTCATCCAAAACCCTATCCGAACATACGCCCAAGTCCGAAATCATCATACAAACCTATTGTAACCGTCAAATCCCAATTCTGAGGTCGTTTACGCAAAATATTGACCGAAGTCAAACTTAGTCTTTTTGGCCAACCTTAAGGAACCAAGTGTTCCGATTTCAACCCGAACCCTTCCAAATCCCGAACTGACCATCACCGCAAGTCATAAAATAGTAAAATAACATACGAGGAGTCTTATTTTGGGGAACGAGGTTCTAAAAATCAAAACAATCGGTCGGGTCGTTACATTCTCCACTTCTTAAACAAACGTTCGTTCTCGAATGGGTCTAGAATCATACCTGATTCGCGTAACTCTTCTGTCTAGACTGTGCTGTGCGAAGTCGCTCCTAAATCAACTTTAACTTTTCCAAGGCATCCTTCACCAAATCAGTATCATATAACTTAGCCTCGCCGGGCTCAGACCACCAGATGGGAGAATGACATTGCCAACCATATAAAGCCTCAAATGGAGACATCTCGATGCTGGACTAATAACTATTGTTGTAAGAAAACTCGGCCAAAGGCAAGAATCGATCCCACTGCCCTCCAAAGTCAATCACACATGCTCTGAGCATGTCCTCCAAGATCTAAATTATCCGCACCGACTGCCCGTCGGTCTGTGGATAAAATATTGTGCTGAGCTCTACCCGGGTCCCCAACTCACTCTGTACTGCCCTACAGAAATGCGAAGTAAATTGAGGGCCTCTATCTGATATGATGGAAATAGGCACACCATGCAACCGAACTATCTCCTGAGTGTAAATCTGGGCCAACCTCTCTGAAGTATACGTGGTCACCACCGGAATGAAGTGTACCGACTTGATCAACCGGTCAACAATGACGCAAACTGCATCAAACTTCCGCAAGGTCCGCGGTAACCCAACTATGAAGTCCATAGTAATGCGCTCCCATTTCTACTTAGGTATAGTCATATGCTGGAGTAGGCCACCTGGCCTCTGATGCTCATACTTAAACTGCTGGCAATTTAGACACCTCGCAACATACTCAACTATGTCCTTCTTCATCCGCCGCCACTAATAATGTTGCCTCAGGTCGCGATACATCTTCGTGGCACCTCGATGAATAGAATACCGAGAACTGTGTGCCTCCTCTAGAATCCTCCCCCTCAAGCCATCAACATTAGGGACACATAGGCGACCCTGGAGTCGTAGAACACCATCCTCACTGATAGTAACCTCCTTGGCACTACCCTATAGTACCGTCTCTCTGAGAACTAACAAGTGCGGGTCATCATACTGCCGAGCCTTGATCTGCTCCAATAGTGAAGACTGGGCAACAATGCATGCAAGAACTCGGCTGGGCTCTGAAATGTCCAACCTCACAAGTCTGTTACCCAAGGACTGAATATCCAAAGATAATGGCCTCTCCTCTACTGAAATGAATGCCAAGCTACCCATACTTTTCGTCTTTCTGCTCAAGGCATCCGCAACTATATTCGCCTTGCCCGGATAATAAAGAATAGTAATATCATAGATCTTTAGTAACTCAAGTCATCTGCGCTGCCTCAAATTGAGATCCCTTTGCTTGAACAAATATTGCAAGCTGCGATGATCAGTGTAAACCTCACAGGACACCCCATAAAGATAATGCCTCTATATCTTAAGAGCATGAACAATAGCGGCCAACTCCAAATCATGTACAGGATAATTCTTCTCATGGGGCTTC
Source organism: Nicotiana tomentosiformis (assembly GCF_000390325.3). Taxonomy (NCBI): domain Eukaryota; kingdom Viridiplantae; phylum Streptophyta; class Magnoliopsida; order Solanales; family Solanaceae; genus Nicotiana; species Nicotiana tomentosiformis. The sequence continues at coordinate 80,187,362 of NC_090816.1, read as the reverse complement.
GGCTGACATGAAGCATATGCAATAACTCGCCCATCCTACATCAATACACAACCCAAGCCAACGCGTGAAGCATCGCAATACACGGTATACATCCCCGAACCGGAAGGCAACACTAGAACTGGTGTTGTAGTCAAAGTTGACTTGAGCTTTTGAAAGCTCGCCTCACAATCATCGGACCAACGGAACAGAGCACCCTTCTGGGTCAATCTAGTCAAAGGTGCTGCAATAGACGAGAAGCCCTCCACAAACCGACGATAATAACCTGCTAACCCCAAGAAGCTCCTGATCTCAGTTATCGTAGTAGGACGAGGCCAACTCTGAAATGCCTCAATCTTCTTGGGATCAAGGTGAATAATACGGTCTACAGCTGAACAGTGAACACAAATTCATCAAACACTGGATACCTCTCAAATGAAGTACGTAATGGTCAACACCAAATCAACGGTCACATCTCAAGTTTGGAAAATTCATGAATACACGGACTTCTTATCAAGTATTTTGCACGATTCTGCCGAGGCGAGCGGCCCGATCCCATAAGAGTGGTTTTATAGAAATGTCGAGGCGAACGGCCCGATCCCATAAGAATATGATATATGATACTGCCGAGGCGAACGACTCGATTCCATCAGAGTGTAGTACTGCCGAGACGAACGACCCGATCCCATAAGAGTGTGATACTGTCGAGGCGAATGTCTCGATACTGCCGAGGCAAATGGCCTGATCCCATAAGAATATGATACATGATACTGCCGAGGCGAACGACCCGATCCCATAAGAGTGTAGTACTGCCGAGGCAAACGGTCCGATCCCATAAGAGTGTGGTACTGTCGAGACGAACGACCCGATCCCATAAGAATATGAAACTTTTACGGGGTCTTTGACCCTACTCACGAATATACGTGTGAGTTATGAGATTCAAGAAAACTTTTCGATGGATACGCAAAACGCGAAAAAAATCAGTAAGGGAAGTACAATTTCTATGGCTGAACAAGTAGCTTGTCAAGTATTTAAAGTAGCGAGTCCATTACTTTACGCGAGTCTAGTCTTAGGTCATAATGCGAATTAAAGCAATTGAACAGACAAGAATAACGCAAATAATACAATTAAAGCATGGGGTGAGTCTAAGTCTACCCGGACATAATCAGGAATTCTAGCATACGCACGGACACTCGTCACCTCATACATGCGTAGTTCCCACAACATGTCGCACATAACAAATATACCACCTACGAGGTAATTTCCCCCTCACAAGGTTAGATAAGAGACTTACCTCGCTCTGAAATTCGATAACCGACTTCAACGCCTTTCTAATACCTCAAACCGATGACAAACGATCCGAAACTAATCAAACAACGTGAAAACCAATCAAAATATAATCCAATACTCGTAATTTAAATTTAGAAATAAATTCCCAACCCCTCAAGAAAAGTCAACAAAGTCAACCCAGGGCCCACGCATCCGAATTTCGAAAATTATCAAAAATAATTATCACCCATAACTTATATAATTTCTATTTCAAAGATCATCCAATTTCTTCAATGAATTGACCCTCAAATCAAGGATTTACCATCTCATAACTTTGGGGCTCAAAACCCCAATTTCTACAATCTAAATACGGATAAAAATAATAACCAACGAAAACAATCATAAATAAACATCCAAATAAAGGTCATATATTTATCCCTTTGTTTATATGAGAACAACGCCGTGAAAAGTACCTCAAACGGAGCTCTAGAACTCAAGATATGCTCAAAATACTAAAATGCTCAGTCTGTCCATTTAAAACACTATCCAGGCGATTTTTGTTCTTCGCCTTCGCGGGACACCTTCGCGTTCGCGAAGAGCAATTTTTCGCATTGACCGGTCAACCCAAATTTTCTTCTTCACGTTCGCGGGACCTCCCTCGCGTTCGCAAAGAACAAAGTCCGTACCAGAAACCATCAATCTTTCCCGACACGGAAATGGACATAACTCTCTCATACGATCTCGGAATTTGACGATTCTTATTACTATGGTTTCATAATTACGATACGGATCTAATGGTTCAATCCAATCACAAATCAAAGATCCTTTTCTCAATATGATACCTTTTATGTCCAAAGAAACGACGTTGAAACATCAAATATGAGTGCGATACAACCTAAACACATTCGAAACACACCCGAGGCCCCGTCCAATTATACAAAACAGTCTCAAAATATAACACGAACCTACTCGAGGCCTCAAATCATATGAAACAACATCAAAATTATGAGTCGATGATCAAATCCTCCTTTTAACTTTCAAACATTCAAACTTCGACGAACGCGTCCGAATTACACTTAAACATTCCGAAATGACGCCAAACTTTACGTACAAGTCATAAATCACGATACGAAACTATTCGAAGACTCAGAACCCCAAACGGACATCGATAACACCAAAGTCCAGTTCAAAACAAACTTAGAAAATTCTAGAACCTTCGAATTGCTAACTTTTCACAATAAGCGTTGAAATGCCCCCGGACCACCCGATACTCAACCCGAACATACGCCCAAGTCCGAAATCATCATACGAACCTATTTGAACCTTCAAATCCTGATTCCGAGGTCGTTTACTCAAAAGTCAAACCTTGGTCAACTCTTCCAACTTAAAACTTTCGAATTGAGAATTTTCCATCTAAATCAACTCCGAACTTTTCGTAATTCAATTCTGACCACGCGTACAAGTAATAGAACATGAAGTGAAGCTACTCAAGGCCTCAAACTACCGAACAATATGCTAGAGCTCAAAACGACCGGTCGGGTCATTACAAGTGTGATGTGCTTCGCGATTACGAAGCTACTCTCGTGATCGCGAAGGGGAAACTTGGGCTAGGACGAAATTATTTTTCGCGAATGCGGGGACACGGTCGCGAACTCGAAGTAATGGGGTTCTAGGACGAAGTCTTTCTGTTCAATCTCTTTATTTTTATATTTAATTTTTGTGTATCATTTTAGTGCTTAATTTTTGTGTTTACTTTACGTATTTTATTTTCGTGTTTAATTTGTGTGTACAATTTTTGTGTTAACTTTTCGTATTTATTTTCGTATTTAAATTATTGCTCCTAAAAAATATTTGGCATAACCAACCATTTAAAAAAAGTAGTAAAGGTACTAGTTGTAGTAACCATAATCTTCCTCCTAGAGTTAGAAAACGTATAGATGAAATGACTCATGTTGATGAAACTTTCTTTACCCCCCCCCCCCCCACCCATATTTTATGATATTAATCTAGGAGAACAACTCGATCATGAAATTTTACAAAGACAATTTCCCCATGAAGAAGAAAATGAGGAAGAAGAATTAAATAAAACACCCACTAGTCTAGCAACACAAGATCCAACTCAGAGTCAATCTCGGTCTGGAGTTTTACCCCCTGTACCTCCTGTAAGGGGTAAGGCTAAGGTTGAACGTACGAAAACATCACTTGTACGAAATTTTAAAAATATATTTTTTCTATTCCCCAAGTTTATTTAATTTCTACTATGCTTAACCCATCTTTTAAATTAATAGGTACAAAAGGACTTGTTCGTAAAATTTATGAGAATTTAGAAATTAAAGAAAATAAAAACCCAACTCTCGAAGACTGCCAAGCTAGTATATATATTTATGCTAGAGTAATATTTGATAGTTATAAAACTATGGCAACTTCAGATGGTGTAAATGCTCCTACTACTTTTAAGGCTAGAGTAGAAGATGTGTGTGAAGGTATGGAGAATTTAATAGGTCTTGATTCCACTATTGATGATAAACTTGGTTTTTATCTTAATCATGGATTGGAATATAATCTATTAAAGACGAATAAGGCAACAAACAACTTTTAGCATAGTGGAGGCAGTGTGGCAAAGCATGTCCAACACTTTCAATAATGATCTGAGATATACTGGCTATTCAAGCATCATTAGTAGCATCAGAGAGTGCTTTTAGCGCGACAAGATTTTAAATCGGAGATCATTGATATTCATTAGCGGAGGACAACCTAGAGATTTCAGTCTTATTTAGAGATTGGATTAATTCAGAAAGAAGAAATTTTGATTTTGAAAAATTAAGCACTAGGGAAGAAGAAGAATACAATGAGATACTTTGCACTGGGGGAGGTGACGGCATGGAACATCAAGCGACATTGCTAATTCCACAAGAATGTCCAACATACATTATAGATAAGTTAAAACAAAGTTATATAGGAACTTACAAATATTAGTATGATAGTTGGTAATTAGGTACTAAGAGGCCTAGTTCAAACTAAGCCTATTAATCGGGCTGAGCTGGCTCGTTCACAGCCTAGTTTGACCCGGGTCAGCCCGGTACGTTAGGGGGTGGGGACAGGCTGGGGAGGGTTGGGCGGGGAACCGGGCTTGAACGAATAAAATTTGGTAACCGGTGCCCCGGAACCCGATTAGCCCGATTACCCATTACCGGATTTTTACCGGGCTACAGCCCGATTACCGTTGCAATTTTTTTTTTAATTTCTGGACCATTGCCAACGGTCAAATTCAAAAATGACCGTTGGGCAACGACCATTTTTCTTTACAAAAATGGCCATTTCGGCCTACCTTCTTAAGAAAATAGCCCCCACCCCTAATAATTGATAAATTACAATTTTAACCTTTTAAAAACTATAAATAGTCCCCCTTCTTTTTTATTTTTCTCACAATTTACTCTCTTACTACTCTAATTCTCTCTTGATAATATTGATTATTGCTCTTAAATTCTCAAATACTTATTATTTCATGTTTCATCAAATATTTACTTTAGTCACTACAAAATTATAATTATCAATTATCAAATATCAAGTATTCAAGTGAAGTGTGGTATCAACTATCAGTCTATCAACTGAAGTTTGATATCAAATTTAGTGCGACATTCGGAATCCCGGTACACTCGTTCCATCTCTTTCTCTTCTTTGGTGTATATTTTTATTTTATTATTTAGAATTATTAATTTAATTTCTTAATTTAATTTCTTAATTTAATTTACATAATGGATATATTTAGAGCAGCAAAAAAAAAGTGTATTAGTAGGGGGTGGTAGTAGTAAGAGTAAAACTTCTAAAAAATCAAGAGGTGGTGCTGGTTCTTCTAGTAGCTTTACACATATTTCTGAAAGTTCACCTGAAAATTTAAATGTAGATTATGAGCGACTTCAAGAAAATTATGGTATAGATGATAATTTAGATGATATTCAATCACCTGATAATCTTGAAACATCACCAGCTACACCTGGTAATGCTAGTCAAACTCAAAATACTAGGGGTGGAGGTCGTGGTAATACAGGTAGGCCTCCCCTCCCTATTAAGAGGAGTCGAAGATTAAGAAGTAAGTGTTGAATTTTTTTTGAAAGACTAGAAGAAGATAAAAATTATGTAAGATGTCAAATTTATAAGGAAGTTTATAAACATGAGACCGAAGGTAAGGGAGGGGGAACATGTCAACTTCGTAGGCACATGGTAGATAACCACCCTATTGCATGGGGTGCTGGTGAGGAAGGTGGGCAACAAAAACTTAACTCGGGTACTGACGATTTAATGGGTAAATACGATATAGTGAAAGATCGGGAAGAATTAGCTAAAATGATTGTTTTAGGTTGTTTACCTTTTAGTTTTGATGATTCACCATATCTTGTTACTTATATTCAAATAATTTATAACCCTTTATTTAAAGGTATTCCTAGAAGTACTTGTAGAGTTGATATCTTTAGGCTTTTTGGACAATATCAGACATATATCCATTATTTATTCGCCAGTCTTTCTTGTAGAGTTTCTCTTACTTCTGATATTGGTCGTGCTGTAAATGAAAATGATTATTTGACTGTTACATGCCATTGGATAGATGATAATTTTTGTATGTAAAAACGTATTATTGCTTTTAAATATGATGAAGATCAAAGTCATACTGGTGCATTTATAAATAATACTATCCATGAAGTTGCTATATTTTATAATCTTACAGAAAAAGTTTTGTGTATCTCATTTGATAATGCTTCTAACAACAATGCTGCTATTACAATACTAAAATTGCATCTACACCTACCACTTTCTGAAATATTTCATGTTAGACGTGCATGTCATATTTATAATTTAATTGTGAAGAGTGGCCTTGAATTATTTAGAGATGAGATCACTTTAGTTAGAAGAGCTGTTGGTGTAATTCAAGGAAATAATAGAAGTACTAGATTAAATGCATTTAAGAAAAAATATGTACAATATGGATAAAACCAAGACTCATGCCTGGAGAAATAGTTACTAGGTGGAATTATACTTATTTATTCTTAAGATGTTGTTATAAATATAAAATGCCTATAACTGAAGTTTCTAATTCTCATTGTACCGATCCTAACCGTTTGTTAACATCTAGAACTTGGAATGTCATTGAAGATGTTGTAAAATTTTTACAAAAATTTTATGTGGCTACACTTGAGTTTTCAGGAGCTTATTATCCTACTATTGCAAATGGTTTAGTTCATATTGCCGAAATTTCTCTTTTATACCATAATTTGAACAAGAAAGAAGGATATACTTCTGTTGTTGAATCTATGCTAGATAAATTTAAAAATTATTTCTACCAAATTCTCCCTATTTACCTAATTGATGTTATTTTAAACCCTTCTATCAAAATGGCTACTTGTCGCCAATTAATCACTGCTTTATATGTTTATATGGATATTGGACCAACTGAAACCCCTGATATTGAAACTTGTATTTCTGATCTACACAAATATTTACAAACTTTATATAATTATTATGCTAACATTGTTGATGCTTCTGCTGCTGTAGATGCAAATATTCCTTCAAGTTCAGTTTCAACATCTAGGACCGATGCTTTGGAGGGTAATGATGGTGTTGAAGATTATTTGATTTGGTCTACACTAGGAGAGCATCAACAAATCAGTAGCAGGAATATTGATGAACTCCAATTCTACTTGCAAAAATCACCAGAGACCTGCACAAAGGAATTTCTACCGCTGAGTTGGTAGAAGAGCAACTCAAATCAATTTTTTGTTCTTTCGGTCATGGGTCGAGACGTGCTAAATGTGCCAATTTCAATAGTCGACATCAGATAGCGTATTAAGCCAAGCAAGACAACAACTAGGAGATACCCGTCATTCATTGGATAGCAACGCTTTGGAAATTCTAGTGTGCTTTAGAGATTGGATAAGATCAGAACAACGAAATCAAGGGCGTGAAGAAGTAGATGAAGCGGAGGACCAAGAAATTGGAGATATAATGGTTTATGGTTCCGATTCAAACAATGTCGGAAACCAAGAACCTCATGTTGACATGGATGAACTTACAAAAATGATGCAAATCATGTGATGTACTCTTTCTTATTTTTTATAATTTTTGTAAACTTTTAATTTGCAAGTTCAAAAATAAAAAAATCAAAATAGAACTTGCAAATTAATTTGAAGTATTATTTATTATTCAATGAAAATATAAAACGAAAGCCTTCAGAGTTTGATTCTTATATATTGCTTATTGGTCGTATTAAATAATTTTTTGTAGCCACTTACTTTCAAATTTCAAATTTAAAATTTAAAACTTTAAACTTCAATGTTTAAAGTTTAATTCTAAGCCTTAATTCTAAGCTTTAAAAGTTTGCAAACACTTAAGTATCAATAACATTAAATAAGAAAAATAAAATATACTAAAAATAATAATAATAAGTAACCCAGCCCGGTCCGGACCCGTTAAGCCCGAACTCGGACGGCCCCACCAAAATCCGAAAAATCTCAGCCCACTACCAGCCCGGAACCCCAGCCCACTAACCAGCCCCGGAACAATAACCGGACGGGCTATTTTTTTTCGTGTCCAGCCCGAACCAGCCCGTCCAGTTAACACCTTTAGTTCAAACAGACCCCTTACTAGAAGGTGGCTGTGTAGATGAGGTGCTCTTCAAAAGACTTGTATTTGTGTGTGAAATTTGAAATTTTTATTAATAAAATAAAAGGCTTTAGCCTTGAATTTTTGTTATGAATTGTCTTACTTAGTTACTTTATAGCTTGAGATTAAATTAAATAAATTATAAGTCTATTACAATTACTAAAATATTTCGCTATAAGTCTTTTATTTTAATATTTTATAATTTTTTACTTAGTTTTATTTATTTATAATTTATTAAGTTTTAAGTTCAAAAAGTCAAAAACTAGCCGTTGCAAACTTAAAAAAATTAGTCATTGTCAACTTTAAAAAAATAACTGTTGCTTTCTATAAAAAATATAGTTGTTGTCAACTTTAATGCTTAAATATTTAAATTTAGAAAAAAATGCCCACTTAGGGCCTACAATCCGTCCCGTTTGTTAGTGGGACAGGACGGGCCTACCGGGTCGTCCTGTTTATCCCGTCCCGGATAAGGCTCGATCCTTTTTTATCCCGGTAAAATTCTGCCCTGTCTCGTTTCGTCCCGTCCCGTCCCGTTGGACAGCGATACTTATAAGTAGTTTGGTGTTAGGTGGAAAGACATTTTTTTGGGGGAAAAAAGTTTAAAAGGAAAAATTGCAAAAACTCGTCTTGAATGTTTGAAGCAAACGCCAATTCCTTAAGTTGGAAGTTGAGTTCTTTTCTACGAAGCTCCCTCTAGAGTTATTACCCATGAGAAACGAATCATTGCGTTTGCCCGCGTATGAGAAGAGAAGTGGGCTTTTTAATATGTTAATTTCCAGTGTCAACTCTACCGCCTATGTGTTGCCACGTCTGATAATTTGTCCCATTGGATTAGAACTGTATTTATAGGATGGGAAAAAATTGATTCTTCCAAAATTAGCTGGAATCTGCGTGCAACTAGCCCCTTTTTTTTTTCAAAAAGAAAAAATCTGTATTATTGCCAATCTCCCTTCTCTTTATACAATCTTCAATTACACAAACAAAACAAAAAAACGTAGCTTCATTTCACAATGTATGTAGTGCTCTTGATTTCTTGATTTGAATTTCATTTTTATCCCCAAAGATTTTCATCTTTTTGATCAATAATCATTATATGATCAAGTGGGTGTCTTTGAATTTGCTAATTGAGTAATAGGTAATCATTAGTTTTCTCAATTCAGGTCAAAGAAGAAGATGGGTCATCACCACCATCATCACCACCACCACCACGAAGGAGGCAGTCCGTATGATGATCCATTTTTGGCATGTTGTTGCTGCCCTTGTTTGCTACTCTCCTCTGTTTTCTCTATGTTTAGCAGGTGTATCTTTATGGCCTGTTATCCTTTTCTGCAGTGTCTTGGATGGGATGAACACAGACACCATCATCACCACCACCACAGCCATTTCTGTTAATCTCGAATTAAAGAAGTTGCTTTTTTGAGTCTTCAACTCTAGCAAGATAAAGGTGTGAATTTGTGTTCAATTTCAGAGGATTGTTAGTGTTTCAGTTTGGTTGTTGTGTATACTTTTTATCTTGTACCTGCTAGTTTACTTTTGAGTTATTGTTTGTTCACTCGGAGTCCAAAGGGGTTGAAGAACAATAGAATCTTTTCAACCATTTGCTGTCTCAAAACATTAATCACCAAGTTCCATATGTTTTGCTTTTCTTTTTTGGGAATTTGTGATTCAAAACCAAGGATAGTAGTCCTCCAGATGTGATCATTTTGGAGAATCAGAATGATGATTGTGAATCTCCAACTTCCCCATATTAAAAGGAGAAATATAATGCTAAACAACTAAGAAATGTTGTCTAACTGCTAATGAGATACAAAATTTTGCCACAAATTACAAGCTCTGACACAAAAGGTACGCTCCTTCTTGGGATGAGACAGAGAAGAGCAAAATAGATGAAAAGAAAGTGGTAATGAAATCCAGACAAAGCATTGACCGTAGTTTTAAAATAGTTAAACAACATTGATTATGTAAAAGAAAAAAACTTTACAATGTTGATGTGTATGTAACATAAGTCCAGTGTAGAGGATGAAAAGTCATACTAAGCTATTGTAAAATGATTGGAAAAAAAAAGATGATGCCTTAATGAAAGCAGGAATTTCTAAAGCTCCAGAGATATACAATTGAATTCACGAGTCTTTAGAATCTCGTAATCACTCTTATACATGGTAATAGAAGATGACAGATGATCAAAAGAGTCACTCTATGCATCAGCATTGCATTATTTGACATCTCAGCCTTTCGACATCGGAGTGCTTCAGAGGCTTCAGCATGAAAATCTGAGCTCCTTCTTCCATGCATCTGTCCATTTCACACAAGTACTCTTTGTTCAGTATCAGATATGACAGCTACAAAAATGAAATATATATAATATTGAGGTGGTTATTTATAAGACAAAAATTACTGATTAATTCGAGTTGGGATATTCTCGGATGACATTATCACAACCGGCACATCCTTCATGATCGATGATTCCTGCTTGCAATGCAATAAAGCAAATTTGAGTTCAAACTCATGATGAGTAAAGATCAACAGAAAGAGTTGTTTTTGTAGAATATAATTATATATGTGCTGAACTACGTTGCAGCTCTCTGAAAACTACCTTGATTTTCTTAAGCAGTTCATAACCTGTCATTCCTGGCATGCAATAATCTGTTATTATCATATTAACTTTCGAACCCTGCACACAAGAAACTATATATATTAACACCACAACTTAGTAGAGCCTGCATTCAAGTATTTGAGTTTTAAGTTATATACACAGAATTGCATTTCGATCAATTGGTTATATAACAAGTTATTATTTTATTTTTGAGATTATCATATAACGTGACCATTGCGCAAAATGCAAACTCAATCTTTATTCAATAGGGACTCACATTGCAATTTGTAGAGCTGTCATGATGTGCTCCCAAACCCAAGTACTCCAAAGCCCTCAGACCATCTTCTGCAGTAGTTACTGAAGGGAAACTTGCAAATCATGAGATAGATTATATTGATCCATCTTTCACTAGCTTGTGCATTAATATAATGTTTCACATTTATGTTAATAGCTTAGACATCTTTAATTGCCATGTGTAGCGCAAAACAATCGCGTAATTTAACAGTTGGATTGCAGCAAAAAAAAAAAAAAGAACTTAGCTTGTATGTTCAAGGTACAGATAATCCAGTGAAGGCATGGTGTTAATTTCCGACCAAACTGAGACAATATCTTCATACAATATAGTAATTTATATTATCGGGGCTGTATCTTTCCTATTTATGGGTAAGGAAAATAATGAAAAGCCATGAGTTGATCAGTCACGCACGTTATGAACCACATAGGCTGAAAAGTAAAGATTTAAAGATGTAAAACAAACATAAAGAAAAGCAGTGTGATCACGTAGGTACAGCTGTTGGCAAATCCAAAAGGTTGACCAAAGGACTAGGTAAATGCCAATATCGATTTAGTTTTCAGGCACGCTTTTACATTTTTTTCCCCCCTTCGACTATTCTATATTGGGGTTTGAGTCCTAGCGTAGGCAGAATCTTACACAAACATATATTCATAATTTGGTTTTTAAGCGGGATTAGATCGGGGTTTTGGTGCTTATTAAAGCTTTACTTCATATACCAACTAATATTTGTATTGTTTTAAACTAGAGGCAGATCCACGGTTAAACTTGAGAGGTTCCGCCTATAATTTTTTTAATACTAATCTTATTTAAGTTTTAAAATTATAGGTTCAGATCTAATTTTATGTACATTTTAGTAGTTTTTCACTTATAAATCAATGTTCAATATTGAAAATACATGAACCTGCTGGCGATGTGATGAATCTGCCTTGTTTTAATGTGGTGGCGACCTATATATTATCTACGTAGAAAATTTTTGTGTACACACAATATTAGAAAATATTCTTGCAAAGCAGTATTTGATGACATCCTTGCTAAAGGGTGTCTCCTGTTGAAAGATTCAACATTATAAAATCTTCATCTCCAGTCTTTCTTATGTTCCACTTTTCTGGGAATATTGTTATTGTCTACGACTCTACGTTGCACAATGCAGTGCTTGAGAAACATTCAACGTTATATTGATATCAAGTCTAAATAAATAGAAACTGAAACACACCATCCACTTAAAGTACAAGGAGATCTAGGATATTCAAAAAAAAGTGCTTACCTTTGCAAGAGGATTTCTTGAGTAACTTCTCGACAAGTTTACGATCAACAAGATTGTCATCCACAGCTAGCACATGGGGTTCATCACTTGCAATTATTCCTCTTGAAATTGATAACGATGAAGCAGAAGAAGCAAACCTCTCCATTTCTTTCACTTAATTAATCCGCAGAAATTTCACTTTTACCCAGGAGAATAACATGCAGAGAGAAGAATCAAGAATGAAACTTTAAAGGAAAAGTAATGGAAAGAAAGAAGAAGAAGAAGATAGAAGAAGAGAGGTGATTATGGGACTAAAAGAATGGCGTGGGGTGGTTTTTTTAAGGGAAGGAATCAGCAAAAACAAAATCAAAGAAAAGGATTGTCACAGATATTTCGTGATCTTGATTTTCACTTAAACAATATCCATATCAGTATATCTGCACACCGATTCCTCATATGCTCCCTCCAGCTCATTCCTTATTTTCTTTCTTTTTCGTGCTTAGTATATGTACGTAATTAAAGGGTAATCATGGGTAGTGTAAAAGAATGTTATAGGTAACTGCACATGTTGAGAGAAATTAGTAAAATGAAAATGAAGACAGACCATCTGTATAAGTAACAACATGTTAAATTACACTGATGGTGCAAAAACAAATTATATTGCCATTATACATGTTAAATCAATAAACAAATGACTCAACTATTTGATTTAAAAAAAAAGTCAAGTAGGTCTCAGTATTTCATTTGATGTGGTCATATGAAAGATGGAATAGGATGCAGAGTATCTGCTGGCAAAATAGAAAGGATTTTGAAAATAAACGATACGGTATCCAAATAATTCCTCATAATGGGGACCAAAATCTGGATGCTGCATTGTTAAGATTTCCCACAATAAATTTTCATTAAGAGATGTGTTGTCTCTTGAACTCAGTCAGAGTAATTACTAAGCATGTAATCAATGGGTTCTGATTTTCATTCAATTTCAATACTTCATTATTCAATTAAGTTGCATTAATGTGGTGATTCGCTGCAGTAGTTAATGGATTTACCTTGTATTTACACTATCAATATGCTCCCTCCGTCTCAAATTATTTGTCGTGTTCTTTGAAAATAATTATCTCAAATAATTTATCGTTTTAAAAGTTTAAGACAAAATTAATTAATTTTTTTCCATTTTACCCTTAATTCTAGTAATTGTTCTTGAAGACTACTCCTCAACTATAGAGTAAATATGCAATGAAGAGAGATTATATTTAAAAACATAAATAATAGTAAAATAATCAAAAATCTCTCCTACTTAATACTTTTTTAAGAGGCGTGTAAAAGAAAAATATAACAGATAATTTGAGACGGATGGTGTATATTCTAACATACGTAAGAGATGTTTGCAATAGTGTTTAAAACTTATAGAACGTGAAACAAAACTTAAACTAAAAAGCATTTAGAAAGAAAAACCTAGTAGAGCAAGTTACACGGGCCATGCAATTGTTTGTGCAATTTGATAAAATCACTTGAATAGTACATTTTGACAGCTATAATAGAATTTCATTAACTTTTTTTGATTAACTAACACTCAAGTAAAAGAAGCTCAATAAAAATAAAAATAATTATTCGCTATTATAAAGGCGTAAGGTTCAAATTTAACCAACCCTCACCTTCTCCTTCTCCATATGCCACTTAATGACGATATATACGAACGGTTTTTTTGCATTTGTTGAAGAGTTTGGTCTACATCTAATTTTCCCATATCTCTGTTGATATTTGTTGGAAGGTGTTTACCCGAAAAATGGATAGAGTTGAATTTATACGTAGTTCTAAAGATACGTGATATAAATTGATACAAATCGTGAAAAATATGCAAATGAATATCGAAATTAGTTATAAAAGAAATGGAATGAAACCGAATGAACTAGTTAACTTAAGCCTTCAAGTTTTATCACCTCCAAATTGAATGAAGAACGATTGATAGAAAAAACAATATGACTAAATATCAAAAGCCAAAGAAGGTAATATTTGCTCTCTTTCCTCTATATTTCAGAATGAATGTGTGTCTAAATCAATGAATGTCCCTTTTATAAATGATAACCACTCTTAATATAGTAGAAGAATCATACTTTGGATATAATTAAAAATACATAGTGGAGATCCCATGATAGATTAATTAATTAGCTTTTCCTTGATTCAAGCCGTGATTTCCGCCGAGATTCTCTCCCTACTTGCGGCTATAACGACTTTTTTGTTTCTTGGCTCGATCTTGATCCTAGCCGATCTCGATCTTGATCGGTCTCTGGGTCTCGAGCTCGATCTTGGTCGAACTCGATATTGATCGGTCTCTGGGTCTCGAGCTCGATCTTGGCCGAACTCGATTTTGGTCGAACTCGATATTGATCGGTCTCTGGGGCCCGAGCTCGACAATCTAACTTCGCATCATGGCTCGATATTATAATGATCAACCTCGGACCATTATGTTTCAATCTCGATTTGTCATACGAAGGGCAGACTCGATTTTGACCGTATACAGATAGTCCCCTCGTTTCTCGGAAAGAAGATGACGAGAAACGATATGAATTTCCGAACTTCGACTTGGTGGATGGTGATGTCATCGACGAGCCCGATTGTGACGTATGTGACAAACGTCCCGTCGGTCCAGTTACCAAGACATTAAATGCGCGTCAGACGATGGTCGGCCACTACCAGTTTTGAACCGTCGTTGTGAAACCAATAAATAACTCCTTTCTTCATCATTCCGGACTTTTACTTTCAAATCTTTTTCATTCCTATCTTCATAGTTTTTTGCCTTCTCCAAAGCTCCCTATTTCTAGGTTTTCAAATTTCTTCGCTTGTTCTTCTTAAAATACCAAATACTTTAATCTCCTATCTCCTTTATTCACAAAAATTAAATGGTAAAAACATCTAAAATCGTTTCGCAGAAAGAGATTACTTCCTCATCTCGTCTGGCTGGCGAGAAACTAGTGGTAGAGCCACGCCTTGAAGAACTTATTCCCGGGTGTGTGTTATTGATTCTGACTTTAAGGTCGAGAAACCCTTATCGGTTGTTGGTGGATGCGAACCGATATCGAGATATATATGCTCGATACCTAAAAGTCTTCTTGATCTAGTGAAGAAAGATTGAAATTGGGAAAACAAAGAGGTTGTGATACCGGCACCGAAGGAAGCGATCACTACTCACGTGGAAGGATACCTGAGTATTTACACTTATCCTTTCACGTTGGGTCCCCTCGATCCAGCCATCGTCAATTTTTGCAAGAAAAACCAGGTGACCCTCGGCCAGATTCACCCTTCTTTTTAGAGAATCGTGATACTCCTCCGTTTCTTTGTGAGCAAAATCGACGGGCTTCCCTTCACCCTCGACCACCTCATAAGATTATATAGCCCTCGACTCTACCGAGGTGGGCTGATAAAGCTTCAACGCCGGGCCACCAAAGCGTTCACCTTAAGTATAGATGAAGAAAAAGATCAGGGCTGGATGGGCCGGTTTGTTCGGGTGAAGACCTCGGACCTAATCCCGATTGAGAGTATGCCATTTCCTAAGAAATGGAATATGAATCGTAAGTATGATCCCGTTTTTAGTTTTTATTATTTTTACTTCTTCATCTTTTCTTATCAGTGTTTTCCTCGATGCAACCGTCGCTTGGATACCAGATGCGGTTCCCCATCTCGAGAACTGGGTCAGAAGCCTGGTTTCGACATCAACATACGCCGAGCGCGCGTGGCGCGATTTGTCAAAGGGCCGGTGGGAGGCTCGTAATCATGGTAAACCTTCTTCTTTGGCTTACCGATTTGCATATCGTTCAAGCATTCTTCTTCTCAAGTATTGGTTTATTTACTTTCTCCTTTTGTAGGTCTCAGAAAGGATACGGCTATGAGACCCTTGTCCGGCGATGAAGAAGCTTTACCACATGTCTCGAAACCGGCGATAGTGATTAAGAGAAAGAGGGCCTCGAATTCTGAGAGTCAAAAACTCAAGAAGAGAGCGGCCCGTAAACCCAAGGGGAACACAATCCCACTGACTGTGGAGTCAGTCCAAATATTAAGGGATGAAGAAGAAGAAGAAGAAGAAGTACGTGGTTCTGGGCTGGTGTCCCGTGCATGAGCTGGCACCAATATTCAGAAAACTTCGGGACCGGCGAGGCTTGATAATGCTCCGTCCAGGCTCAATGAGGTCGAGGAGGAGACTCCGGCCCAAGTTCCCGGACCGAGGAGAATCAAAGATGCTTTACCTCGGGGCTAAGGAACCGTTGAAGAGGCGGTGGATGCTGATGCAGAAACCGGTTTTGAGGCTTGTCAAGACGGAGGTGGTGCCCCAAAGAACCTACTTGGGGCAATAGAGATCGGAGATTCCCCCTCGTTTCCTTTATTTTCCCAGTCGATGATACGTGATGCTCAGACCGTGGAGACTTGTCACGGGGAAGGAGCCCATGGAGAGGAAGACCCTTTTCGTGGTTATTTTGTTGGGATAGAAGATTCCACCGGTCTGAGTAATTTGGAGGCTCCGAAGAGGAGCTCAGGCGAGGTGGGAGTTTCTTGTCTTTTCAGCGAAGCTCAACAGGCCCTGAATCGGGTAAGTTCATTTTCTATTTGTTAATACTTGTATTTTCTTTCCTTGTATAGTCCCGTCTTTCTATTTTTATAGGCCTCTATGCTTCATCACGAGGTGTTTCTCCGATCCCGAGGGGAGCTGAGCCGGCACGAAGCCGAAATCCGAGGGCTTACTGAGGAGAGAGATGCCTTCAAGCTTCTCAGTAAGCGGAGAGAAGGGGAAGCAAAAGGACTTCGGGCTGAGCTAGAAGCAGCTCGAAAAGAACAAGCCGATTTGTCCGAGCAGGTAAAAATAATCTTTGAAGTTAATGACACTGACTTGAGCGTGATGTCTAACAGTTCAGTCCCACAAGTCCATCAAAAGCTCGATGTGATCAGGCAGCTTCGTATTGAAGTGGACGCAGTGAAAGCGGAGGCGAGGAGTGGAAAAAGAACATGGACCGCCTTGCCTCAGAAAAGGAGGATGCCCGAGCTCAACTGGCCTCGGTTGAGACCCAACTCTGAAGCTTGAAAGAGAAAGCCTTGGTGCAAGCCAAGAAAATCGAGGAGTTCCAGTTTCGGTTAGGCTCAACAACTTCTGATCGAGAGAGACTCGCCACAGAACTTGCAGCAGCCAAATTGGAGGTCGAAATAGCTACGGCTAATGCTGATGCAATGGGGGCCGTCTACCGGTCCGACGCTGAAGCTGCTCAGGTTTGAGCAAAGGAGGTTGCCAAGGTTGCTCAAGCTCGAGAAAACTGGGTTGTCGAGCATGCTAAATGCCAATCTTGGAGGGAGACTCTCGAGGAGATCCATGCTCGTGGCTTCCATCTTACAGGCGAGATCCAGAATGCTAAGGAGCTTGAAGCCGAAACCAGAGTGTTGGACTTTCCTGATGATATGATACCGGGAGCATGAGAGGATCTGAAAGAAAAGGAGGCCTCGAGGGAGAAGATGCTTCTCCCAGAGAGGACTAAGTCCTTTAGTATTTTTTATGTTTCTTTTAAGACCGTTTTGGTCTTTTGTAGAGAGACTTGATCAGGCCATGGCGCCCTTGTAAATGATTTTTGATATATATATATATAAAACTTTCTTCCTTTCCGCCTTATAAAATTATGAAGTTGTATTCTAAGATCCAAGGTTTAAACAATTTGATTGAAACTGAATTAGTATATCCCTTAGACTTTATGGTCGAGTGAGTGCTTGCTCGAACTCGAAGTAAAGTAACCCTTAGGTTTTTTGTTTGAGCGAGGACGATCTCTCGAACTCAAAAAAAAACAGCCCTTAGGCTTTATGGTCGAGTGAGTGCTTGCTCGAACTCGAAGTAAAGTAACTCTTAGGTTTTTTATTTGAGCGAGGACGGTCTCTCAAACTCAAGACAAAAAACAACCCTTAGGCTTTATGGTCGAGTGAGTGCTTGCTCGAACTCGAAGTAAAGTAACCCTTGGGTTTTTTTATTTGAGCGAGGACGGTCTCTCGAACTCAAGACAAAAGACAGCTCTTAGGTTTTATGGTCGAGTGAGTGCTTGCTCGAACTCGAAGTAAAGTAACCCTTAGGTTTTTTATTTGAGCGAGGAAGGTCTCTCGAACTCAAGACAAAAAACAGCCCTTGGGCTTTAGGGTCGAGTGAGTGCTTGCTCGAACTCGAAGTAAAGTAACCCTTGGATTTTTTATTTGAGCGAGGATGGTCTCTCGAACTAAGACAAAAGACAACCATTAGGCTTTATGGTCGATTTATTGCTTGCTCGAACTCGAAGTAAAGTAACCCTTAGGTTTTTTATTTGAGCGAGGACGGTCTCTCGAACTCAAGATAAAAGACAGCCCTTAGGCTTTTGTAAAAAAGATTGTTTATGTCTTTGTCCCCTTTTTGGCTTGAAAGAGTTTCTTATCATTAGTGTTTGCGAAACTTGTAATGCCTTGGCATGAAATAAGAAATTGTTCGAGAGTTCGAACAATTTTGTACTCATTAGAGTTTTTGAGGCTTTGCTATTATAGAAGCCTTTTATGATTTTGTCGGGGGTAGAATTTTTAACCGGTTTATAAAAGATTTCTAAGGCCTGTTTTGTTACGAAATTTGGACGTCTCCGATCCGTTGTTAATTCGGCCATAGCCTCTTTAGTTCGGGATTTGCCTCTTGGGCTTGTTTTCCCATTTTACTTCAAGCTTTCCCGAAGTGTCAGTCCCCGAGTGGGGTGGTCGTAGCCTATAAAATCAAGGATTGCCTAAGAGGTCTTATGATCTTCGGAGTTTTATATAAATCGATCTCGTTGATTTTTTGGACGGCAGTCCTCGATTGTGGGGGCAATCATTCGAACTCCGGTCATGGTCGGCCCTTAAGCCTGTTTGCACAATATATCGAGAATATGAAGTAGAAAAACTTTTCAAAGATATGAGATATCGTTAAATAAGAAATTTTTCTCTTTATAAATCATTATACATGCGTACATGTTTTGTGCCAAGGCTCGAGCAAACTACGTAGGCATGGTTCATTCGACCGTTTGGCCCTTACAATTTTTTCCTATCGATATCCTGCGGCCATGAAGTAATTTCTTCGCATAAAACTTGATATTCAAGGGCAATGCCCCCAGTATTCGAGGTTGATTGTAAAGAGGCCTCGGATACTGTTGAATTATTCTAAGTTAGCACGATCAATGGTTGCCTCATCAAAAACCTCGCCGAAAAACCCATTTGGGACTAAACCGGTCTAAGGAAAAAAGAGTGCAACACGTGCTTTCAGACCTAAAGGCTTCGTGTTGAAGAGTCCATCGCTTCTTTTAGTCGAACACCTGCAAGGGTTAGTTTTGAAATATAAATGAGAATGGGAGCGGTCGTACCTTAGCAGTAGTATCGTTTTAGGTGCGATACGTTCCAATTGCTCGATAGTTGTTTTCCGTTTATCATGCCGAGCTTGTAGGATCTTTTTCTGATAATTTCGAAAACCTGATACGACCCTTCCCAGTTCGAACCCAGTTTCCCTTCATTCGGATTTCGGGTGTTGATGGTGACTTTTCTTAGCACCAAGTCCCCGATGTTAAAATGTCGAAGATTGGTTCTTCGATTGTAGTACCTTTCGATCCGCTGTTATTGGGCGGCTAATCAGACGAGAGCGGTTTCGCGCCTTTCGTCCAACAATTCTAGGCTCGTATTCATGGTCTCGTTATTCGACTCCTCTGTTGCATATCGAAACCTGATGCTAGGTTCTCCGACCTCGATCGGGATCAGAGCTTCGGCGCCATAAACCAACGAGACCGGTGTTGCTCCGGTACTGGATTTCGATGTTGTGCGGTATGCCCAAAGGACCTCGGGTAGTATTTCTCTCCATTTTCCTTTGGCGTCGATCAATCTCTTCTTAAAACTTTGGGTGATGGTTTTGTTAGTCGATTCGGCTTGTCCGTTCCCGCTGGGATGATAAGGTGTTGATAGAATCCTTTTGATCTTGTGATTCTCGAGAAATTTAGTTACTTTGCTGCCGATGAATTATTTTCCATTATCACATACAATCTCGGAGGGCATCCCGAATCGACATATGATGTGGTCCCAAATGAAGTCTATGACTTCCTTTTCTATGACTTTCTCGAAAGCCTGTGCTTCAACCCATTTAGAGAAGTAATCAGTCATAAACAAAATAAACTGAACCTTACCAGGGGCCGATGGGAGAGGGCCGACGATGTCCATTCCCTATTTCATGAAGGGCCATGGGGATAGGACCGAGTGGAGTAGTTCCCCGGGTTGATGAATCATGGGCGCATGCCTTTGGCATTCGTCGCATTTTCGAACGAACTCCCTTGCATCCTTACCCATATCGGTCCAATAATACCCTTCTCTGATTACTTTGTGGACCAGCAAATCGGCACCGGAATGATTTTCACAAGTGCCCTCTTGAATTTCCCGTAGGATGTAATCGGTATCTCCCGGTCCCAAACATATTGCTAATGGTCCATCGAACGTCCTTCTAAACAGTGTTCCGTCTTCGTACAAGGTGAACTGTGCTGTCTTTGTGCGCAGAGCTCTCGATTCCTTTGGATCTGATGGAAGCTTCCCGTTCTTAAAGTACTCTATGTATTTGTTTCTCCAATCCCAGGTTAAACTTGTGGTGTTTATCTCGGCGTGACCTTCTTCGATTACCGATCTCATGAGTTGTACGACAGTCCCCGAGTTGAGTTCGTCATCTTCGACCGATGAACCTAAGTTTGCAAGAGTGTCGGCCTCGCTATTCTGTTCTCGGGGTACATGTTGCAAGGTCCATTCCTTAAATCGATGTAGAGTCGCCTGTAGTTTATCCAAGTACCTCTGCATTTGATCTACTCGGACTTCAAATGTTCCGTTAACTTGGTTTACCACGAGGAGGATACTTAGCCTCTACGACTTCCGCACCCAACCTTTTAGCTAGTTCGAGACCTGCAATCATGGCCTCATACTCAGCCTCAATGTTAGTCAATTTTGTAGTTCTGATAGACTATCTAACTACATTACTTGTGAGTGATTTTAGTACGATGCCTAGTCCGGACCCCTTCACATTCGAGGCACCGTCCGTAAAGAGGGTCCAGACTCCCGAAGAGGTACCCGATTTTATCAGTAGTTCTTTTTCAATCTCGGGTACGAAGGCCGGCGTAAAGTCAGCCACGAAGTCCGCCAAGATTTGAGATTTGATGGCGGTTCGGGGTCGATACTCAATATCATACCCACTGATTTCTATGGCCCATTTGGCCAATCGACCCGAAAGCTCGGGTTTGTGTAAAATATTTCGAAGAGGATAAGTTGTTACAACACATATCGGATGACACTGGAAATATGGTTTTAGTTTCCTAGAGGCGCTTATTAAAGCAAGCGCTAATTTTTCTAAGTGTGGATATCTAGTTTCGGCCTCTCCTAAGGTCCGACTGACATAATAAATAGGGAATTGTGTGCCTCTTTCTTCTCGAACCAGGACTCCACTTACCACTATCTCCGAGACAGCTAAGTACATGTAAAGCTGTTCGTCCACTTTCGGGGTATGAAGCAGTAATGGGCTCGATAAATACCGCTTTAATTCCTCCAAAGCCTGCTGGCATTCCGGAGTCCATGCAAAGTTGCTCTTCTTCTTAAGTAGTGAGAAAAATTAGTGGCTCCTATCTAAGGATCTCGAAATGAATCGTCCTAGGGCGGCTATCCGTCCCGTTAGCCTCTGCACGACCTTTACATTATCTACTACCGTGATATCCTCGATAGCTTTGATTTTATCGGGGTTGATCTCGATTCCCTGATTGGACACCATGAAACCAAGAAACTTGCCCGAGCCAAACCCGAATGCACATTTTTCGGGGTTGAGCTTCATATTGTACTCCCTCAGTATATCGAAAGTTTCCTGGAAATGCTTTAAATGGTCATTTGCTCGCAGGGACTTAACTAACATGTCATCAATATAAACTTCCATTGATTTTCCTATTTGTTTTTCAAATATTCGGTTTATTAGGCGTTGATAAGTTGCACCAACATTTTTTAGACCGAATGGCATTACGTTATAACAGTAGGTACCGTACTTAGTGATAAACGAGGTATTTTCCTGGTCCTCCGGGTTCATTTGTATCTGGTTGTAACCGGAGTAGGCATCGAGAAAACTGAGAGTCTCGTGGCCGTCTGTGGCATCGATCATACGATCGATATTAGGCAAAGGAAAAGAATCCTTAGGGCATGTTTTATTCAGGTCTTTATAATCTATACACATTCTAAGTTTGTTTCCCTTCTTAGGGACTACCATCACGTTTGCTAGCCATTCAAGGTATTTTACTTCTCGAATGGATCCTATTTTAAGAAGTTTGGTTACCTCGTCCTTGATGAAGGCATGTTTGACCTCGGACTGGGGTCTTCTTTTTTGCTTTACCAGATGAAATTTCATATCCAAGCTTAGTCTATGAGCGGTTATTTCCGGTGGGATCCCTATCATGTCAAGATGGGACCAAGCGAAATAGTCCATGTTAGCTATAAGAAATTGAATAAGCTTTTTCCTGAGCTCGGGATTTAACCCCGTGCCCAGGTATACCTTTCGTTCGAGCAGATATTTGATTAGCGTGATTTGCTTCAGCTCTTCGACCGTTGATTTGGTAGCGTCAGAATCATCGGGGACCATGAAGGATCGAGGGATCCCATAATCATCATCTTCGTCAGTCTTCTGCTTCTCTAGTTGGGTCGAGGCTGTCGTTTGTGATTGCTATTTGGTGTCCTGTTTCTCCTTTGAATCTGATCCCTTTGTTGATGATAGTGATGATATCAGTATCACTTCATCGACAACAAACATTTCCTTTGCGGCCAGTTGCTCCCCGTAGACCATTTTGATTCCCTCTGGTGTTGGGAATTTTAGAACCTGGTGAAGGGTCGAGGGTACTGCTCTCATTTTGTGGATCCACGGCCTCCCGAACAGGGTGTTATACCTCATGTAGCCCTCGATCACGTGGAAATTCATTTCTTGGATGGTCCCGGCCACGTTTACTGGTAGAGTTATCTCGCCCATATTAGTTTCACATGCCATATTGAATCCGTTTAGTACCAGGGTTACGGGAACGAGCTGGTCCTGTAGACCGAGTTTCTCTACGACCCTCGATCGAATGATGTTGGCCGAACTACCTGGATCAATTAACACACGCTTAACTTGAGTTTTATTCATAAGTACAGATATTACCAATGCATCGTTATGAGGCTGCTTGATTCCTTCTGCGTCTTCGTCATTAAAGGACAAGGTTCCTTTAAGTATGTAATCCTGAGTTCGAGATTGCTTATCTCTTATAATCGACATCTTAGTGCGTTTAAGCACTGGCCCCTGGGGACATCGATCCCTCCGATGATCATGTGGATAATGTTTTATGGCTCTTCTTGTTTGTTTTGTCTATTGAATTCACTGTTTTTGAAATGATTTTTGGCCTGGTCACTTAAAAACTCTCGAAGGTGCCCTTCATTTAATAACCGGGCTACCTCCTTTCTCAACTGCCTGCAATCTTCCATTCTGTGGCAATGGCTGCCATGATACTTGCACATTTGATTAGAATTTATTTGGGTTGGATCGTACTGCAGAGGTCGAGGCCATTTAGTATCTTTGATGCGTCCGATAGCCGACATGATGGCGGATGCATCAATGTTGTATATACTCCGATAACCGCGGTGCTTCCTTAGGTCCGGTATGCCTATCGAAACCATTCTTGTTCATCAGCCCTCGAGACCCTTGGCCTCGATCACTTCTCCTTTCGCCTCGTACGGAGTTGCATCCAGGTTCGCTACCTTTACGTTCTCTGTTATACGGCCGGTATCAGTACCTATTCGACCTCGATTCTCGGTAGATATCCTTTTTAATAACGGACCCAAAACCCAACTGGTCGTCTTCGACTCTAATATTCGATTGATATCGATTGTGAACATCGGCCCAGGTAACAGCCGGGTACTCAATCAAGTTCTGCTTCAACTGCCGTGAAGCCATTGAGCTTCGTTCGTTCAGTCCTTGGGTGAAAGCTTGAACGGCCCAATCATCTGTGACCGATGGTAGATCCATTTGTTCCATTTGGAAATGAGATACGAACTCTCTTAGCATCTTGTTATCTTTTTGCCTTACCTTGAAAAGGTCCGACTTCCTGGTCTGGACCTTTATGGCTCCGGCATGTGCTTTTACAAAAGAATCTGCAAGCATGGCAAAAGAATCGATAGAGTTAGACGGTAAATTATGATACCATATCATTGCTCCCTTTGACAGGGTTTCCTCGAATTTCTTTAATAATACAGATTCGATCTAATCATCCTCTAGATCGTTCCCTTTAATGGCACATGTGTAAGAGGTGACGTGTTCGTTGGGGTCGGTCGTTCCATTATATTTAGGAATGTCGGGCATGCAGAACTTCTTGGGGATCGGTTTGGGAGCTGCGCTCGGGGGGAAGGGCTTTTGTACGAACTTTTTGGAATCCAAACCCTTCAATATTGGTGGTGCCCCCGGGATCTGATCAACCCGGGAGTTATAAGTTTCTACTTTTTTGTCGTTTGCTTCGATCCTCTTTTCTCCTGACTCTATCCGTTTTGTCAGTTCCTCGAGCATCTTTATAATTTCGGGGTTAGTCCCCGATTCTTGTTCATTTGACCTTACTATAGCTAACCCCGTTCTGTGGGTGACTTCCGGGGTGGACCGGGCTCGGGCCTGCTCGGTGCCTGGGTTTGGCTCTGCAACTGAGCTATCGCTACCTGTTGAGCTTGCAACATTTCGAAAATCATATGCTGGCTGATCCCGTCTTCTCCAACATTTTGGGTATTTCGAACTGCAGATCGAGTTCTACTATGAATGTTGTTTTCGGGGTCGGAATATTGGTTCGCCTCAATGGCCACATGTGAATTAACGTCAATTGGATCTAGGCCAGAGTTCCAACGGGGTCAACGAGTGGCCTTTCCTCCCCGGGCGTCAGGTTTTTATTCTCATCTTGAAGGCCAGCTTCGTTGTCGATAGGTAGGGCCATTAATTGAGAGTTTGATGTTTTTAACCTGAAATCAAAGATACTTCCAAGAGCAAGTGTAAAATAGTACGTTTTATAAAAATTCGTACCAAATAACCACTATTATTCTTAGCCCCATGGTGGGCGCCAAACTGTTTACCCAAAAAATGGATAGAGTTGAATTTATACGTAGTTCTAAGGATATGTGATATTAATTGATACAAATCGTAAAAAATATACAAATGAATATCAAAATTAGTTATAAAAGAAATGGATACAAACCGAATGAACTAGTTAACTTAAGCCTTCAAGTTTTATCACCTCCAAATTGAATGAAGAACGATTGATAAAAAAAATAATATGACTAAATATCAAAAGCCAAAGAAGGTAATATTTGCTCTCTTTCCTCTATATTTCAGAATGAATGTGTGTCTGAATCAATGAATGTTCCTGTTACAAATGATAACTACTCTTAATATAGTAGAAGAATTCTACTTTGGATATAATTAAAAATATATAGTGGAGATCCCATGATAGATTAATTAATTAGTTTTTCCTTGATTCAAGCTGTGATTTCCGCCGAGATTCTCTCCCCACTTGCGGCTATAACGACTTTTTTTGTTTCTTGGCTCGGTCTCGATCGTAGCCGATCTCGATCTTGATCGGTCTCTGGGTCTCGAGCTCGATCTTGGTCGAACTCGATATTGATCGGTCTCTGGGGCCCGAGCTCGACAACCTAACTTCGAGTCATGGCTCGATATTATAATGATGAATCTCGGACCATTATGTTCCAATCTCGATTTGTCATACGAAGGGCAGACTCGATTTTGACCGTATACAGAAAGATTGCAATTATAGTCCCTTAATTTTTAATTTTGATACGTCTGCTGTCTAACTAAACAAATTTCAACCATCAACTAAAACAATTGCATGCTTTTGGTTTTTCACTGCCACATTTTCAAATCTAAAATTTAATATTTTAAGCAAAGATAAGGAGGAAGTGATAAGTAACTTTTAATTGCTTGCATAAAATACAATTACTCACACAGGACACAGTTTTAACAATATCATTAAGATTTCGCTAAATTTATGGACATTTGTTAGTGGAGGGACTAGAGGTACAAAATACTATTATTAAAGGTTAAATATGCTTGGTTTGGATATTATAGGGATCGGATTTCAATGCAATAATGAAGGGAATAAAATTTTTATTTTTTATTCTCTCTTTCTTTTTAGCTAGAGAGAGAAATACAGTACGTTCTAATATACTGATTCATCATTCATATCACTTCCTATGTGTTACGCATACAGCAGCATTTCTTTGGTGAGATAAAGTAGTTAAACCAGAAGCTCCCAAATATTTGCTTTCCTATTTTATTCACAATGCCATCGCATTCCTTTCTCAAACTTATTACGTACTACTATAATTTTTATTCATATGATCGTCTAGTACTTCATTTTCCACTATACTATCACTAGTGATACTTATTTTCATCATTGAAAGTATTTTTTTTTACCTTTAATTTTAAGCATATTGTTGCTGTCCTTAACACAAAAATCACGCAAGGTTGAGGCATGATACTTAATGAAACAACTCACTATATGCACCAAGTTGAGGTTAAAATATATACCTTTTTTTAAAGTTGGAACCAAATCCTAATCAAGTCCAATGCAGGTTCTCATAAGCTCAACCTGAATAGATTTGAATAAATAATAAAGAAGGCTTGTGTTTATTAAATTCATTTTTAGGGGGTTAGGGAGAAGGGGTCTTTACTTACTTGGAAAGAAATCATCTCCTGATTAAGATAACAACATCGTAACTCAAAGATCCCATGTTCGAGTTTTATCCTTAGCATTGTTACTTTACTTAATTTTCCATGAAATAAATAAGAGAAATATAGTCTATTCACCATTCACACCACGACTGTGAAAAATAAAGGTCACCCATATACTGTTAACTACTCCCATTATTACCACAACACTGTAAGTTTTGGTCGTAATAATAAATACTTGCAGTTAGGCTAATTTGTGAATCTGTTACACCTGCTAAATCAATATGAATCCAAGTGGATCTCCCTTCTCCCCTTTTATTATTATTTTTTTTTTGTGGGGGGGTGGGGGGAAGAGGACACATTTATCCTCGTCCCAAACAGATATATAAACATTATTGGTAGCCTAAAGAAGGGGTCCAAGTGATGTGCTTGTTAATACATGAAGATTCGATTGGATTACAGAAAATAAGCTGCAATCCCGCCTATTTGATAACACTGTCGTAATGTTTGAATGCTAATGCTTTTTATTAGTCGTGGAAACAACTATTTGCCATTTGGTGATAGATATTCTAGTACAGAATCTGGGAAACTTCCAATTTCTTTCCTATGCTAGTACGAGGAAAACACCAAGTTCGCGCCAGCACACCAAATCATGTCAAGGATATGACTAGAGACATTCGTGTTTATCGCCTATGATTTAATTTCGTTTCACATAACTGGAAAACCTCCACCACTACTGTCAATTCATCTTTTTGTCATCTCCTACATCTTTTTGGCTAACTGGAAGTAGTGAAAGTAACTCTTCAAACCTTCGCTTCGCACTAGAGGAGGAGATGTTAGCTATTTTGTTACCAGAGACAGCAAGATATTTAATTAAGTCACAGAAAAGAAAGGAGAACCTTATAATATTTGCAGGGTTTCTGAAGATATGTAAGAAGCACCATTCTAATTTTAAAGTACTTTTTTTTTACTACAGAAGAAACACATACAACAAAACTAAATTACCTTTCTTTCCCCCCCCCCCCCAAGAAATGCTAACCTCATTCACCTCAAAATAGTGCAAGTGCCCCAAAAAGAAAAGAAAAGAACGGTATTGCATGCACAATGCAACAAATGTTTAAACAATGCATTTTCAGCAAAGTGCAATCACTTGATGCTTGCTCGGGGAATTGAAGATGTGCATGGTCCAGCAGATGTCATGAATGGGATTCCTTTGAATGTGGCAATTCCTTTATCATCAGTGAAAAGGTTCTGCAGTACATGATTCTCACATGAGAAACATCTAAATGGATAAGGAGACAACCATACCATGGATGTGATATTTTTATCATTATAAGTTTCCCTTCCCCGTTTTATACAACACATCATTTCCAAGCAGGTTGAGGTCAGCTATATGAATTTATGAAAATTTACCTATACTATATAGTTGAAAAGTTAATGCAAACCTAATTTTACAGCTTCTGAATTCTAAACAACTGAAAACTCAAAAAGGGACCCTATCTTTCTCGAGCTAAACAATTAACTTAGAAGAATGCCCCTGTCCCTCTAGTAAACTAATCAGTCTCATTCTAATAACCATGGTAAGCTACATCATGAGGTTTTTCACAAACAATGAGTTTCATTATATATTTGAAGAGTCAATCAGCCCTGACAATATCATATAGGTTTTCTATTTGTACTTTGGCCCAAAAGACTGAAGCCTCTGATGAAATTGAAAAGGCCAGTTGAGAATGAGATCTCAATCATGAAGAGCAGTCAGTTACCAATGGGTTCTAGCCTTCTAGTAGCAGTAGTTGCCAACTAAGAGAACATGACAGATAGAGCTCTGAATGCAGTAAGTTTATTCGTCCACCAAACATAACAAGATTTAGATATACAGAAAAAATCAAAGATACATACCACGGCAATTTTATCAAATTGTTTCTTTTTGGGATTCAGAACATCTTCTGGTTTCCCATCATGCCTAGATAGACAAATGCAGACATTAATAACCATAACAGAATCTGAGTCTTACGTTAAAAATACATGGTACCAAAAAGAACAAAAGCCATAATGTTATATCCAGCCTAATGGCACAACTTAAAGAAAACAGAGGAAACACACGCTCTTTAGGGCAGCCATAAACCATAATTACTGTCAAAATGGGGGAGAAAAAGAACATAACCAGAAAAAGAGAACAATGGTCTTGAGGTCACTCGATCTGAAGGACTGACAACTGACTAGTAATTAAGGGCACTGGAATTTCAAATGTACTTTTTTAAAAAATCACCTTAGTTGAAAGACCTTGCTTGCTATAATTCTCTCTGCTTCTTAAGGTGATAAATATAGTAGTTCCGAAAATCTTGGGCCAGGAACAGAAAGGGGAAATTTAGAAGGTTGATGGCAGAAAGGTAGAGTCCAAGAACAAAAAAGGACATGGGACAGATGTTTTGTGAAAGAACAACTTTTTTTTTATGAAGGAAATCTTTTATTAATACATTCCACATAATATATATTACGCGAATCGGTGCCATAAATCAAGCCCAGAGAATGTGGACCTTGAAATTTATGCAATACCAACAGATTTAGCTACAAAAACATACCCAGAAAATAAGATGCACTCCCCAACTTTGGCACCTTCTGGTGCTATCAAAGGCTCCACCACAGTATGATCTTCATTAGAAGCACATAATACCTATAAAGAAAATTAGGAAAAAAGAGTTACTATCAGTAAGAAATGAGAGATAGTACTGCGAACAGAGAGAAGACTACAAACAGATTAACTTGAGCTGGACAACTCTACACATTCAGCTAACCCATCTTTCTTCAGATATAATACCTAAATATTCCTATGCACAAATTACATTTGTCTGGATTTCAAACTGCTTTAGTGGATATGTTCTAACTACATTAAGAACGCTAGATATTCGAATAATGAGAAAGTACCATAGTGACCTAGAGTTCTCAACAGACACTTAGAAGTCAACACAAGCAGATAGCAAATGAATAGTTAAATTACCATTATATTAGGAAGAGGAGGCAGAACATTCAATATAACGCAAAAAATTAACTAGCTTATGCTAATTTACACCGAATTAGACTCCCATGCTACTGGAAAATACAATGTGAAATTAAGCATAGCTTAGATGGGAATATAATACCATTCCCTCTGATGCTACATCCCTTAGTTTCGATGGTTTCATGTTTGTCACGAGTACCACAAGGCGATTCTGCAGGGACAACAACCAACATAAAATAATTAGAAGAAATAAAAGCTCCCAAAGAATGCAGCAATACCAATTCAAAGAAGCCAGAAATATAGCATATACTAATGCTTAATGACAGAGGGCATACAGCCAACTGCTCCGGACTGCAAAACTTTGCCAGGCCGCTAACCACTTGACGACATTTTGCTTCTCCAACATCTATCTCCTCAACCAGTAAGCTATACACAGGGATAACACAGGAAAAGGTTTTAAAACAAATTAGATAACATATAAAGTTGCTAAGGCATGGTATCACCAGAACTTGAAAAGGACAAAAGGGAATGGATAAGTATCGGGAAAGAGACTACAAATAAAAAGAATGAAAAATACAATACCTATCAGCTGATGGATGTTTCCATGCTTTTTTAATGTGGCCAATTTGTAATTTGAGCAAACTAACACTGATATCTTTATCTTTCTCATCTACCTTTTCAGGCAACTTCTTCTTTTCAGCAGAAGTTTGATTATCTGCAGCAGCTTTCTTCTTCAGCTATTTAAAGGGATAAGTGTTAGAAACAGTTTAAAATTTGGGATATTTCACAGTAACAAAAACCTGATAGCATCAAGAACGTGCCCTTATTGCAAACAAGTCATACCAGAGTACCTAGGACTGCAACAAAGACACTAATCATAGGTAATGACAATATTTTCTTCTTTTTTTATTGAGGAATGGTAAGTGTAGTAATGACAATATTTTCTATTACCGTCACTAATTGAAAAGGCAAAATTTTCTGCCACTTGCAACAAACGGTCCAGAGAACCAGAAACAAAGTTAAATAACAAAAAAGTTTTAACTGTAAGAGGAACGGACCCAAGAAATTTATCAGCAAATAAAAACAACCGAAGGCCAATGTGTTACAAGTAACATACCGCACCACTACTGTTCTTTGTTGAGTCTGCATCTGAGCTACTAGCCTTTTTGGTCTCCGACTCAGTATTTTTTATATTTGACTCCACTTCTACCTTCTTCAAACTTTTAGATGCCTGAATCAATGCCAGGGAAAAAAGATATTAAAAATAGCCCATTCTTGGACTTTGCTGGGCCTAAAAACTAATCGATTCAAGGAATGCTTCAAATCAAGATAGTATAGTAATTCAAAAGCGTTACTGAGAATAGCGTGTTTTAATAAAAGTATTCCACAGAAGTAGCCAAGAGCAATGCAACTTAATGCTGTTAATTTGTAAATATTCCATAAAATATGCATTAAACGAATTGCCACAAGTAAAGAAATGAATTATCACATATTTCTGTCTCCACTTTTATTTCAGTAATGAAGAAAACCATTTATATTGTTCCATTAACGAATACTGCAGTAGACTGGATGTCACTGCTCCTGTTCTGGTCACTGGAAATGTAGCAATGCATGGAAAATGGAGTTCAAACAAGTCAGAGCATATCAATTCTGCTCTCAAGATAGTTCTTCAGAAAGTCTAGCTCAATGCAGTAAAAGCATTACTCACAGGTGGCTCAAATTGGACCTTCTCCAGAAAAATAGTTTGGAATTTATCTCCAACATCACCTTTAATCTGCACAAAAATAGATGTATTCAATAGAATGTGTGCTGATTTCTTGCTCAATATAAATCCAGGAGCAATCAAACTACCTCACATTGTTCGCTCATAACATATAAAAATTCAATTATTAAAAGTAGTGGTTTGCTGTTTAAACACTGGCTAATATTTTGCAAGGCCGAGCATCATAGAATGGATTAGACTTGAAATAAGAAATGATTTTTTCCAGTAATCATAAAAACCCCAAGATGGAGAAATAGAAAGAACTAGAGAGTGAAAACAGGACCAGGAGCCCAGCTGTGCCTACGAGAGCTTGGTTAGTTTTTAAAAACAAACATCCCGGACTCACCCTGAAAGCCTTTCATTAAACTACTTAGTTCTTTCATTAACTCAGCTTCTTACCTCATTCACTCAATTTAAACATACCATGAAGAACAAAACTAAATGATCCAATTTCGATTTTATGGTATGGTTAGTAGGCCAGCTTCATGTCCTGCGCACAGGTTTTGCTCCAAAATAATATCACAATCTATCGAGGGTGAAGTTGTCCTTTTTTAAGGATGTGAAAATTTCCAGAAAATGAAAAATTTGTCCATTTCCTTAGTTAATGGATAGTGCAGGGAATTTTCCGCTTTGCAATATTCTAGGTTTACTAATTGGTTGTTTTGTTCTCAGAAATTCAGAAAACCAGAGAGGAAAGGCAAATCTTTTCTCTGCCTGTTTTTGTTCAATTCTAACAAGGGAAGAAAGTCAGTTTTCATATTTTGTTCAACAGAGAATAAACAAACTAGGAGCTATATACAGAAGTGAAATGGTTAAAAAAGCTAATTACTTTTACACCCAGCTCTATTCTTTATTTGAATGTCATGAGTAGTATATTCGGATGTCCATTATATCAAATTCCCCGTAGCATTTGTAGTTCATGAGTAGTATATTCGGATGTCCATTATATCAAATTCCCTGTAGCATTTGTAGTTCAGAATAGTTTTATTTTTGCACGTGATGGTGACATACCTGAACATTATAAAGGACTAACTTTTCAATTTGAAAGCACAAAACTACATAGTAGCCCCACATCTTTTTTCACTCAAATTAATCAAAAACTATATTCGACTACAATGCTAAACAAGTGTACCAAATCTCACAGCTAACTTTTGGTTCATTCTGTAATCATCTATAAGTCTTTTCAGTTTTCCTTGTCAAAATAGTAACAACCACCAAATAAGGAAAATCATAACAGCAACCAATTTCCTTTTTCCCTAGTAACAATTAATCTTCTCTCTCTATTACTCAATCCTCAAGACAAAGAAAGTCACAGCCAAAACAAAACCAGCTTTTACAATCTGATGATAAAATGACTGACATACTCATGCTCAATTAGTAGAAAGATTCCATCCTAAGTAGAGCAACCTGTGGACATCACCAAACTCAACACATCAAGGCCATCGCGTAAGCCTTTCCTTTTGACATTCGATATACTGCTGGATGAAGATCCCAATTTCTAGATACTACCACTCTACTATCATCTAATCTCAGTTTAAAGATAGATATAAAATTCTAGCATACCTGGATATAGTCCATCCATCTAAGCAAGTATGGCAATTTGTTTCTATCAGAGTTTGAAAGACTGATCTGATGGCAGTAGAATGATGATAGCATGTTAGAATGAAAGAGTGAGCTAAAGAAGTTTGCATTCAAAACTATATCATATTTCAATTAAGGAACTGTGGAAGGTGACATTTAAAAAACCACTTACACTACAGTATAACAAAGAATAAGAATCGCCTAATCGACCATTAAAAGCTTTAATATTTATGCCTAACATGACAATGCAATATGGACATAAAGATCATGTTTACGTAAAACGTAACTCTTCAAGGTGTGTCGGGTGTGATAGAAAATGTCCATTTCCAACAAAAGGGAGGAAACAGTTTCCGACACTTGTAGGAAGAATCAGTTTCCATTACAAATATATCAACTCTTATTCAAGATTACTACTTGTTTCTTTATCAAAAATATAAGTACTTGTTGCTGTCAACATTTAGTAATTGTTGCCGACATTAATACTCCAAAATAACACTTCAGATCTCCATTGTATGAAATTGTGACTTATCTTTTCTAGCCTTTTTGTTATTGTTAATGACAAATTAACTCTTTTGTTGATTTGCAAGTGATGATAAAACAGACAGGGACATCAGATCTCCATCAAATGGGGAATGATGACTAAGTCTAATGGGAATCTCTCTGATGCAATTCAGCTAAGATAAAATTTCTTTTAGTTCTCGGCTCACTTTTAAACAGTAAAAGTTATTGTAGAGCACTATTTGCTTGCATTGTTCCAATTTTTATGGTATGATTGGAATACGTGAGATAGTTGTTTATTGTTCTATTATGCTCTTATTTTAAATCTGAAACGAAAATACCATAGGTTTCCTTATCGAAGCATATGATGGGTATAATTATGCTTGTACTGGTATGTCATGTACAATTGCAAATTTAGATATGCACCTTTGTTATAATTACTCATTTTCCATTATTTTTAATCCTATGTCTTTTCATGTTGTCCGTGCAAATGACGATAAAACAGACAGGGACATCAGAACCCAGAAGGGTATTGATGATTTATCGATGGGAATCTCTCTGATGCATTATACCATTTTGTATTCAAGTGTGATTTTTGGCAGCTTAACCTTTTCTAACTAGTAATATAATCAAGAAAATGATTTCCTATGATAAAATATTCGAAAGAACAATTAAGAGAAGGAAATACATACCATGAATGAATACACCGATGCAAAAACAACTATATCAGCTGCTGAAATCTTGAACCCATTGCCCAAAATAACAGACTTTTTACTCAAATCCTCATTCAACTCACTTAGAGCTTTAAAGCTTGCCCCAGAATCAGCAGGGAAGTTACTGGCAAACTCCACCCATTTCACTAACTGAAATGAAAATTTCATCTCAACGTCAAATTGAAACTAAATAAATCCAAAACTCAGTACAAAAAGCTAGCGAACGTTGAAATATTACCTCTTTATCTTTTTGGGAAGAATTTAAAATGTCTGTACACAAGCTTTTAATGTCTTTATCCGAATTCTGCATAATTTAGCACCAAAAATAATCCATCAATTTGTATTTGTTACATGCACTCAACTTAATTCATGCATACTGCAAAAAATGTTAGGGCTGAAAAAAACTTACTGGGTTTAATGACAGGGTGGAGAGGTGATTGCTTAGAGCTGAAACAATGTTTTGCTTCTGATCTGCAGATGCCATGGTTCGATGATTCTTTGGTGTATTTACTTTTAGAACTAGAAACTTCACTTCAATTGTTCAAATCGACCAAAAATAGGATTTTGTAGGGTTTTATTCTCACTTGTGGGCTGGAGCATAATTGGAAATTTGGAATGCTCTGTCCATGTTGAAAATGGGCCATATTTGTTTTGGATGGCCGAAGATCATAAGCCCAAAGTGAAAATGATATTTCTAGATGGATATTTTCATAATTACTTACGGATTTATAAAATATTTCATAATCTACAATTAGTATAAGAATAACAGATTCTACAATAAATATATAAAATATATCTATATCTATATCTGTCTATATATCTATACTATATTAAAAGAGGTCCTTAGTGAAATATCATTCGCATTTATTACCCTTTAAAATATGATTTTACATCTAATAATATTGTCATTTATCGATTCTCCTAATATTTAGGACATTAAGATCAACAAAATTTAGTTTATTAAATTTTTTCTTATTTGCATTAGGCTTAGGCCTTTAAAATCAATTTAAAAGATTTTCTTATTCTACAAAAACAGAAATAACGAACTTTAAAAACTTACCTAACGTTAATTAGGTAAACATGGAAACTTGAATGATTATAATTTATTGCTTTCTACCATAAATAACG
This sequence comes from Nicotiana tomentosiformis, assembly GCF_000390325.3. Taxonomy (NCBI): domain Eukaryota; kingdom Viridiplantae; phylum Streptophyta; class Magnoliopsida; order Solanales; family Solanaceae; genus Nicotiana; species Nicotiana tomentosiformis. The sequence goes on along the minus strand of NC_090816.1, from coordinate 80,151,903 downwards.
ACAAAATCGAATAGAGTTTCTTTAATTAACTGTAAAATTCTAACAATTTGTGAAATTAAAGTGGCCGATCTCTTATTTAATTTAAATGAGGTTAAACGGGTTCTCTAATATCGATAAAGCAATAGCTTCCCATTGCAAATAACAATAGTAAAACATGTACAAGTTTAGGACTAAAATAATATATTTAGGTCTTTAAAATTAAACATCACTCGCTTAAAATATGATTTTGAGCATCCATTATTTTGATTAAAATACTGTCGTTCTTCTTTAATTTCATCATATTTCTTAATTCATGGTTAAAGATTATATGTTATTCTATAGACTATTGTCAGTGTTTGTCCGTTATTTTATATATATTTCTTCAAGGTCACCAAAAGATGGTTCTTGCTATAAAAAAATGTCCGACCAAGGGCCATAAAAGTTTGATTTTGGTAGCAAAAGATATGACCATCAAAATCAGTTTGTATGTTACATTTAGGGGTAATTTTATATGTAAAATTTTCATTCATCTTTTTGTATTCCTATAGGAGTGAACTTATTGTACTTATGTTATGTTTTTAATTTAGCATTAGTTTAAGAGTAATTTTCTTCTCATTTGAAAAAGGTGAAACTAGATTCTCAATGCCATAATTTTACTCTTTTGAGATGGAAAATAGAATTGATAAAAAGTTTTAAAAAAATTGAATTTTGAAAAATTGTTACTTGAATGTTGCTCTATAAAAGTCTAGGTGAGGGTTGTTCAGTCGATGTGTTTCTATTTTGATTTTCTTGATAATTTATTTATATTTGGTTTAGATCAAATGTCCAAGTCTAAAGTCAGTGGGCAAATTAAAATTTAAGATTAGAATGTCATTGCAATTAGTTTTCTTTGTAATTATTTATATATTTGATTTGTTTAATACATGTATGTTTATTTCTGATTTGTGTTTATAGTAATTTGTTTAGGTTTTGCTTATTTAATTTATAATTTGTCTAGGTTTATTTGGAATGAATACCAAAGTTATTGTGGAGTCCAAACCGTGTGCTCATTATGAAATTCATTAAATTTAATTTATTGAAATTGAAATAACCATGTTTTATATGGAGCTCACATAGCAAACTTTAAATAAAAATAAATCATATGAGAAAAGAGAAATATATAAAATGAGATACAATAATATGATTTGGTCATTTGACCTATATATGAGCAATTTACTAAAAAATAGTATACAAACATTTTTCTCCAAAAAAGAAAATTAGCCAAATAAGAAATAGATTTATATTTTCCTTTTAAGGAAAGTAACAAAATAAATGTGGCATTTGCCCTTGCTTCAAAGAAAAACTAAAACTCAAATAAGGTAGATTATGCCAAATACAACAACATAATATATCATTATTTTGTACAATAAAATACATATAATTATAATTACTACTAAATAACTAACTCATCTAAATCTTTCATCTTTGAAGATTTAGAAAATATTCAATTACTTTGAATTCATCTATATGTAAAGTATTTGTTATTTATTTAAAACATTATTGCATGTATTTCGACATCAATTGTTATTTCATGTAATTCATTCTTATTCTATATTTTGTACGTCCTTTTAATAATAGACGCAGAACACACATGCATCGCACGTATACTGAAACTAGTTATACTAAAAACACAAAGGCATTTAGCGAAATGTCGTTCGTCTTTTTTACTCTCTAAAAATAGAGTTTGCACTGAACAAAATAGTCTTTTACAATTATCGTCCTAATATTTAGGAATTTGAAATAAAATAAATTTATTTATTATATGTTTCCTTATTCAAATTAAAATTTTAATTATTAAATCTTTCCTTATTGACCTACGTAAAAAGTCCTGCTATTTTGGACTTTAAATTAATAGACTTTACTTCATATTAATTCTTTATTTCCTTATTTAAACTATGTAAAATGATATAATATCTTTCATGTTTTTTTTTTAAAATTTTGTAATTTAAAATAAACTTAAACTTTGTTACAAAGATTAAAATATATACGCTGATGTCCTCTAACCTGCGGCTTGCAAGTGTTTGCCGGCGTAGTCAAAGGCTATGTTTGATTGCACCGATATTGTCACACCAGACGATGTCGCAGGGTCAGGTGGCAGATCTTTTGTGAATCCTACTTTTAGCAGATAATAGACCATGTTTTGGATTGGATTATTCATGTAAGTATAATCTAGAGTTCTTTATTGATCAAATACGTAATATGTAGAAAGAAATCATCGGGTCCAGAAGATAACAGAAGCTGTTATCTGATATAACAAACATAATTTTCTTAGATCTTAAACCAACTAATACAAAATGGTGAACGGAGAACAATTGCAAAATTCTATATTCTAACTAGGTCTTTGTCTCATAGGTATGAAATGATCAGAGGAACAAAAACGTTAACAAAGAAAATTCTATGCATAATTTTGATTAAAAACATGGTCTGTTATCTTTTGCTTTTCTCCTCTTGTTATTCTCTTTTACCTTAGCGAATTTTAAAACAACAAGCTATAATTTATTCTTTCTAGACTTTATGTTTGAGTTGGTTGATATGTGTGTTTGTTGCTGTCGCGTGAGCTAAATGAAAGATTTATACATATATATATATATATATATATATATATATATATATATATATATATATATATATATATATATATATATATTCTTTTTAGGTTAATTATTGAAGCAAAGAATTTAAATAGATAAAACTAATCAAAGGAAGTTGTTGGATGAAGTAATTAATGCGATCGTCAATGAGCTGAGATGATATTTTGACATTTTAACATAGGGGACTTGGTACTAAGAAAAGTCACTCTCAACACCCGAAATTCGAATGAAGGGAAACTGGGTCTGAACTGGGAATGACCGTATCAGGTTCTCAAAATTGTCGGAAAAGGATCCTACAAGCTCGGTATGATAAGCGGTAAATAAATACCGAGCAATTGGAACGTATCACACATAAAACGATACTACTGCTAAGGTACGACCCTTCCATGTTCGTTTGTATTTCGATACTAATCCTTGCAGGTGTTCGAGCAGAAACAGGGATGGATTCTTCAAACACAAAACCTTTATGTGTGAAAGCACATGTTGCACTCCTTTTTCCTTAGACCGATTTTGTCCCAAATGGGTTTTCCGGTGAGGTTTTTAACGAGGCAACCATTGATCGTGCTAACTTAGAACGATTCAACAGTATCAGAGGCCTCTTTACAAATCAACCTCGAATACTGGGGGGCATCGCCCTCGGATATCAAGTTTGGGCAAGCTCGTTACTCTATGGCAACATGGTCTCGATAGGAAAAATTTGTAAGGGCCAAATGGTCAAACGAACCATGCCCGCATAGTTTGCTCGAGTCCTAAATATGTACGCATGTATAATAACCAATAAAGAGAAATTTTTCTTTACTGATATCTCATACCTCATACCTCAGAATGGTTCTTCTGCTTCATATTCTCGATCTATTATGCAAACAGGCTTAAGGGCCGACCATTGACAGAGTTTGAACTATAACCTCGAACCGGGGACTACGTATAAAGCCTAAGGGCTACGTCACTTCATGTTCGAGCAAATTCTCACTCGACTACAAAGCCCAAGGGCTACCTTGATTCAAGTTCGAACTATAACCCCGAATCGGGGACTACGTAAAAAGCCTAAGGGATACCTTGATTCGTGTTCGAGAAATTATTCTCACTCGACTGTAAAGCCTAAGGGCTACCTTATTTCGAGTTCGAGCAAACACTCACTCGACCGTAAATCCTAAAGGCTACCTTAATTCGAGTTCGAGCAAACCCTCACTCAACCGTAAAGCCTAAGGGCTACCTTAATTCGAGTTCGAGCAAATACTCACTCGACCATAAAGCCTAAGGGCTATTTTTTATTTCGAGTTCGAACAAACACTCACTCGACTATAAAGCCTAAGGGCTATTTTTTATTTTGAGTTCGAGCAAACACTCACTCGACCATAAAACCTAAGGGCTGTTTTATGCTTTGAGTTCGAGAAACCATCCTCGCTTAACTATAAAACTAAGGGTTACTTTACTTCGAGTTCGAGTAAGTACTCACTCGATCAAAAGGCCTAAGGGCTACACTATTTCGGTTTTGATCAAATTATGTAAACCCCAACCTTAGAATACAACTTCACAATTCTATAAAGCAGAAAGGAAGAAAGTTTTTTATACATGTCAAAAATCATTTACAAGGGCAGCATGACCCGATCAAATCTCTTTACAAAAGACCAAAACGGTCTTATAAGAAACACAAAAAATACTAAAGGACTTAGCCCTCTGCAGGAGTAATATCTTCGCCCTCGAAGCCCCCTTCGCTGTTATATCCGCTCGTACTCTCGGTATCATCATCATCGGAAAAAGCCAACACTCTAGTTTCGGCTTCAAGCTCCTTAGCTTTCTCGATCTCGACTGTAAGATCGAAGCCACGAGTATGGATCTCTTCAAGAATCTCCCTTCGAGACTGGTATTAACATGCTCGGAAACCCAATTTGCTCGAGCCTGAGCAGCCTCATCAACCTCTTTTGCTCGAACCTGAGCAGCTTCGGCATCAGATTGATAAACAACCACCATTGCATCAGCATTGGCCATGGCATTCTCAACCTTCGATTTGGCTGCTGCAAGTTCCGTGGCCAATCTCTCTCGATCAGAATCTGCTGAGCTCAATCGAAACTAGAACTCCTCGATTTTCTTGGCTTACACCAAGGTTTTCTCTTTCAAGCTTCGGAGTTGGGCCTCAGCCGAAGCCAGTTGAGTTCGGGCAGTCTTCTTTTCTGAGGTGATGCGGTCCATGTTCTTCTTCCATTCCTCGGCCTCCGACTTCACTACGTCCACTTCAACACGAAGCTGCCTGATCACGTCGAGCTATTGCTCGACCTGCGGGATCGAACTATTAGCCATCACTCCTGAATCAATATCATTAAATCCAAAGATTCTTTTTACCTGCTCGACTAACTCAGCTTGTTCTTTCCGAGATGCTTCAAGCTCACCCCGAAGTCTTTTTACTTCTCCTTCTCTCTGCTCACTGAGAAGCTTGAAGGCATCTCTCTCCTCAGTAAGCCTTCGAACTTCGGCTTCGTACCAACTCAGCTCCCTTCGGGATTGGAGAAAAGCCTCATGATGAAGCACAAAAGCCTACAAAAATAAAAGGAAGGGATTATACAAGAAAAAAAAAACAAGTATGAAAATTGTAAAAGAAAGTATGAACCTACCCGATTCAGGGTCCGTTGGGCTTCGTTGAAAAGGCAAGACGCTCCCACCTCGCTCGAGCTCTTTTTCGAAACCTCTAAGTCACTCGGACCGGTGGCATCTTCTACCCTGATAAAATAACCATGGAAAGGATCCTCCTCTCCATGGGCTCCCTCCCCATGACAAGTCTCTACAGCTTGAGCGTCACGTATCATCGACTGGGAAAATGAAGGAAAAGAGGGGGAATTCCCGATCTCTATTCCCCCGAGTAGGTCTTTTTGAGCACCACCTCCGTCTTGGGGAGCCTCAAGCTCTCTTCGCACACCGACATCCACAACTTCTCACGATCTCTTTGCCCCGAGGTAAAACATTCTCGGTCTCCCTCGGCTCAGGGACTTGGGTCAAAGCCTCCTACTCGACCCCATCAAGCCTGGACGGAGCAGTGTCAACTCCACCGATGCCGAAGTATTTTGAGTATCGATGCTAGCCCGTGCACGGGCCACCAGCCCGGAATCACTTTCTTCTTCTTCTTCTTCTTCTTCCCTTAGACTCAGGACCGACTCCATAGTCAAAGGGATTATGTTCGCCTTGGGTTTTCGAGCCGCTCTCTTCCTAGGTTTTTGACCCTTGGAGTCCGAGGCCCTTTTTCTTTTAATCACCTTCTCCGATTTTGAAATAGGCGGTAAGGATTCTTCATCACCTGATGGGGGGTCTCATAACCGCGTCTTTTTTGAGACCTACAAAGAAAGAAAAGTAAGTAAAACTTATGCTTGAAAAAAATGCTTGAACGGTAAGCAAATCGGTGAGCTAAGAAGAAGGTTTACCATGAGTACGAGCCTTTCACTGGCCCTTTAACAAATCGCGCCATGCGCGCTCGGTGTATTTAGATGTCGAAACCAGGCTCCTAACCCAGTTCTCGAGGTGGGGAACCGCACCTGGCATCCAAGCAACGACTGCATCGAGAAAAATACTGATAAGAAAAGATGAAAAAGTAAAACAACAAACAAAAATTTAAAAGGAAATCATACTTACATTTCATATTCCATTTCTCGGGGAATGGCATACTCTCAGCTGGAATCAGGTCCGAGGTCTTTACCCTAACGAACCGGCCCATCCAACCCCGATCTTTATCTTCATCTATACTTGAGGTAAACACCTTGGTGGCCCGACTTTGAAGCTTTATCAACCCGCCTCGGTAGAGTCGAGGGCTATATAACCTTACGAGGTGGTCGAGGGTAAAGAGAAGCCCATCGATTTTGCTCACGAAAAAACGGAGCAGTATCATGATCCTCCAGAAAGAAGAATAAATTTGGCCGAGAGTCACCTGCTATTTCTTGCAAAAATCGATGATGACCGGATCGAGTAAACACTCAGGTACCCTTCCACGTGGGTAGTGATCGATTCCTCCAGTGCCGGTATCACAACCTCTTTGTTTTCCAAATTGCAATCTTTCTTCACCAAATCAAGAAGGTTTTTGGATATCGAGTACATATATCTCCTTTCCTTTTCTAGCTATATACCACATATCCTATTCGTGAATTATATATATTTGTTACGACCCAAATCCCACCAAAGGGGTCGTGATAACACCTAATCTCTAAGACTAGGTAGGCCTCTCACTTAACAACATTAATTCAACAAAACATGATATAATAAGACAGAGTTTAACATAAAAGTGAAAGTAGAGTTAATACAAGCCGAAATGGCAATACTCAATACATCTCCCAGAACTAGGTAGTACAGAGTCATGAGCTCTAACTGAATACATACGAAATATTCAAAATACAATATTGTTCGAATGTAAAATTAACAGTATCAACATAAAGGATGAGACTCCAAGGGTCTGGGATATCATGCAACTCTACCTTGAATCCCCACGACCGACGCAAGCTCTCACTCTCAAGGCTACTGCCTCCAACACCTGGATCTGTACAAAAATATGCAGAAGTGTAGAATGAGTACACCACATTCGGTACCCAATAAGTATCAAGACTAATCTCGGTGAAATAGTGACGAGGTTCAAGTCATATGATACCCGCTAGTCAAATAACCTGTGCAATGTATCAATAACTGGCAACATAATATGTAATGCAAAATAATATCAACAATCTTGTTAGAACATGAGATAACAACTCAAAGTAGAAGAATCCACCTTTATCAACAAATCGTCAAAAAAAAGTGGGGGCATATGGTAGGATGTCAAATTCAACTAACAACTCATTAAAAGTACAAGACAGAGTTTTAAGAAAACATGCATATGATTAGAATATCAATCCCGTTACAATACATAAATAATATTAAGAGAAATACCCCCAAATCATCGCATAACATCATCAACAATGCCACCCTTATTTTATTGTATGTGCAAATAACAATAAATGCCCTCCTTATTTCGTCACATGCACATATTACCACCCTTATTTTGCCATGTGGGCAGCCCGAGAAAACGCCACACTTATTTCGCTCCACACGCACAATAATAATCACAATCACATGGCAAAGACCTCATGATAACACGCAATCAATCCGCTTAACATATCTACGTGTGTCACAATTATCACAAAACAATAATGTATAAATTTCATCAACGATATAAGCTCATAATTTATCAATAAGGTGCACATGGACATAAAAATAGGAACATGTGAATGCGTGTTTAACATATAAAGCATTACTACGGCTAAATTATTTAAAATGATCATTTTCACGTAGCCACAAAGTGATTAAGTGCTTCATATAAAATACATCCTCAAATTAAGACATATTAATAGCCTAAGGTCTAATCCGGTCATAAGCCAGATATAGCACCCGTGTACATGCTCGTCACCTCGTGTACACGTTGCTTTTCACATAAGATGAATAAACAATTAAGGCCAAATCCTAAGGGGGTATTCCCCCACACAAGGTTAGACAAGATACTCACCTCAAGCAAGCTAAATTAATACTCTAAAAAGCCCTTGCCTCTCGAGTCGGCCTCCGAACAGGTTAAATCTAGCCAAAAATAACTCAATAACATCAAACATGGCTATAAAAATTGATTCCAAGCAATAAAGCTCCGATCTTTATCAAAAAGTCAACAAGGACATGTCTCCCGGAACCCGACAAAGTCACAAATTTTGACTACCTATTCAAATATAATTCCAAATATACAATTTCATCCAAAATTCGACTCTGAATCGGGGTTCAAATCTCTATTTTTTTTAATTTTAGAACGAGTTTGCCAAAATCTCCAGTTTTTCCCACTTAAATTCATCATCAAATGCCAAGTTCAAGGATGGAATCATGAATAATAATCAAATCTGAGTTAAGAATACTTACCCAATCCAAATGGGTGAAAACGCCTCAAAAATCGCCAATCCAAGTTTCCAATCTCAAAATATGATAAAATAAGCCAAACGCTCTATTTTGATGCACTGCCCAGCGATTCTCGCTTCTGCGGGCTCCAACTCACACCTGCGAGCTCATTTCTGCAACCACGGTCTCGCTTCTGCGAGCTCCACTCAAATGCCGACCATCCGCTTCTGCAGACCACCTTCCGCTTCTATGGATAATTCCTCGCACCTGTGCCAGCGCTTCTGTGCACATGACTCCGCATTTGCGGAATTCCCTGTCCAGCCCAAACTTCACTTCTGCGCCATCTTGTCCGCCCCTACAGTCTTGCACCTGCAGTCCAAACCATGGAGGTGCGAAAACACCATAACCTTACTGCCTTCAAGCTTCAAAATAATCTGAGACTCATCCGAAACTCACCCGAACCTCTCGGCACCCCGTCCAAATATACCAACCAGTTCCAAAATATAACATTGACCTACTCGTGGCCTCAAATCACATAAAATAACATCAAAAGTACAAGCTTAATGAACTAATCAACTTTCAAACCTCTAAAACTCATGCCGAACCACGTCAAGCCAACTCGGAATAACTCCAAATTTTGCACACAAGTCCCAAATAACATAATGAACTATTATAACTTCTAAAATAATAATCTAAACCCAATAACATCAAAGTCAGCTCCTGGTCAACCCTATGAACCTTACAAACCTTGAACCTTCCAATTTTTACCAAAGAGAGCCAAATCAACCTAGGAACCTCAAAATCCAAATCCAGACATACGCCTAAGTCTAAAATCCCCATACGAATATATTGGAACCATCAAAACACCATTCGGAGGTCATCTACACAAAAGTTAACCTCCATCAACTCTTATAACTTAAGCTTTCAACCTTGGAACTAAGCGTTCCATTTCAATACAAAACTTTTTCGAAACCAAACCAACCATCCCGCAAGTCACATAACAACAAATACACATACGGGGTGCATCAAATGGGGAAATATGGCTCAAATACACAAAATGATCGGCCGGGTCATTATATTCTCCCCCTCTTAAATAAACATTCGTCCTTGAACGAGTTTAGAATCATACATGGGATGTCAAAAAGATAAGGGTGTTTGCTCCGCATATCATGCTCGGTCTCCCAAGTTGCCTCCTCGACCAGTTGACCTCTCCCTTGAACCTTCACTGATACAATATCCTTCGACCTCAGCTTTCGAACCTGCCTATCAAAAATGGCCAGTGGCTCCTCATCATAAATCAAATCCTTATCCAACTGCACCGAGCTGAAATCCAACACACGTGACAGATCCTCATAGTACTTTTGAAGCATGGAAACATGGAACACTGAATGAACTCTCGATAAGTGGGGTGGCAAAGCAAGTTTGTAGGCCACATCTCTAACTCTTTCCAATACCTCGAAAGGACCAATATACCGAGGGCTCAACTTGCCCTTCTTCCCAAATCTCATCATACCCTTCATGGGCGAAACTCTAAGTAAAACCTTCTCAACCACCATGAATGCCACATCACGAGCCTTCCTATCAGCATAACTCTTTTGCTTGGACTGTGTTGTACAAAGCCACTTCTGAATCAATTTCACCTTCTCTAAAGCATCACGAACCAAATCTGTGCCTAATATCCTAGCCTCGCTAGGCTCAAACCAACCAACCGGAGAGCGATATCGCCTCCCATATAAAGCCTCATACGGAGCCATCTCGATACTCGGCTGGTAGCTGTTGTTGTAGGAAAACTCTGTTAAAGGCAAAAACTAATCCCATTGGCCCCTAAAATCAATGACACAGGATCTCGACATGTCCTCCAAGATCTGAATGGTACTACCCTTCTATCTGGAGATGAAATATCATACTCAACTCAACCTGTGTTCCCAACTCATACTACACCGCTCTCCAAGAATATGATGTAAACTAAGTGCCTCAATCCCAGATAATAAATACAAGAACCATGCTGGTGAACAATCTCTCTAAGATAAATCTGAGCCAACTACTCTGAAGTGTAGGAAGTCATGACTGAAATGAAATATGCAGACTTGGTCAGTTTGTCCATAATGACCCACACATCATCAAATCTCCTCAAGGTTTGTGACAGCCTTACCACAAAATCCATAGTGACACGCTCCACTTTCACTCCGATACATCTAGCCTCTGAACTAAACCATCTGGTCTCTGATGCTCATATCTAACCTGCTGATAGTTCAAACACCGTGCGACATGATCAACAATGTCTTTCATCATCCTCTACCACAAATAATACTGCCTCAAATCACAATACATCTTCGTAGCACCTGGGTGAATGGAATACCGTGAACTATGATCCTCCTTAAGGATCAACTCTCTCAATCCATCCATACGAGGAACACAAATCCGGCCATGAAGTTACAATACACCATCATCTCTAATAGACACCTCCTTGGCACCAACTCGTTGCACCGTGTCCTTAAGGACAAGCAACTGGGGATCATCATACTAACAGGACTTGATACGCTCAAACAAGGATGATTGTGATACAACACAAGCAAAGGACTCTGCTAGGCTCTGAAATATCCAGTCTCACGAACCTATTGGCCAAAGCCTGAATATCCATAGTCAAAGGCCTCTCCCCAATTGGAATAAAAGCAAGATTCCCCATACTCTCCGCCTTCCTACTCAAGACGTTGGCTACCACGTTGGCCTTTCCCGGATTATGAAGAATGGTGATATCATAGTCCTTCAATAGCTCTAACCACCTATGTTGCCTAAAGTTCAAATCTTTTTGCTTGAATAGATGTTGAAAACTCCGGTGATCTGTATACACCTCACAAGACATGCCATATAAGTAGTGCCTCCAAATCTTGAGTGTGTGTATAATAGCGGCTAACTCCAAATCATGCATAGGGTAGTTATTCTCATTGGGCTTCAACTAACGTGAAGCATAGGTAATCATCCTACCTTTCTGCATCAACACACACCCAATGCCAACCTACAACACATCATAATAAACAGTGTATGAACTCAATTCCGAAGGTAAAACCAGAACTAGAGCTGTAGTCATGGCAATCTTGAGCTTCTGAAAGCTCTCCTCACACTCGTCAGACCACCTAAATGAGGCACCATTCTGAGTCAACTTAGTCAATGAGGCTGCTATAGATGAAAATACCTCCACAAAGCGACGATATACCCAGCCAACCCTAGGAAACTCCAAATCTCTATAGTGGTAGAAGGTATGGGCCAACTCTGAACTGCCTAAATCTTCTTTGGATCTACCTTAATCCCCTCACTAGACACCACGTCACCCAAGAATGCCACTGAGTCTAACCAAAACTCGCACGTGGAGAACTTTGCATATAGCTTCTTCACCCTTAGAGTCTAAGCACAGTCCTCAAATGCTGCTAGTGCTCCTCCCTACGACGGGAATATACCAATATATCATCAATGTACACAATGATGAAGGATTCTAGATAAGGCGTAAACACGTTATTTATTAAATAAATGAAAGCTACTGGGGCATTGGTCAGTCCAAAAGACATCACCAAGAACTCATAATGCCTATAACAGGTCCTGAAGGCCGTCTTAGGAATATCCGAAGCCTTGATCTTCAACTAATGGTACCCCGATGTCAAGTCAATTGAGAATACCCTAGCACCTTGAAGCTGATCAAATAAATTAGTAATACGTGACAATGGATACTTATTCTTGATGGTAACCTTGTTCAATTGCCTCTAGTTAATGCACGTTCTCATGGAACCTCTTTCTTCTTCACAAATAGAATCGGCGCACTCCAAGATGATAAACTTGGCCTGATGAAACCTTTATCTAGCAATTCCTGCAGTTGTTCCTTCATTTGCTTGAACTATGCTGGAGTCATGCGATATAATGGGATAGATATAGGCTGAGTGCTTGGTGCCAAGCCAATACCAAAATCGGCATCTCTATCAGGTGGCATGCTTGGTAGGTCTACAGGGAACACATCTGAAAACTCCCTCACCACGGGGACTGAAGCACCCGTGTATGTATCTTCACTCATATCTCTAACAAAGGCTAAGTACACCAAGCACCCCTTCTCAACCATCCGTTGAGCCTTCAGAAAAGACACTACCCTGCTAGGAATATGAACCAAAGAACCTCTCCATTCTAACCTCGACAACCCCAGCATAGTCAACGTCACTATTTTAGCATGAGAATCAAGAATAACGTGATTTGGAGATAACCCATACATGCCCAAAATCACATCAAAATCCACCATATTAAGCAACAACAGGTCAACCCTAGTCTCGTAGCCCCTAGTAGTGACCAAACAAGTATGATAGACACGATCCACCACATAGAATCCTAACGGGCATAGACACATAAACATGAGTATCCAGAGATTCACGAGACATATCCAAATATGAAGCAAAGTAGGATGACACATAGGAATAAGTAGAACTTAGATAAAATAAAACTGATGCATATCTATGACAGACCGGAACAATACCTGTAATGACTGCATCTGATGCAACTGCCTTAGTCCCACTATGGAAAGCATAACAACGAGCTTGGCCCCCATTCTAGGATGGCCTATACTCACCTATCCTCTACTTCTATCTGGCTGTGCAAGTGGAGAGCAATTGGTGAGGGAACCATAGCCTGAGTACCTGCTGAGGTCCACCCATCCGAAGTCTAGGATAATCTCTCATAATGTGCCTAGTATCACCAGACTCAAAACAACCTCTCTGTGGGCGTGGCTTTTGGTATTGAGTCTACCCTGGACGACTGGAATAACCATTGTAGGAACCCCAAGCAAGTACATTGAAAGATGGCTGTCCGAAACGAGTGCTCTAGGGTTCATGGCTAGCTGGAGCACTACGGGAAACTTGAAGTGCGGACTGAACTGGCCGACTGATATGACCTCTACCATGACAGACCTTTCCCCCATAGTAGGAGTCACTAAATTATCCAAAACCATGAGGCTTCTTAGCCTCCCCATCCTTCCTCTCCTGCCCACGAATATTCTCTAACCTCCAAGCAATCTACACAACCTGATGAAATACAGTCCCGGTATCCAACTCCCGTGCCATCCCAAATCTGAGGCTTTAAGTGAGACCCTCAATAAATGTACATTCTCTCTCTCTCTCTATTTGTGGAAACCTAGGAAGGGGCAAGATGAGATAACTTTGTAAACCTCATAGCATACTCGGACACAGTCATGCTTCCCTGGCGCAACTGCTCAAACTCGATGTACAACTCGTCCTTGTAGGTCAGTGGACTAAACTCTCTCAAGAAAATATCGAAGAACTAGGACCATGTAAGTGGTGCTGCGCCAGCTGGCCTATTTGCCTCATAAGTCTGGCACCATCTGTATGCTGCCCCCGTCAACTAAAAATTAGTAAGGTCGACCCCGCTCGACTCTACCAAACCCATGGTACACAAAATGTAATGACATTGATCCAAGAAGCCCCGTGCATCGTCAGAAGCCCCTCCACTGAACAGGGGCGGATGAAATTTCTGAAACCTCTCCAAATCTTCTACACCTCAGTTAAAATAACTGGCCCTACCTCGGGCTGAACTACAACTACTGGCTATACCGACACAACACTCAGTGTCTGATAAACATGAGCAACCTGCTCTCGCGTATGGGCGACGGGAGTTTGAGCTCCTTCCCAACTTGAGAAGTAGCTGGTGCAACCAGAATTAACTCTGCCTTGACCAAACTCCCAAACATACTCATGAAGTGTACCAAGGTCTCCTGGAGCCTCGGTGTAGCAACAGGCTCCTCAGGTGCCCGAGCGGGTCCTACCTGCTCAACATGATCAGGATCCTGCTCCTCAACTGTATTTACTAGTGGCTCCACCGATTCTGATCTAGCAGGTGTTCTAGCTGCAGCACGTGCCCCTTCTCGACCTCTGCGTCGGCCCCAGCCTCTGCCTCTCACGACTCTAATAGGGGGTGCTGGTGCCTTCTAAGTTGATCCGGCAGAATGTTTTCTCATCATATGGGAGAGAATAGAAGAGTAAAGATTCAAACTTTAGAATAACAAATCGGCACGATAAAGAATGAAAGGAGATGATGTTTCCTAATAGTTTAGTAGCTCTCTGAGATAAGCACAAAAGTCTTCATACCGATCCGCAAAACTCTAGTAAACTTGCTCATGACTCGTAAAACCTATGAACCTAGAGCTCTGATACTAACTTGTCATGACCACCCACCAAAGGGATCATGATAATACCTAATCTCTAAGACTAGGTAAACCTATCACATAACATCATTAATTCAATAAAACATGATATAATAAGACATAGTTTAATACAAAAGCAGAAATAGAGTTAGCACAAGCCGAAATGGCAATACTCATTATATCTCCCAAGAACTAGGTAGTACAGTCTCATGAGCTCTAACTGAATATAAACGGAGTATTCAAAATATAATACTCCTCGAATTTAAATTAACAATATCAACATTAAGGATGAGACTCTAACGGACTGCGACAACATGCAACTTTACCTTGAATCCTCACAATCGATGCAAGCTCACTCTCCCACTGCCTCCAACACCTGGATCGATACAATAATGTGTAGAAGTATAGTATGAGTGCACCACATGGTACCCAGTAAGTATCAAGACTAACCTCGGTGAAGTAGTGATGAGGTTCAAGTCATATGATATTTACTATTCAAATAATCTGTGCAATGTATCAATAACTGGCAACATAATATGTAAGAAAAAATAATATCAACAATCTCATTAGAACATGTGATAACAACTCAACATAGAAGAATCCACCTTTGTAAACAAATCATCAAATAGAAGTGGCGACATATGATAGCATGTCAAATTCAACTAACAACTCATTAAAAATACAAGACAGAGTTTTAAGAAAACATGCATATGATCAGAATACCAAACCCGTTACAACACAAAAACAACATCAAGAGAAACACCCCCAAAAATCATCACATAATATCATTAACAAAATCACCCTTATTTTTCCGCAAGTGAAAATAACAATAAATGCCTCCTTATTTTGCCACATGCGTATATCACCATCCTTATTTCGCCACGTCGGCAACCCGAGAAAACGCCACCCTTATTTCGCCCCACATGTACAACAATAATTACAATTGCACGACAAACACCCTGTGCCAACAACCAATCAATCCACTCAACATATCCACATGTGCCGCAATTATCACAAAATAATAATGCTAAAATTTTATCAATGATATAAGCTCATAATTTATCAACAAGGTGCACGAGGACGTGAAAATAGTAAAATACGGATGGGTGCCTAACATATAAAGCATTACTATAGCTAAAACAATTGTAGTGATCATGTTCACGTAGCCATAAAATGATTAGGCATTTTTCATATAAAATACATCCTCAAATTAAGGCATATTAATAGCCTAAGGCCTAATTTGGTCATAAGCAACACATAACACCCATGTACACTTTGTCAGCTCGTGTACACGTTGATTTTCACATAACACGAATAAAATATTAAGGCCAAATCCTAAGGGGTGTTCCCCCACACAAAGTTAGGCAAGATACTTACCTCAAACATACCAAATCAATACTCTAAAATGCTCTTACTTCTTGAGTCGGCCTCCGAACGGGTCAAATCTAGCCAAAAATAACTCAATAACATCAAACACGACTATATAAATCGACTCTAAAAATAAAGCTCAAATCTTTATCAAATATCAAAACATTAACTCGGACCTGCCTCATGGAACCCAACAAAAGTCACAAATTCTGACTACCCATTCGAATACGAGTCCACATGTCACGACCCAAAATCTCAACCATGGGGACATTATGACGCCTAACATCTGCTTGCTAGGCAAGCCAACATCAATACAAAAACTAAAGCAGTTTAACTACTAAGATACATTAATAATAATAAAATGGTGAAATAGCATAAACGTATAGTATAGAAGTACAACCATCTATGTCTAAGACTATCCCGAAAATCTGGTGTCACAAGTACATGAGTCACTAATAATACTAAATACAAGTCCGAAATGAAAAATATAATACTGTCTGGTACAAAAACAGTAGATAAAGATAGGAAGGAGACTCCAGGGTATGCAAACGGTAAACATCACTGCCTCAAGTCTCCTAGAACAGATCCGAGAAATCACCTCTAAATGCCGCTGGGACCAACACCAGAATCAACCCAAGAAGTGTAGAAGTGTAGTATGAGTACAATCGACCCCATGCACTCAATAAGTATCGATCCTAACCTCGACGAAGTAGTGACGAAGCTATGACAAGACGTTCACTGTGAACCTGTACGTATTATAAGTATAAAAACAATAACAAGATAGAGAAACGAATAGTTACATAATAAACAGAATAAGAAAATAAATGTTAGAGGCCCCCAGAATATTATCATAGCACAGTCTTACAATAACACACGGTAGCAGAATATAACAACGAAGAATAACCACAATACATTATTTCTGTTGCGGCGCGCAACTCGATCCACATACTAATACCAATATCGTTGCGGCATGCAACCTTATCCAAATATATAATAATACTGTTGCAGCGTGCAAACCAATCCAGTATATGTTAAAACTCAATTTGTGGTTTGGTATATTTTATAATGTATTTCTATATATTTTTTGAGCATTATTTATAAAATATTTTTCTGCATTATTATTCCATGACATGTTTTAAATATCAATTTATTATCTTCATGGATTTGTTTCTAAAATTATTATTATGGAGTTTTCCTTTTTATTTATATTATAAGCACTTTCAACTGATTCTAGCATTTGTAATTGATAAATAATTTATTTATTATTCTCTTAGAACCATTTATGAGTCACTAGTTGGCCAAACTAATTATTTATATATGGTAACATTTTATGCATATTTTATATCATTTCCTTTAATTATTTGTATTTTATATCATTTATGCATCATTTGCGATAATATCCTATTTGTTTCACAATAATTATGTTTATCATACTATTTATGTCAAAATAATATTTTATATTTTGTATAATCACAAATTACTACTTTTAAATATTTAATTTCATAAATAGCATTTTTATATATTTGTTAGTAATTGTTATTAATTTATTTTTCCTTAATTTTGCCTATTTTCCAATTCAGCCCAAACCTTGCCAATTTCGGACCCAAAAGAGGTCTGAAACCTCATGCCCAATCACCCCAAGCCCAACAGGACAACCCAACTTCCTCTTACCCAGTTCACAACCTATTATATATTTTTCCCGTCTTTCCTTATATCCTCACAACCCCTAACCTAAAGCATTTTCCACCCCTCAGCCGTCTCTATTCTCTCTTTGCCTCTCTCCCCCCCCTGAAACCTAGTTGCCTCACCCACTAGAACCTTAGCCTAAACCCAATTTGACATGGAGATCTTCTGCTAATCTTCTTTCCTTTTTCTAGCTCTAATAATGTTTCTTCCCCGATTCTTGACTTTGTTCGTTTGGCATCGATTTATTTTTGGAAAGGCTATCATTGGCTCCGATTATGGATGTTTACCATATTCTTGAGTTAATACACTCAAGACAAGGCTGCACAAGTTTGATTTGATGATATTCTTTGCTATTTTTCGATTCCCTGGCCGAGCTAGGGTTTGCCTAATTATGCCCTAATCCAATTTGAAAACGGTTTGCATGAGATTCTTTCCTTATTTTGTGATTATTTTCCTTTTTGATTTGTGTGAATCGAATACTATATAAACCCCTCCCCAATTCCCCCTTAGATAGACTTTTATTCACGATTCTAACACTCGCACTTGTTATATTTTTGTTCTGGTTTCTCTAAAATTACTGTGTTCGTTTTGGTACTTGGCCGGTTGAAAGCCAAGGCCACCGTTGTATGGCACAATAACCTCCTCCAGTTCAAGCGCTGCTCGGAGCCCATTGAGGCTTCTGTGAACTCTGAAGCACCGCAGACTTGGGGTTCTCACTGTTCTCCTTCAATTGCTGCTACTGAACTAATGTTGAAACTATGATTTTCTCATTCCTTTGCTCATTTATCTTTGCAACTGATTAGTGTTCTTGACTCGCAAAATTTAATTGTTACTTCCTGTTGAGAATTAGGGTTTTAATGATTAACAAAGTGTGTCTAGTGAACCTACGCTAAGAACTAGGTGCTCAAGGTAGCTGTTGAAGGTGCTTACAAGGTAGTAACATTTTCACAAAGTTACTCTAGTCCGAGATTGTTGGAATAAGGCGGTTAATGTGGTAATGGCCATTGTCCAAGAAGATATGCTCTCATATATGTGATAGATAAGAATCACCAAATTTGTGGAGTCCTTGGGACTGTAGGACTCCTATCAAATGGGAAGTTGGTTATGCATAGGACTCCCAAAAGGTCTCGAAGCCTAGTGAACTTAATTACTTTCCTGATGGACTGAGGACATTATCCTTTTATACGTCAACTGCGGAACAACATTTTCAACACCCAAGTCGATTACTAGTCTTAGTGTTGTTCTTGAGTCAGTTAGTAAATGTCTAATAGGAAATTGATTTGTAATCAAGTTGTCATACATAATCTGCCAGTTGAAGTAAGTGTTTTGAGTGTGCAAGTTAGAGTAACTTGTAATTCTCTCAAATAGTTGAAGTAGGAGAACTGTGCAGGTATTGATTTACAGATCTTGAAATTAGTACATTTGGTTCATTTATTTTAGTGAAGTTGAAGCTAAAATCCTACGTGGTAGGTTGTGGTTTTTGCACCTTTGAGCTAGGTGATTTTCCACATAAAATTTGTTGTCTTTGCTTTTTACTGTTTATTTTATTTATGCTTAAGGAATAGGGGAAAAAACCAAGTTCTTTAGTAATTTAGAAAGACACTCAAACTAACAATTGGTATCAGAGCTCTCAAACTCAGTTAATACCTAGAGAGATCTTGGAAGCAAAATGAGTGCTTCACTTGGAATTAACGAAGGACAATCAACTACTAGACCACCTCTGTTCAACATAAAATACTACAGTTGGTGGAAGGAAAGAATGGAGAATTTTCTAACAGCTGAGGACTATGAACTATGGACAATAGTGAATCGAGGACCACTGACTCCGACCAAACAAAATGGGGAAAATGAGATTGTTTCCAAAGACCCCTCTAAATTTGTGGCACCAAATTTCAGAATGATGGAGACGAATGCAAAGGCCAAGAGGATCCTCATCTGTGGACTTGGTCCTGATGAGTACAATAGGATATTTGCATTCTTAAATGCAAAGAAGATATGAGATGCACTTGAAACTGCGCATGAAGGAACTAATAAAGTGAAGAGATCAAGGATTGAGTTGCTTATGAGAAATTATGAGCTCTTCTCTATGAAGGAGTCTGAACCCATTCAGGAGATGATGACTATGTTCACTATAATCACAAATGAACTAGAGTCACTTGGAAAGGTATTCATTTCTGAAGAATTGGTTAGCAAGGTTCTAAGGATTCTTCCAGCTTCATGGGAATCAAAAGTCGCAACCATCCAGGAAGCAAAGGAGTTGGATAATATTTCACTGGACGAGTTGATTGGAAACTTGAAGACTCATGAGATGAGAAAGATGGAACTACGTAAGGAGGAACCAAAGAGGGATAAGGCCTTGGTTCTTAAGGCATCCGAAGAAGATGAGTCTGACAATGATGAACTCGGCCTAGCAATGTTCATTAAGTTCAAAAAGTTCATGAAAAATTCCACAAATACATGTAACAGAGAAAATAGTGGCAAACCTAAGCAGATTGACAAAGCTTTATACGATGGGTGCTACAAATGCAACAAGCTAGACCACATGATCAAAGACTGCCCAATGTGGAAAATTGAATAGAAGAAAGAAAGAGCTGAAAAAGAGAAAAGGAAAAAAAAAACGAAAGATAAGGGCCTAAACAAAGGCAAAATCCTAGGCAAAGGATTCATTGAAGCCATGAAACAAGCCTTTCTAGCAGCATATGAGGACAGTGGAAGTGATAAATAAGAAGAAAATGAGGAAGAGGCTATAAGTCTTTATGATGTGATAGATGCATACAAGGCAGTTGAGACTGATCCCCCGGTACAGCTAGGAATGCACATTGGAAGACCTCCTCTGTTTGATGGACACCACTATGATGAATGGAAGATGTGTATGGAAGTGTTCCTTCAGGCCACTGATTTTGACCTATGGATAATTGTCAATCATGGACCAATTATCCTTGCCAAAGTGGATAGTGAAGGAAACAAAAGTATCAAGAGAGAGGAGGATTATGATGCTGAGAATCGTCAGATGATCCAGAAAAATGTGAAGGCAAATGATCTGCTCTATAGAAGTTTACCAAGGAGTGTCCTCTACAAGGTGTCCTCTTGTATCTCTGCTCATAATATATGAAGGACATTGGAGGCTGATTTTAGAAATAAAAACATTGAAGTTGCCCTAATGGCAATTGAAGAAAGCCAAACGGAAGAGGAAGTGATAGGGATGATGGCTATGAGTGACTTAGAAGCTGAAGATGAAACAAACTAGGTAAGTATTTCTAACTTGAAAGAAAATATCCATGCTATGTCTAAAATGCAGCTAATGGCCATAATAGTGACCATGATGAGTGAGATGGATAGGTTGAGTGTTGGAAATGATCAGTTAATAAGAAAGCTTTCATGTGTTAAGCTTGACCTCAAAAAACTTGAATCTGACAAAGCTGATCTTGAAGGAGAGGTCAAAGATCTTAAGAACCAGGTTCTTAAACTCACTTCTAAAAATGAGCAACAATCTACTGCACATGGCAAGGGAATAATGAGTGATCAGCAAGACAATCTTGAAAAGGAATTGAAAGAGCTTAAAGATAGTCTTTGTGATGCTGACTGTAGGAATAAAGTATTGCAAGAAAATCTTAAAAAGTTAAAGTATGAACTATCTAGGCTAAGCAAGTGGCATAGATCCTCAGATGCACTAAATTGGCTAAATGAAAATTGCAACACTAACAAATCAGGAATTGGTTATAGCAAACCTATACCTAGGTTTGATCCCAAGTATGTAGGAATCTCCGACAATAAGATGTGCACTCACTATGGGAAGGTAGGACACTTAAGGGATATTTGCCCTGCTTTTGCTTTAATTCATGCTTAGTTCAAAAACACCTTTGGGCTATTTAAACATGGGGAGAAGGAAGAAGAACCCACAATAAATTCCCTTGTCCAAACTAAGTGGATTAAGGTTAATAAGAAAAGAATTGTTAACACTCTCCCCTTCTAGGCAAGGAGAAATTTGATTCATCCCTTTTCCAACAATAAGGGACCCAAGCTTGTCTGGATTCCCCAGACTAACTTGTAATTTTTGTTGCAGGCTAAAGTGAGAAGAAACAATCAAGACTGCTATCTGGACAGTGGATGCTCAAGACATATGACTAGTGAAAAGAAAAACTTCCTTTCATTGACAGCCTTCCGAGGAGGGAGTGTGTAATTTGGAAATGGGAAAAAGGGACAAATAACAGGTATTGGTAAGGTTGGTAAGTCACTATCTCATGCTATAGAAGGTGTGTACTATGTAGTTGGTCTTAAACATAATCTTCTCAGCATTTCTCAAATGTTTGATAAAGGCAATGGGGTAAAGTTTAATTCTAAATTTGCACTATCACTAAGCTGGATACTGATGAAATTGTTCTGAATGGTAAGAGACATAACAATGTCTACAAGATATCTATTATGTCTCTTTCTCAGAGTGAGCATACATGTTTAAGTGTAGTGAAAGATGACACACTATTATGGCATAAAAGACTGGGACATGCCAGTCTATCTCAACTCAGCAAGCTGGCAACAAAGGACTGTCCTTGGACTACCAAAAGTTGAGTTCGCATCAGACAAAGTATGTGATGCTTGTGTAAGAGGCAAACATGTAAGTTCATCTTTTAAATCTAAGAAGGTTTTCAGTAATTCCAAACCCCTAGAACTCCTTCACATGGACCTATGTGGACCAATGAAAGTGAAGAGCAGGGGAGGGAAAAAGTATATATTTGTGATTGTTCATGACTACTATAGGTACATATGGACTTTGTTTCTGGCATCTAAGGATGAAACTTTTGATGTTTTCTGTGTGTTTGTCAGAATGATTCAAAAGAAACTGGGAAGTGTTGTTTCAAGCATAAGAACAGATCATGGGACTGAGTTTGAAACTCTAAATTCCTTGAGTTCTGTAGCACTCATGGCATTGATCACAACTTCTCTGCACCCAGAACTCCACAACAAAATGGTGTTGTGGAAAGAGAGAATAGATCTCTAGAAGATATGGGCAGGACCATGCTAATTGCCAGTGGACTGCCTAAGAACTTTTGGGGCTGAGGCAGTCAATACTACCTGTTACTTGTTAAACATATGCATGGTCAGACCTATTCTTAAGAAGACTCCCTATGAGTTACTTCGAGGAAGAAAGCCCAACATCACTCACCTAAGAGCCTTTGGGTGCAAATATTTTGTGCACATCAATGGCAAAGAAGCTCTAGGTAAGTTTTATGACAGAAGTGATGAGGGAGTTTTCCTTGGCTACTCACCACATAGTAAAGCTTACAAAGTATTTAATAAAAGAACTATGCGTATTGAAGAAAATGTTCATGTTATTTTTGATGACTCTAACAATATGGCTGAGAAAGGTTTGTAGTATGAAGACTATGATATAGGGCTTACTGATGAAGGAACTTCTAGAGAACCTAAACAACAATTTGAAGGGAGATTAGGGAATCCTGAGGGAAATGAGAGTGATCAAGAAGAACAGGAAGAAGAGAGAACCACACCGATTGAAACTCAGACAGGTGAAGCTACAACTACTGACCCTGGTCCTTTGGGTCACTCCTTGCTTGAACCCTCTCTGGGTATGCAAGTTAGGCCATAGAAACATCAAAGCTCACACCCCCTTGAGAACATCATCTCTGATCCAAATGCTGGAGTGCAAACTAGGTCATCTCTGAGAAACCTGTGTGCACTCACTGTATTCCTCTCACAAACTGAGCCTAAAAGCATAAAGGAAGCCTTAAAGGATTGTTGACCAAAAAAAAAAAAAAGCCTTAAAGGACCCAAATTGGATAATAGCCATGCAAGATGAGCTAAACCAGTTTGAGAGAAGCAAGGTCTGACACCTGGTGCAAAGACCTAAAAATAGAACTGTCATAGGTACCGTACGGATGTTCAGAAACAAACTGGATGAGCAAGGAAATATCACAAGGAACAAGGCCAGACTGGTGGTTCAGGGGTACAATCAAGAAGAAGGCATTGACTATGATGAGACATTTGCTCCTGTATCCAGAATGGAAGCTATAAGAATGATAATTGCTTTTGCTGCACACATGGAATTCACTCTGTATTAGATGGATGTGAAGAGTGCATTCTTGAATGGTTACCTGAAGGGGGATGTGTTTGTTAAATAGCCTCCTAGATTTGAAAGTGAAGAGTTCCCTGACTATGTGTTCAAGTTAGACAAGGCATTGTATGGACTAAAACAGGCTCCAAGAGCCTGGTATGAGAGGCTTCAAAATTTCTATTAAGCAATAACTTTATAAGAGGTAAAGTGGACAACATATTGTTTCTGAGGAATAAAGGAAAAAATCTTCTGATTGTGCAATTTTATGTGGATGATATCATCTTAGGAGCTACCAATGAAGCAATGTGCAAGGAAGTTGCTAAAATGATGTGGAATGAGTTTGAAATAAGCATGATGGGTTAATTAAATTTCTTTTTGGGGCTGTAGATCAAACAAACACCTATTGGAACCATGATCTATCAGCAAAAATACATCAAAGAACTGTTGAAAAAATTCAACATGGACTCTTCTAAGTCAATTGGCACTCCTATTTCCATTACAACAAAGCTGGATCTTGATGAAGAAGGGAAAAATGTGGAACAAAAGTTGTATAGAGGAATGATTGGACCACTGCTGTATCTCACAACAAGCATTCTTGATATTATGTTCAGTGTGGGACTATGTGCAAGATTTAGGCAAATCCCAAAGAGTCTCATATAAAGGCTATCAAAAGAATACTTAGATATTTTAAAGGGACTCCTGATTTGTGTCTACGGTATCCAAGAGGATACATCTTTGATCTAGTCGGTTATGCTGATGCTGATATGCAGGGTTTCATGTTGACAGGAAAAGCACTTCAGGAACAACACATTTTCTTGGTTCTTGCCTGGTCTGTTGGGGAACAAAGAAGCAAAAATTAGTGGCTCTATCTACAACTGAAGCAGAATATGTGGCAGCAACATCTTGATGTGCTCAATTGCTATGGATAAGGCAGCAACTCTGGGACTATGTTGTGTTTCTATTTTCTATGAAAATACCAATGCTATAAATATTGCTAAAAATCATTGTCAGCATAAGAGAACCAAGCACATTGATATCAGACATCACTTTCTTAGAGATAATGTTGATAAAGGAAATATCTCAATCCATTTCCGTAAAACTGAAGATCAAATTTCTGACATTTTTACTAAGGCACTGAATAGGGACCACTTTGAAAGAAACAGACTAGAACTTGGATTAATCAACACCTCTAACTAGAACCCCAATGATTGGCTAGAAGAGAAGTCATTAGATGTAGATAGTTGAGTATAAAATGCTTGATTCAGTCTCGTGCTTGCCCTAAGCGCACACACGCCTAGAAAAGCCTAGCTGATGACTTTTCTTTATGATACTAACTTACTGTGCTGAAGCTTTACTGCAGAAATGACTAAGGAGTTTCTAAGAAGTTGGTTCTTGGACTCAGGTACATGCCATCTTGTCTTAAATCATTGAACTTAATAACTGGAATTACTGCTACACTCAGACTCTCTAATCATGTTAGCATCACTCCTATTTGTTATCAAAGCCGAGGATCAAGGGAAAATCCTAGAGAAATTAGAGTCTAATTAATTTTAAAAGTCCAACAATCAAAAGTAACCGTTATTAGAGTCCCATTAGAACTCAAATTTAGTTGTCTTCTCTCTTCTAGTCAAATCAGGACTACACTCTGTCACGACCCCAATTTTCCTCCGTAGGATGTCGTGACGACACCTAGTCTCTAAGACTAGGTAAGCTTAACAACTATGCGGAATAACTGAATATAAAGCTGAAACTCAAACCTCATCATCTGAAATAAATAAAAACTATGATTCAAAATAGTTACAACTCCCCAAACCCGGTAGAAATAAGTCACAAGCTCTAAAGAGAAATGCTAAATATCTTTATACATCAGAGTCTAAAGAGAATAAGGAAGACACCAT
This sequence comes from Nicotiana tomentosiformis, assembly GCF_000390325.3. Classification (NCBI taxonomy): domain Eukaryota; kingdom Viridiplantae; phylum Streptophyta; class Magnoliopsida; order Solanales; family Solanaceae; genus Nicotiana; species Nicotiana tomentosiformis. The sequence goes on along the minus strand of NC_090816.1, from coordinate 80,126,205 downwards.
AATAAGGATAGAGGGGGACTCCGAGGTCTGCAGTTTCGCTGGGCAGAAAAGGGCTAAGTTCGAGGGTTTGATTTCATTATCCATTTTTGGACCTAGAGAGCTCAGTTTGTGGAAATATTTTGAGGGTTTTGCAAGGAAATCATTTGGGTAAGGATTCTTAACTCATTTTTGATTAATTCCCATGAATCTATTGTTGTTTTCTTCATTTAATTAGTGTTTCTAGTTGGAAATTTAGATAAAAATTGGGAAAACTTCTTAGGCTAAAATTTGGGGATTTGAAAGGCGATTTGAGGTCGGATTTGAGTAATTCTTGTATGGTTGGACTCGATATTGAATGGGTGTTCTAATTTTATAATTTTAGTTAGGTTCCGAGACGTGGGCCCGGGTCAACCTTTTGGAGCGATTTTTCAATTTTTTGCTAAAGTCGTAGTTTCATTATTTAAATTTGTTTCGTTTAGTTATATTTATAGTATGTAATTGTTTTGGCTAGATTCGAGCCGATCAGAGTTGGAAAATCGAGGAAAAGGCCTTCTTATTGATTGATTGAGCGAGGTTTGAGGTAAGTGACTTGTCTAACCTTGTGGGGGGGGGGGGGGGGAGAATTCCCCATAGGATTTGGTACTGTCATGGTAAATTGCAATACGTAAAGGCCGTGCATGCGAGGTGACGAGTGCGTACTCAGGCTAAATGTTGAAAATTCATTTTTTGCTGAGTAGTTCTTTTTTATTCCCTTAATTGAGTTACTCTAGCACGTGTAGTCATCATGTTTAGCCTAATGTCACATGTCTACGTGTCATATCTCTTACTTGCAATTTGTGCAACATGCGTAGTTGAATTATATGCTTCCTTTAATTTCGTATTCATCCTTTAACTGTAGGATTCCTTATTGTGATTTCATTGATTATCTGTTGTTTTCGTGATTTTTGTTGAGATAACTGATTGGTTGTGGCACGAGGTTTCTGCCGTGCAGAGTGTTATTGTGGCACGAGGTTTCTGCCGTGTGGAGTGTTATTGTGGCACGAGGTTTCTGCCATGCAGAGTGTTATTGTGGCATGAGGTTTCTACCGTGCAGAGTGTTATTGTGGCACAAGGTTTCTGCCGTGCAGTTATCATTGTTTGCACGAGGTTTCTGCCATGCCGTTGTGGGATATTTACTTTTGGGACTACGAGGCGGTACCTCGGGAGTGCCTCTGTTGTTTACCTCTATTTGCTATATTATTGTTGTTTTTGTTGTTGTTATTTTCTTAACTTGTAAGATTCTTGTTTCCTTACGTGTTGTAGTTGTCTTCTTGTATTCCGGGTTGTTATCTTCTGTGAATTTCTATTGTTACACTTCTCTGTCATCTAATTACATTATTATATCTCCTGCCTTGTTTTTCCTATTATTCCAGTAGGGCCCTGACCTGACCTTGTCACTACTCTTAGGCTTGGTACTTAGTGGGTACAGTTGTGATGTACTCATACTACTCTTCTACACATCTTTTTGTGCAGATCCAAGTTTTTCCCACCAGACCAGATATCAATGAGCTAGCTCGTGTGTGGAGACTTCAAGGTATATCTGCTTGGAGACTTCAAGGTACACCTACCCGCATCCACAAGCCTCGGAGTCCCCTTCTATCCCGTTCTTTTCTTATTTCTTTATTTTTTTGATAGACAGTGATGTATAGGATTATTCAGTACTGCACTTAAAGCTTGTGACTTATATCTCACCAAGTTTTGGTATTTTACGTATTGAGTTTTGGTAGATTCTTTTTATAAAATTGTTGGGATGTTCAAGTTTTAAATATCTTGTTTAATGTTTCTGCATATTGATTAGGCTTACCTAGTCTTAGATACTAGATGTCGTCACAATATCCTACGGAGGGAATTTGGGGTCGTGACACTCTTTTTAAAACCCTATCGTGATACATATCTCAGATCTCACTGTTCCTCTCAAACCCTAAGCAAGAACCAAACCAAATCCTTCATTCTCTCATCACTATGACAAAGTTAAGACAAACTCCCTCGAAGGCGAAATCTTCATCTAAGACTGAAGAGAACCCCAAAATTATGAAGCTCAAGCCTAAGACAAGTGCAAAATCAACCAGTGAATCTGTACCCATTCCTGTTGCATCTCCACCCATGCCCTCTACTGTACCTACACCGTCATCCTCTACTATTGTTGCACCTATAATTCCTACCTCTACTGGACTTCCATCCCCAAAACCAACTGCCCATGCACTTGTATCTGTCACCCAAATTACCTCTAAACCCACTACGGTCAAGGCTACTTCAAGGAAATCAGTAAAGAGTGGCAAGGTGGTGATTCATGCTACTACTAAGGGCGAACCAGAAGTTAAGGAAGTTATAACTCAGGGGGAAATAGGAATCTACATCTGTCACGGCTGATCAGGTAAAATAACCTCAATCAAAACTTAATGTTCTAATGTCTGCTATTGAGGTTGCCCTATTGGAAATTATTGCACCCATGAGTGACACACCACATGTAGAGGATACTGTTGTAGAAAAGGAAGTTGTAACTTAGAAGAAAAATGTGGACACCATTGATAATATACCGGTGGTTGAGGGGGAAGCAGAGAAAGAAACAGAAAATAAAGAGGCTTCTGATGGTACTTCTTACAGTTGGACTAATGATGAGGATGATGAGGAAGCTCATGGGAGGGAGAAGGAGAAGACAGTTAGGAGGAGAACCAGGTATAGGAAAAAGCTCATAGTACTGATGAGAAGAAGAATGAGAATAAGGGGGAATCAGGTGAGGAAAAGAGAGTGAGGTAGGAGAACAACTAGGTGATCAAGTGGGAGACTCTACAGAAGAAGAAAAAGAAAGTGAGGGAGAAGGTGACTCAGTGAGTGAGGGTTATGAAGATGAAAAAGGAAGTGAAAGTGAGGAGAATGCCAGTGAGGAATCTGAAGGCTCCGTGGCTATTGGGAATATAGTCATGCCCCCTTTAGAAGAAGTTTGTGAAGAGGAAAGACCTAAAGAACCTAGGTCTTTGTTAACTCCTTTTATTGGATTTGAGGAGGTTGATAATGATGAGGATGATTTTCCCCTATCTGAGGTACGGAAAAAGGGCAGAAAGGCCTATGTCAAATCTACAAGACCAGTTCCCCAGGCAAGAAATAAAGTGGCTCCTTCTGATAGGACTCCTCTCACCAGGAGCAAAAGAAAAGCTGTTGATGAATAGATGATCAAGGAGTCTAGAAGTGCCAAGAAAATAAGAAAGAAAATTCCTGTTGCTCAACCTATAGTTGAGTTGGATGAAGAGGATGTACCTGGTACTTTTTTGTAGGCCAAGAAACCACCAGTGAAAAAGATTACTGTTAAACCCATCAGGGCAACTCCTACCTCTCAGAAGACCAGCAAAGGGAAGGAGAAGAAAGCCGTGTCTGTTGTGGTTGACATGCTGATCGAGTTCAAGAATAGAAAAGTGTTGAATTGGAAGATAGTTCAAATACTGATGAGAAGGGTATGACCTAGTTGGTTGAAATGCGTGCCTGCTGTGGTCGAGTTTTATGCAAACTTCCAGTTTGACGGCAAGGTAGTAAAGAGTTCTGTAGGAGAATTTGATATAAAGTTTGATGTTGAAGAGCTTGGGCTGCTACTGAACATTCCTTCCCTAGGATTTGACAACTATCTGAAGAAGAAGTGGCCTGCTATATACAATGATGTGGACACATGCATTGTAGCTACCAGAAAGTTCTCCCGGAAGTTTGAGCTGGATGATCCCCAGAAGGTGTACAAGACTGACATGACTCATTTTTCACAAACTGCTATTTCACTTTGTGAACTCCTGCATTCTATAGAGATCTGAGAGGAGGCATGAGGCCACCTTACTTGATATGGTTGTAATGGAGTTGCTGGATACATGTAGAGCCATAAACCTTCCTAGCCTGATGATTCTGCACATGGCAAGGGCCGCAGACACCTCCCATCCTAAGCATGCCATGCCTTATGGCTTCATGCTAACTGAGCTATTTGACAAGCTCAACATAGCTTTTCCTGTGCTGAAGTTTGGGAATCAAAATAATGTTATGGATACTATTACACTCAAGCAGCGTGGTTATGAAGAGATAAAGGCTATAGGGCCAACTAGTTCTGCCATTTTACTTGAGAGCAACAGGGCAGCTGAACTCTCCAAAAGGTTGGAATTGGCTTTAGAGGAGAATGCTAAGCTTAGAGAAGACAATGATGAGTTACGAAAGGAAACCAGGAAACTCAGGGAGGAGCTTAGAAAAGACAGCGAGGCTCATGCTCAATAGATTGCCACCCTTGGGAAAGCCTTGACCCCTTCTTCTTCTCACCTTTGATCCTGGTCCTTTACCCCTTGTCTCCAATCTGTTTTGTTAACCTAATGGTGCCTTTATTTTTTTTGTTATTCTAGTTTTGAGTCGTTTGCTGGATATTTCAGCTTATTTTGTTTAAATGTTTTAATTCAAGGACCAAGGCTTAATTTGGCACTATTTAACTCTCTTATGTTGTTTACCTGCTTCTTGCATAGTTTTTATTATTAGCGTAGTTCATTTGTCTTGATTTATATTGTGATTGTATTGTAGCCTCGATGGCAATGAATCTTGCATTAACTATACTTGGACTGTCTAACAGTTTTATTTTTTTTATGATACCAAAAAGGGAAAGATTGAGTTGGGGGGTGTTTGATATGGTGTTGTGTTGCTGCTGTTGTGACGAGCTGATCATGAATGAAATTACGCCATTACCTGGTTTATGCGCACAAAGTTTGTCATCATAAAAAAAGGGGATTATTTTTTGAGAATTGGGATTTTGATGATTAACAAAGTGTGTCCAGTGAACGGGTGCTAAGAACCAGGTCCTCAAGATCGCTGTTGAAGGTTCTTACAAGGTAGTAACTTTTTCACAAAGTTACTCTAGTCTGAGATTGTTGGAAGAAGGCGGTTAATGTGATAAGGGCCGTTGTCCAAGAAGATATGCTCGCATATAAGTGATAGATAAGAGTCACTAGATTTGTGGAATCATTGGGACTGTAGGAGTCCTATCAAGTGAGAATTTGGCTATGCATATGACACCCAAAAGATCTCGAAGCCCAGTGAACTTAAATACTTTCCTGATGGACTGAGGACATTATCCTTTTGTACGTTAATTGTGGAACAACATTTTTAACACTCAAGTCGATTACTAGTCTTATTGTTCTTCTTGATTCAATTCGTAAATATGTATTAGGAAATTGAGTTGTCATACATAATCTATCGGTTGAAGTAAGTGTTTTGAGTGTGCAAGTTAGAGTAACTTATAATTCTCTCAAATAGTTGAAGTAGGAGAACTGTGTGGGTATTGATTTATAGGTCTGGTAAGTAGCACATTTGGCTCATTTATTTTAGTGAAGTTGAAGCTAAAATCGTACGTGGTAGGTCGTGGTTTTCGCACCTTTGAGCCGAGTGATTTTCCACATAAAAATTGTTGTCTTTGCATTTTACTGTTTATTTCGTTTATGCTTAAGGAGTAAGGGAAGAACCAAGTTCTTTAGTAATTTAGGAAGGCACTCAAACTAACACTTCTCTACTTGTTCATGTTCATGTGCATTCTGTATGTCACTACTGTGTGAATTCTTATCAAAATAGAAGAGCATGACTTAGGTTTCTTTGCAATTTATGAATCAAATGTGGTACTCTTTTGAGTGGTTTGTTGTAATTTCATTGTCAAATGTTGTTCTATGGATACGTGTATGTTAATGTTAAGTTTGCCTGAGTCTAATACTTTTGAGGTAATCTTTTGTTCTTGCTATATGTAATTGACCTATAGAATCTCTAACCTCTTTGGAATTAGGTGGATACATGTTAATTAATTTGTTATACTTATTGAACTATGTTCACAAAAACTGGTTTGCCTTAAACTTCCTGTTAAGTGTTCCTGCAGGGACTTCTGTTTGTTATAATTAAATTATGACCATGCTTACCTCGAATCTTCATGCTAATCTTCCCTGTAGGAACTTCTTTTTGTTCATAGAATCAATATTGACCATGTATACAAAGTGTCTTTCTGTCACGACCCAAACCGATGGGCTGCGACGGGCACCCGGTACCTTACTCAACCGAGTACCAACATAACGTATCTTTCTTATTACATTATCATAGGAAAGTGTGCCATAAGGGGCGTCATGAGATAATCAGAGTAAACATGAGGGAAAACCCGATATAGAACGACCCAATCTGATATAGAAACTCATATTTGTGACATACGGGCCTATAAGGCCAATGTGATCCATTATATACTTAACATATAGGCCAACAAGGCCATACAAGTATCCGTATATATGACATCTATCTACAAGCCTCTAAGAGTACATACTTATCATAAAGGTCGAGACAAGGTCCCGCTATACCAAACAATACACGTCTAAATTATACTGACCAAACAAGCAACTCCGGAGCAAATGAAGCTCACCGACATCTTCCGCTAAGTTGATAGCCTACTTGGAGGACTCTCGGCATGTCTATCGGGACTTGTGGGCATGCAACTCAGCGTCCCCAGGCAAAAGGGACGTCAATACAAATAATGTACCGAGCATGTAAGGAAGGAAATTCAGTAAATAATAGATATGATAGAAACATGGAGTAAAAGACTCAACATGTAAATTTGAATAACTTTGTGAATCATTGATATTTACAATGCCATGCATATGCGTATAAATGTCATACCATGTATAGGTATATGCGTTTATAACATCATCAAACCTCTAAGGGCATCCCATCATATCATCTCGGCCACTGTGGGTAAATTATCAACGTATACCAACTGATCAGGTGGTGGTGCGTATATAACACTGTAACCTTTTCCATATCACATATACATACACACACACACACACACACACACACACACACACACACACATATATATATATATATATATATATATATATATATATATATATATATATATATATATACGTGTATATAACGCCATATGATCATGAGTCAATGTGCATGTATAAATGCATGAAATGCATATGAAGCACGTTAATAAGATTTCTTTTGTCATAAAAATAATATGGCTATGGGATAAACTTTATCAAATACGTATTTTTCTGAGACCCATGAACAGAAGATATAATAATAATAATTCACATGGGAAATCAAGAATATAGACACCCCTAGTACTTCTATGAATAGAGTCATTTATGAAAGTTGCGTATTTTGCTCGTTTCATTTGTATCATTTGGATCATGCCAAAAGGAAAAAAAGGATAGCCTTAACATACCTGAATCGATTCTCTTGACAATTCTCTAACACACGTTAATTGCGACAAAACACGGAACAAGTCGTATGAAAAGCTCGAAGCAATCACGTTGCTATGCAAAGAAAATCTTGGCCGAAACTTTTCCTTAAGCACTTAGCAATAACGTTGCTATGCAAGGATATTTTGGAAAATGATTTAACACTTACTATGTAAGGAATCTTGGCTGAAGCTCTTACAATTAACGTTACTAATGTATGGAAGCTTGGTTGAAATGCTTTCTTATGAGATTATAAAAGTTATCCAATTTTTTAGGTGGCCCCACATAATAAGATGACTAAGACACTTGATTCTCTAAAGTTTCCACATTTCTTTATGACTTAAGAGTCATATTTTAACCAAGGTTCTTGGTTGCCACGTTTTTGGCTTGTCAAGCATATCCAAATTACTTAATTAATTTAATCACTTAGTTAATATCCCACTAAAAATCTATAATTACCCAATTATTCATATAATTAAGAATTATCTCAAATTACTTAAAATATTACATATTTTTAGCACACCTTGTACACCTCACTATCATGGTCATGTGGTACCTTGTATGGCACTAGTCCATAAATATCGGGTATTTTAGCTCGGGCCATATTTTATCTCAAAATGTCAAACTTCGATGAAATTCATATTCTTCGATTTACTTACCCTCTCACCTTCATGAATTTACTCACCACTTGTTTTAAATAGCATAATGCTTATGATCTCCAAAATAATCTCATTCCCGAACTTACGTCGATTAACTTACGATGAAACTTTAACATACGAAAATGCGGGATGTAACATCTCATTTTCGAGCTTTCACCAATTTATTTATGGCGTACTTTCACGTACGAAAATATGGGGTGTAACACTTCCCTTAAGATTTTCATGCTAAAAGTCTTCCCTGTTAGAGCTGCTATTTGTTATCTTCTCATAATTAGCTCTTGACCATGTTTTACTTTAGGTTTTTATGCTAAGTCTTTCATGTATGAACTGCTATTCGCCAATTTCTCAAAATTAGTTCTTGACCATGCTTTATCTTAGGTTTTCATGCTAAAGGCTATCCTGCAAGAACTTCGATTTCGTTATCTTCTCAAAATTAGTTCTAGACCATGTTTTGCCTTGAGTTTTCATGCTAGACCCTCCCTATAGGAGCTTCTGTTTGGTTGTGTTCCTAGGATTAAGCCTTGATCATGATGGGTGTACTCGAATGAATTCAAATAGGTGTATGGCTTATCTTAAGTACATGTATTTTTGTCTACCCTTAAGCATTACACTCAGAGTATGCCTATGAACCTTCCAAAGTAGGGTGGATAGGTTTGAATCGTTCTTGTCTTGTTTATATTCTCTCATACTTCCCTAAACCTCACACCTTAGGATGTCATATGGGAAATCCTGCTTCTTGAATAATCTGTGAATATCAGGGATTGATCTTGTGTGAATTTCTTGCTTGAGTGCTAAGTTAACATGGCTGTGTAATTGTCTGCTTACATTTTGGGGTATCCTGTTGGATAATTGAGCCTGTTTGATGGTTTGGGTCTGGCGTATTGAGCCCGGTCTGAATACTGAATCCAAGCGTGCTTTGTTCATCCTAGTGCACCTGGAGCTTGGGCCTGTTGGTTTTACATGAAATTTAAAGCTGGTGAAGGCCCAGATGTTTTACTGGGTTATTTTGTATTTATATTGGGCATGTAGCTATTTTATTTGGTATGTAATAACTTGTAAAGATAGATAATGGGGAAAATAGTTATAAGGGACCTATGTTAGTTTAATTCTCGCATAAATGGGTAGAAAGCATGCCTATATGATCAAATGACTTTACCTGCTACCTGTCCATCACGCTCTACTTCTGTATATTGCTTGTTAATAGATATCATGCCTATAGGATCTTCAACTTTTCCAACTCCACTTAGGAATCATGAATTTATGACCTCAAGCAATTGGTAACTAGACATTGCCTACGTGATTTACAATATTGTTTAGAGAACATGCCTATAGGACATATTCTGTGTTCACTCGTTGCTACTACACTTAGAAATCATGATGCATATAGGATTTTATTAATTATTTCAACTGTTCATACTACCAACTATGCTCTTAACACTTCACGCCTAGAAATCATGGCTATAGGATCCATAAACAAGAACTTGCATCACTTAACTGTTGTATCGTTCAAAAACAGTCTAAGACATGATCATTTAGAGATCCAGCTCATCGGACTTAAATAATTGACGAGCTCAAAACAAACACCTAAATTATGCTCGCTAGTCAAATATAGTATAGTATAATATCATATCCATGGGGATTGGATTTAAATAGTATTTGTCACGACCCAATTTCTCCTATAGGCCGTGATGGCGATTAACGTCGCCGCTAGGCAAGCCAATAATGAATTAGCCATGTATTTATTCTTTTTAACAATTTTGAAATAGTTGACTTTTATTTATTAAGTAAATAAGAGGTGAAAAATTTAATAAAATAAAGCGTAAACAAATATAAGAGCAAGCGTGGTGTAATAAATACTGAAAATCCATCAAATGTCTACTAACATGTTTCCAAGACCCGTTGTCACAAGTGTACGAGCTACTAGTAGAATATACAAAATACTAAACTACTGTCTGAAATAGAGTAGACAGAAAGAAAATGCAAAGAAGAGACTCTGGGTGCTGCAGAGCGGACTAGGAAAGCAGCTCACCACTAAGCCTCAGGGTATCGGGGGCACACGCTGGGATGACTGCCAGATGCACCTGCCTCAGATCCTGCACGATTTGTGCAGAAGTATAGCGTGAGTACATAAACAACATGTACCCAGTAAGTATCCAGTCTAACCTCAAAGAAGTAATGACGAGGGGTCGACATCGACACTTACTATGGGCCAATAATAAAATGCAGGAATTCTAAACATGCATGGAACATGGAAATAATAATAATAACACAATAACAAGCAGTGATAAATGATTCCTTAGCTGATAATAAATTCCAAAATCTCCATCTAACACATACTAGTTCCAAATCACTTTCGGTCATTAAATAAATTATACCTCTCAAGCCATAACATAATATCAAGTGTAATCGGGTTCCAAGTATTATCACGCACGATTTATGCCGAGGTCGTACGACCCGATCCACAATACTGTGTGCACTGTCGAGGGTCAAACGACACAAACCATAGATGCATCTATTATACTGCCGAGACGAACGACCCGCTCCCATGAGAATAGAGACGCTTACCTCGCTCGCAGAAGTACTTGCAACGTGAGAGGACATGGATTTCTCAGAGTTATTAAGTATTCTTCAATTCTTTCCCCAAAATAAGAAATCTAGCTTGGAAGTCTTCAACTTTAAAATCTCTAGTCTCAGCTCTATTTAAGATAATTAATATGCACAACAAACATGACAGTACAATTAAAGCATGATGTAAATCTAAGACTACCCGGACATCTCATGAAATATAGCTACGCATGGACCCTCGTCACCTAGTGCGTACGTAGCTCCCCACACAAGTAATTCACAATAAAAAAATACACCTAAGGGGATGAGTTTCCCCTTACAAGGTTAGGCAAGAGATTTACCTTGTTCTCAAGCTCACTTCCGATCCACAAATCCGCGCTAAATCCTCAACTTGGTGCCAAACAACCCGAAACTAGCCAAATATTATATAAATAAATCAATATATACTCAAAAGTTCATAATTTATTTATTGAGGTAATTACCCAACCCAAATTGGAAGATTCCTAAAATCGCCCCCGTGCCCACGTGCCTAGATTCCGAAAATTTTCGAAGATAAATGTTACCCATAACCTCACGAACTCAAATATATAATTTTCACCCAATTCCATAATCATTTTCGTGGTCAAATCTCATTTTTTTAATCAAAGCCTAGGTTTTTCAACTAAACCCATAATTTCCACAATCTTACATGTTAAAATCTATCCATAATCTATGTATTTAACTTACATTAGATAGAATTTACTTACCTCCAATAGCTAGGTGAAAACCCCTCTTCAAAGAGCTCAAATATTTCCCAAGAGATGAAAGAAATGAGCCAAAACAGCCTAAGTCCCGACTTAAATGCACCCTTCTTGCCTCCCAGTGGTTCCGCTTTTGCGGAGAATCGGCCGCTTCTGCGGCTCTGCATCAGAAAAAGCATCACAGATGCGGTCCTCCCCAGATTGCCTCCTTCCGCTTCTGTGGTGCCCTCATCGCATCTGCGGGCTCGTATATGCGGTCGAGACCTCGCACCTGCCCTCCAGCTCAAGGCCGCTTCTGCGGACCAGTGACCGCTTTTGCGGTCGCGCACTTGCTCCCCCATGTCCGCACCTTCGGACTCAGCCAACGGAGCCTAGATTCACACCTGCAGCTAACCAGCTATTTCAGTAGTGCCGCACCTGCGACCAATTCTTTGCAGGTGCGAATGCACCAGAAGCCCTGCTGCTTCAAAATTCTTCCAAGTCCAAACAAGTTTCGCGCATCGTCCGAATGACATCTGAGTCCCTCGAGGACTCATCCAAACATACCAACAAGTTCAAAATCATAAAACAGACTCGCTTGAACCCTCGGAACACGAGAAATAACATCAAAACTAAGGATTACACTCCGAATCAAATCAAATCAACTTATGAACTTCAAGTTCTTCCAACTCACTCCGAACGCGCCGAATCATACTTAAACTACTCAGAATGATACCAAATTTTGCGTGCAAGTCTTAAGTCACCATACAGAGCTATTCCCAGGCTCGGAATCCCAAACAGACGTCGATAACACCAAAACCAACTTCAAACCAAATTTAAAGAACTTTAAAACCTTCAATGCACCGAAACGCTCTCGGGTCATCCAAAACCAATTCCGAACATACGCCCAAGTCCAAAATCATCATATAAACCTATTGGGACCGTCAAATCCCAGTTCCAAGGTCGTTTACTGCAAATGTTGACCCAAGTCAAACTTAACTCTTTTAAGCCAATAATAAGGAACTAAGTGTTCCGATTTCAACCCGAACCCTTCCAAACCCAAACTAACCATCCCCGTAAGTCATAAAATATTAAAAGCACCTACGGGGAGTCTTATTTAGGGGAACGAGGATCTAGAAAGAAAAATGACCGGTCGGATCATTACCGTATTCTTGTAGTTTTTATCTTGATTGCTATTCAAGATGATCAACAATTGAGATTTCTATGATTTCTAACTACAATTAACCAAGAATCTAAAGCTATTGACTAATGACAATCAAAACAAAGATAAGCAAGGAAGTTATTAGTGGGAGAAAATAGGGGTTGATAGGATAGGTGCAAGATAATTGTTTGGGATCTAACTCTAGGTAATTCACTTCTATTATTTAAGTGAGTCTCTCAAATTCACTCAATTATTAGTTCAAACGTTCAGGAAAAATGCCTCTCTCGATTAAGTCTTAACCTCACGAGACGAACTAATTTAAGCACGTGAAGATATGCAAGAATGCATAATTGACTGGTCTTTAGGAGAACCTCTCTCGATTATCCTCCTAACTAGGTTTAATCAATGATTTAACTAGCCTCTTTCGATTACTAAGAAGATTTAAAGAACTCAACCAATAATATAATTCAAAGATATCACAAGTTATGCCTCTCTCGATTACATGAATAAGTGAATATAGATGCAACAATTAAATTATCCAAAAATGCTTTAATACATAAAACTAGAGTTATAATCCACAAACAATCATCAATACACCAAATCCATCAAACCCTAAAGAGAACTACTCCATAGATATGGAGCAATTCATCACAAATAAAGTTAATGTAGAGAAAAACATAAATACAATCCAAACTCGTCTTGAGTAAGTAAGGAATGATGAAATCTTTATGCTTTTGCCCCTCCAACTCCTCCTTAGCTTCCTTAGGTCGAATATGTGTCAAAAGTCCAGAAAATAACATTTTCCATGTATTTATACCAAGTAGGGTCGGGCCCAGATGAAATCACCTTTTCCTAGCCGAAATAGGAAAATAACTCTGTAAACATTGCACAGGCACGCCGCATGGGGCGACGCGCCATGCGGGGCATTAGTCGGGAAATCCAAAGAGCTAATTTCTGACAGACAGTAGAGGATTGCACAAGCGCAGAGCCCCACGTGCCGCCCTACGTGCCGCAGCAGTGGGGAATTCTCAGAGTATGGACCAAACTTTGATTTTTGACGTCGAGACTTGGTTCCCGACCCTCGAACACGATCCCGGCTTGATCCCTTGGGTATTTTCTTAGACTTAAAAGCTCCAAATCACTCGAATTCATTCCACAACATCTACATAGCTCAGTATCACTCCTACAAGGCATAAAACACACCATAAGTGCAAAACACTATCGATTAAAGCTCAAACATGAATAAAGTGCAGTGAATTAGAGTGCAATAAGCGACTCAAATACGCGATTATAGCCTACCATCAATAATGAGATCTGCTTTGTTGATTATCCATGTATAAGTCATAGACTTGATTAACTCACTACTGGACGTGTACGTTTTCACATAGAAATCATATTTTAGGTCTAATTAATTCAATAACGCCCTAACTCATAATTGTCCGGCTTAACCTCATAACTAGAAGATCATGTTCATACGGCGATTCACTTATCAATTTTGCCACTACCCCATAATGTTAATGGATAATTGTTGGGCGTTCATGTGAGTCTACTTGTGGAGATAAATATGAGCCATATTGTGTTAATTGTACCATTGTGAAGTCCTACTTGTTTAAACTATGTGGCGCATAGTCTTTTAATTTGAGCAGCCTAGGATGAGTCTGGAACCACACATATAGTTATCCAATACCTTTTGGACAATAGGCATGGGACGGGTAGGCACGTTTAGGGTATGACTTAGAATTGAATTAATGTGTATTAGGTAAATAACTTAAAGATAGTAATCGGGTAGCTGGATATGATAATCCGTGCTCGCTGGATAATATGATCAAACACTGCACTTAAAGGTTGTGAAGTATTATTTATGTTGCACGGGGTGATCCTTTAGGCTAAAAAATTTAGGACCCCCCACCATATATAATTGCTCATGTATATTTTGGTAATTAGTATTGTTAAGGGGTTTAGATTTGTAAGTTGGTTAAACATATTTGTAATCGATATGTTGTACCAATTAATGTTAGTTAATGGATGACTTATATTCGTCCCTTTACATCATTTATGTATTATTTCTCTCGATTAATTATTTCATTCTATCTAGAATAACTAATCACTTACTTATACCTTTTATTCCCTTAATTTAATAATGGATTAACTTGCATGCTCACTTAGAATAATTATTTATAATTTGATAAATCCCACATAGTTTAGAATTCGCCCTGGAACCACAGTTGTGGACCTCAGAGTGTGTCTAACACTTTCTCTTCGAGGTAATTTGAGCCTTTACCGGTTCTTTGGTAACACAGACCAATTCGACAGAGTTATTTATGAACTGGTTCCCTAACGCACCTTAAAAATTATTAGGTGGTCATTCTTCTCTTTCAGCACCCATTTAAAAGAGTTGTCACATGTCGAAACCCGCTTTTGCGAGAAAATGGGGCGTGACAACATGACAACTCTGCTGAGAATATATTTGGCTTTTACCATAATAGATTTTTGCTTGCGTGGGATTATTAATAGAATTGCTTGATTTCTTTCATGTACATCCTTTCCCTCGTCCCTTTACTTGCTTGAAATTGTTATACCATGAACCTCCCTCCCCCCTTCTATTTGCTTTATTGATTTAATCATGCTTTTCGAATTTTGTAAACCATGCTAACTATTTTCCTTTCTCTCTTCTTTTTCTTTTTTCTCTCCTTCCTTTATTAAATACTCTATTTATGTGTTTCTTCACCATGTAAAATTACTTGACTATATGTTATCGCTTTTGCATAAGCATGATTTTAACATTATATTCCACTTGTGCCTACTATCAACATAGCGGTGCTTGATGAGTGTCTGCGCTTTCCAAAAATACTCCTTTTTAAATCGGAAAGGCTTATTAGCGGCAGACTAGCCAATTAGTGGTGCAGTCGACGGTCCCGTGCCTTTCTATCTCAAGTTGTCCACTTGAGAGTACCGGTTTAGACCCCTTAGATACCTACTCTGATTGAAACTTTGCATGCATTATGTTAAATCTAAGATGGATTAAATACCCGAGGCGTTTTAAATCCATTTAGATAAACCTTGTCCGAAGTCCAAAGGGATCTCTATAATCCCGAGGGATACATTCATACTATGTGCATTACTTGGAGAAAATGTGCCAACATGTGGACTATTGTCACTTAATTATTCAAATTTGAAGGGGGTAGGGCTAACTCTTTTCTTCAATACAGAAAATGAAGCACGACATTCCTAGGTTCGGTACGGTCCAAAATATTCCACCCAAGTTGATTGATTGGTGGAACGACCTCCCTCAGTGTGATAGGAATCATGCAAAAAGGATACTGGGTAATTTTCTGTCTTTAATGGACATTCGGCCGAGCAGCAAACTGATCGAGGCTGCTACTATGTTTTGGATGAGAAGAGGGCCGTATTTCAAGTCGGAAACTTGGAGATGACCCCAATTTTATAGGAAATTAGAGGTTTTGATAGACTCCCCTGGGATAGTCTGAGTTTGTTGGTACCGAAAAATCGTACACCTCACAGTTTTCTGAAAATGTTCGGGAACAAGAAGAATGACGAATTAGGCTGCTTGAATAAGTCCTACATTCCCTTTGACTTTTTGTATGAATGGTATGGACATAGCAAATCATACCAGTTGTATCATAAAGAATTAGCCATCACTTATGTTGGGTGGATTCACTAACGGGTATATGTTTTCTTGTGTGTTTCTTGAGGCTTCTGATCTTCCCGATGCAAGGAGAGAAAATTCATACTCGACTAGCCATGGTTGCCAGAACCATGATGGAGGAAATTGAGGGACATACCTACACCATTGATCCTATGATATTAGCAGAAATGCATCGAGCCCCTGGACCGATGTAGGCACGAGGCTGGTTAATTTGAAGGGAGCAACCTTCTGTTGTAAATATGGTTAATAGAGCACCTCTAAAAGGGACACTACCATCAGGAATTCTTTTGCATGCGAATAAATGATTATATTTCCACCCACCACACAAAGAATATGACCTTTTCTCTTGAAAGTTTTGCAAGGCCCACAAATGATCAAGGATGGGCACAACTCTTCAGCAATCTGACCGATGAACAAGTACAGTGGATGTTCGAATGGTTTCCAAGCAAGGAGTTCATAAAACGATCCAAGAAGGCCACTTATTTGGTGTTTATTGGATTGCGAGGTATTTACCCTTATTCTCCAATAAGAGCATTGAGACAGACTGGAAGAAAACAGGTTATACCCTAAGTAGCCAACATGACTCAATACAAGGCAAATTTCAAGGGGGACGTCGTACCTTTCAAGTTTAAAGCTCAACATATGTGGAATTAAAACATTATTGTGGATAAAGAGACCATAGAGACTGATAGGTATCATGCTGGACACATGTACTATTACCTTTTGTTGCTAGAAGATGACATAATCAGGGATGTCAAATCGGGTATCAAGCTAAAGGGAAGGATTATAGATGAAGAGGCTGAAGCTCAGGTGAAATACAAAAGGCTGCGCAAGAGGGTGTTCGAATCCGAAGCATAGCACATGGAGTAACATAAAATAAATATGGAAGCAATAAGAGAATGGAGAGAGATAGCAAACAAAGCGACAGAGAGGCTAGAGTATTTGGAACAAGGATTGATGGAGTTGGAGGGGAAAATGAGGAAAAAACTCTAGAATTTCCAGGGTATGGTTTATGATGAAGGTGGAAAGCTAGCAATGGCCTACCTATTGCTTGACATGCACGACCCCGAGAACATGATCGAAGGAACAAAGAAATCAAGACATGGAGAAGGGACATCCGAGACCAAGTAGAATAGGAATTTTTCTTTAATATTTTATAGTTAGATTTCGTTTTAGAATTGATGTAATAAGGCTTTGTGCCACTAGTGAATCTATTTCATTATTTTGATTTAGTAATAGAATGATTTGATTTGTTTTTCATTAATGGGATGAAAAATGTTGGGTACTAGAACCCTAGCCTAAACCCAATTTGACTTGGAGATCTTCAGTTATCTCCTTTCCTTTTCTAGCTCTAATAATCTTTCTTCACCGATTCTTGACTTTGTTCATATGGAACTGATTTATTTATGGAAAAGCTACCATCGACTCAAATTCTGGATGTTTACCATATTCTTGAGTTAATACACTCAAGACAAGGACGCACGAGTTCAATTCGATGGGATTCTTTGCTATTTTTTGATTCCCTGGCCGAGCTAGGGTTTGGCTGATTATGCCATAATCCAATTTGAAAACGGTTTGCATGAGATTCTTTCCTTATTCTGTGATTCTTTTCCTTTTTGATTTGTCTGAATCAAACACTATATAAACCTTTCCCTAATTCCCCTTTAGACAAACTTTTATTCACGACTCTGACACTCGCACTTGTTCTATTTTTGTTCTGGTTTCTCTAAAATTATTGTGTTCGATTTGGTACTTGACCGGCGAAAAACCAAGGCCACCGTGGTATTGCTCAATAACCTCCTCCGGTACAAGCACTGTTCGAAGCCCATTGAGGCTTCTGTGAACTTTGAAGCACCAAAGACTTGGAGTTCTCACTATTCTCCTTCAATTGCTGCTACTAACCTACTATTGAAACTCTGATTTTCACATTCCTTCACTCGTTTATCTTTGCAACTGATTAGAGCTCTTGACTCCCACAGTTTAATTGTTACTTCTCTACTTGTTCATGTTCATGTGCATTCTGTGTGTTACTACTGTCTGAATTCTTATCAAAATAGAAGTGCACGACTAATGTGGTACTCTATTGAGTGTTTTGCTGCAATTTCATTGTCGAATGCTGTTCTAAGGATTCATGTCTGTTAATGTTAAGTCTGCCTGGGTCTAATACCATTGAGGTAATTTTTTTTTTCTTGCTATATGTAATTGACCTATAGAAACTCTATCCTCTTTAGAATTAAGTAGATACATGTTAATTAATTTGTTATACTCATTGGACTATGTTCACAAAAATTGGTTTGCCTTAAACTTCCTGTTAAGTCTTCTTGTAGGGACTTCTGTTTGTTATAATTAAATCATGACCATGTTTGTAACGACTCGACCGCTCATTTTGAGCTTTAAGGTTTCGTTCGGTGGTTCAAGATCTTGAGTAGCTTCATATTGTGTATTATTACTTGCGTGCATGCTCGGATTTGATTTTCGGATGATTCGGAATGAATTCGGATGAGTTGCTACAATCAAATCCCATACAAGACTATTTAATACTTAGCAACGTGAGATTTTACAATTTTAAGGGAGTACGGTGCAATCCTTCTCAAGAATATCATACGGATTTCCCCTACTCCAGGTATGTTAAGGCTATCCCTTCTTTCTTTTTGGCATGATCAATACGATACAAACCAAACGAGCAAATGCACAAATTCTGTGAATGACTCTATTCATAGAAATACCAGAGGTTCCTATGTTTTTGATTCCCCATATGTCTTTTTAGAAATGCTCGGTAGGAAAGAAGGGGATGTATTTTTTCTAACGTCTGTTCACGGGTCTTAGAAAATACGTAAGTTGATAAAGTTTATTTCATGATATTAATCAGAGGCATAATGGTCTTATGACATTCCGAGAGATTTTATTGACGTACTTCTCATGCATTGCATTCATTTACATTGACCCATGATCAGATGGAGTTATATACGTGTATATATATGGGAAAAGGTTATGGCGTTATATACGCACCACCACCTGATCAACTGGTATACGTTGATGATTTGCCCACAGTGGCCAAAATGATATGATGGGATGCCCTCAGAGGCTTGATGATGTTATGAACGCATATACCTTTGCATGGTATGACATTTATACGCATATGCATGACATTATAAAAATGAAATGATTCACAGAGCTATGCAAACATACATGTCGAGTCTTTTACTCCATGTTTCTCTCATGTCTATTATTTACTGATTTCATTCCTTACATACTCGGTATATTATTTGTAGTGATGTCCCTTTGCTTGGGGACACTGCGTTTCATGCCCGCAGGTCGCGATAGACAGGTAGAGTCCTCCAAGTAGGCTATCAGCTCAGCGGAAGGTGTTGGTGCGCTCCATTTGCTCTGGAGTTGTTGTTTGGTCAGTATGATTAGGATATGTGTTGATTGGTATGGTGGGGCTCTGTTCCGACCTTTATGATATTATGTACTCTTAGAGGCTTGTAGACATATGTCATGTATACGGATACTTGTATGGCATTGTCGGCCTATGTTTTAAGAATATAATAGATCACATTGGTCTTATAGGCCCGTATATCTTATGTATAAGTTGGTATTTCATGTTATATTCTACTTATCTCACGGCAGCCTCTCCGGCTCAGTTATCTATAATAGTATGATGCGAAAAGATACGTTATGTTGGTACTTGGTTGAGTAAGGTACCGGGTGCCCGTCGCGGCCCATCGGTTTGGGTCATGACAAAAGTGGTATTAGAGCAGTTCTGTCCTAGGGAGTCTACAAACCTTGTCTAGTAGAGTCTTGTTTATGGGTGTGTTGTGCACCACACTTATAAGCAGGAGGCTACATGGCATTTAGGGCTGTCACTCTTTCTTCTTATTCTAGATCGTGTGGTAGAGCTCAGTTGTAAGAACTCAATTTCCTAAACTCTATCTTATTCAGAATACGACGATGCCTACATCTAGAAAGATGGTTGGTAAGATATTGAATGTGGCTATGGAAGAGTTGAGTCAGAGGAACTCAATTTTTGCATCATGCTTATGATGGATAAATATGAGGTATTCAGTAGATCATGTGTGTACTAAGATGTGTAAACTTCTTGATATGGATCCCTAAGGCAAGAATGTCTATCCACTCTTATGGTAAAAAGGAATAAGAGAATCTGAAGGTAGATACAAGTTTCAGCAAGTAAAAGAAGCAAGATGAAAAAGGGTACGAGCTACACAGCTAATGAAGATTATCGCAGAGGAATATAAGCCTTTTGAGTAGTATAAGAGAAGGCAGGATATCAGGATCTAGCTGGGGTTAGGGTAACCCAAAATGGTGGATGTATTGTTAGCGTTAACTTACATTTCCGAAGGATATTGCAAATGAGCTAATTGATCACCTTGTGAGACGCCTAGATGGTGCACTCTAAAATAGTACAACTAGATATGAGTTCTACAAAGATAGGCACTGGAAGCTTGGAAGGGATAAATATTATCTTAGTGTGACTCCCGTCTCTAGTAGAGCGAGAACATTAAGCAACCCGAAGAGCCACTGGATGGAGTAAAGGGGAGCTAAAAGCAAAAGAATGTCCTGTTCGAGTTTTCAGAATAAAGTGATAGACATAAATGTTAGCGGGAAATAAGAAGAGAGTTAATGAAGCACTATGAGTAAGATGTGATACATGGATGACAACGGTAGATAAAAAAGATGACAGTATTACAGAGTCTATATTCAAGTGAAGTAAAGGACGACAGGTGACAGGCCTTGAGACAACAAAAGAGTATAGGCCATAAAGTCATATCCTCATTTCGAGAAATAAGTTCGTGACTCCAATGTGATTACCAAAAGGAAAAATTAGACCCCAGAGTAATAAGAAATCAGCATGGACTAATGAACAAGATAAACTAAACATGAACTAGGGACTGAGTAATAGTCGGCATCATGAGAATTTCAGAGATTGCATCCCGACGATATAGAATGGACGACAGAAGAATACCCTTTAAAGGTCATTCAGGAAGACGCTTCCCTAAAGCAAACAAGGTGAGTAAAGTTAAGCTTAAGGGACTGTATATGCCAGTTACACTAAGTGTCACCCTAACGAGTGAGGAATTTTGTTATCCTTGGTACAAAAGGATTACCGCGAGGCGAGTAAGGATCATCGATGCTGTGAAAAGATGCCAAAGATGAAAAGGTAAAACATCTATACGTAGATCATCGTAGCACTAAATCTTAGTGCTCCCCTAAATGGGGGAATATGGTGTGATGTGGCATTAAGTCATAATTAAGTGGTTCTAGTAACTATGGAATGGTAAAGGAAGAATGCGGTAAAAATGAGAAAGGGATAGGATTGCACTCATTCAAATCCTACAGATATACTATGATTCTAGAACATTATGCAAGCACGACGTCAAGGAGATAAAGTAAGGGTTCCTACCTGAGATGTTGTTGATAAATAAGGAGCCAGTGCAAGATGTAAGTTAAGACAAAGGGAATAACCTAAGAGGGATTACACAGAATACATATAAGAAAATGGACCAACGAGCAGTTAGTAGCCGATTCAGGAAGAGTCTAGTTATGGCTAGACAAGAGGTTAGAGACAAATCAACGAATCGTGTAAGATAAACATATTCAGATAAAAGTTGGGGTAGTTAAAGGTACCGTATGAATGTTATGGAAATAAAAGATAGTCTCACTGGGAAGACAGTCAAAATATCAATTCAGAAGCAACCCTACAAGCACAATGACGTGGAGGGAAGTAACTAAAGATAATTATAGGCAGGGAAGAACATAAAAATATTCCTTCAAGTATACGATGTGATAAGCTTGTAACTTTACAAGAGCCAGAAGGTCTCCCTAAATACTACAACAAAAGACTAGCTGAGAAAATAAGGAAGAAGGCTTCAATCTAAGAACATTGACCAAAAGAGGAAATGGTCTTGTAACAATAGTCTCACAACAACATTGTATGCACTCCATAAGGAGGTGGCACCTAGCGTGGCTAATGAGCGGGAAATGAAACCAAAAGTAATATTCAAGGCCATATGAATTGCACAAAATTCCGACATACATGGGAACTAAGATAAGCTAAGTATGCAAGCAACAAGGGGGCAGAACGACCAGGAAAAGTAATAGCTTACGTTTAAAGAAAGCTGAGAAGGAACAAAAAGAATTATTCGATTAATGATCCAGAGTTAGTTACGTTATGAACGCACTCAAGATTTCGGAGTATTATCCATGCAGCATGTATGTTGACAATCATACAACTGTAGAAGACTCTGGTATAAGTTAAAAGAAAGAATTGAGTCTAGGTCATAGCCAATGGATTGAATTGTTAGATGATGGTATCACGGATATTCCATAGCGTCTATGAAAGGCTAAAGTAATAACTCATACCATGAGCCGCAGATCGGAAGATAGCTTAAGCCTACATAAAAGTTGATCAAAGGGAAGAGGAAACTAAAGAGTTACACCAACTAAAGTAAATCAGGAGTCTGATTATTGGACCTAGAAAATTATAGACCTCGCGATTGAGAATATTGCAGGATCACTCTTAAATATCAGAGGTACAAGAGAGATAGTACAGTAGCCATATTCTATAATGGTTCTACGATAAAGCCAGTTAGAAGAAGTGCGAGCCTCATAAGAAGTCAGTATGAAGCTCCCACCGGATTGTGTATGCACCAGAGGTGCAAATATTATAATAGATCTTCATATTGTGGATGCGAATTGTACCTATGTGGAAGGAAGGTTATGAAAGAGACAGAAGAATGTGAGGCAATAATTTAAGATAAGTAAGGTAAAGGTGGACAACGTACGAGATTCTCAAATGCAGAAGGTTGTGAATAGTCCTTACTTCGGATAGAAGGCTAGAAGTGCGGGGATTCAATATCCAGGAATGATACCGGCGTCGTAAGTGACATATCTTCTAGCCTATGGTTTCTAGGTACCGAGAGGTCTAGTTAAGAGAGTAAAGAAGAGTTAGAGATGATGTGATGTCTCGCTTGATGTTCCAGAATGACATAAGGAAACCTATGATGCAAGCAAGTTGAAGGAAGGTTGCGAGTGGTATAAATAGATATGTGTAGGTCACAAGCTAAAGTATGGTAAAGCGACAAGGTTTTAGGAAGACAGGAGTAAGGATAAGAAAGGTCAAGGGAGAAGATGACGAGAATTGATAAGTCCTCAGGATTAAGCCCATGAAAACAAGAGAGCTGATGATTTCTCTAAGTTATAGAAAGCTCAGTATAGCCTGAATGAACTCAAAGGAGTCAAGACTAATAGCATGTAAAAGAGATGGAATGCTGCCCTGGTAGTAGAATGAGGGTGTAATTGTGATAGATAAAGGATGACGTTTGATCCTTCGATTGAGTAATGATTTGAAGAGGATTTCATGAATTTTACGGGATTAAAATATCCACATAAGTGAATCACATTGGGATGCTATAAAATATGGTTATTGAAGTACAGTATCGCCGCTAAGTGGATTAGGAAAATCACTTCAAATATTCTTCGATGCATGTAAGCTCTAGTGGCAAGGTATTTCGTAAAAAGTTTCAAGTTATCAGTGGTATATTATAGATCAATATTGAGGTGAATCAACAATGGATGGACAAAAGTCACAAAGTATGAAATGAGATTAGGCTATCATTCTTAATATGAACCGTAATGAGGAAACGTTAAAAGATATAACTTTATGCAAATAGGATATGCAACGAAAGTAACCTGGATTTGGTAGCAGACCTCAGTAACAATAAATCGAAGTAAGAGTTATGGTATAGTATAACCTACCTAGATGCAGTAAAGTCATACGGATGGATAAACAAAGCTATGAAATACGGTATAACAATATTCGTAAGTTTAACAAAGTACCGAGCAAAGAACTTCAGTATACCCATAGACGCCCAGAGGGACAACTTATCATAATTATGTATATGTTTACAAAGTGAGGCCTAGAAATTGGCTAAAAGCTGGAGGGAAAAGGAGAGAAGAGTCGCATAGGCACACTTACAAGGTCAGAGTCGTACAAGCTACATGATAGAAGGTAGCAACAGTAACGAGATTGGAAGGATTCTGACCACAAGTCGTGGTATGAGAAAGAGGTCTAAAGGGGGGAATGTCCTGGCCTTTGGGATCATTCACAGAACAGTTGCCTAGATGGCAAGGAAAGTACTAAAGTATTCAGAAGACATAAGTTATGAAAATGATAAATACATCAGTCAACATTCAAGGACGAATGTTCCAAAGGGGGGGAATGATGTTACATCCTATGTTTTCGTACGTAAAAGTACGCCATAAGTAAATTGATGAAAGCTTTGAAATAAGATATTACATCCTGCATTTTCCGTACGTTAAAGTTTCATCGTAAGTTAATAGACGTAAGTTCGGGAGTGAGATTATTTTAAGATTATAAGCATTATGCTATTTGAAATAAGTGATGAGTAAATTCGTGAAGGTGAGAGGGTAAGCAAATCGAAGAAAATGATTTTAGTCGAAGTTTGACATTTTGGGATAAAATACGGCCCGAGCTAAAATACCCAGTATTTATGGACTAATACCATACAAGGTACCACATGGCCATGATAGTAAGGTGTACAAAATATGTTAAAAGTGAATAATATTTTAAGTAATTTGAGATAATTCTTAATTATGTGGGGTATTGGTTAATGGGAGATTTACAAGTTATTAAGACATTGGTGGATAATTTATTAAGATCCTTTGGATAAATCTTTGAACCCAACGTGGCAGCAAGCTAAGACAAAGAAAATGACTCTTAACTCTCATGACAAGGTGGCATTTTAAGAGAGTATTTGTGGCCAAGTCATCATCAAAGTGGGGCCCACAACATGTAACTTTAAGACTTGATCTCTTACTTTATTAAAAGAGTATGCTAAGACTTGCTAAGAGAGCTTCTTACGGATAGAGTTCAAGCACAACATTCTAAGAGATTTCTTACCTTATTAAGATATAAGATCTCTAATTAATTTAAGAGAGATTGATGCAAAATTTCCATGGTAACGTGATTAGTACAACAAAAGACTTTCTTATCTCCTTAAGACTAGAAGATGCAAGATTCACGTTTCAGAAAGATTGACTACGTGATTTGCTACAATCAAATCCCATACAAGACTATTTAATACTTAGCAGCGTGAGATTTTACAAATTTAAGGGAGTATGGTGCAATCCTTCTCAAGAATATTATACGGATTTTCCCTACTCCAGGTATGTTAAGGTTATCCCTTCTTTCTTTTTGGCATGATCAATACGATACAAACAAAACGAGCAAATGCACAAATTCTGTAAATGACTCTATTCATAGAAATACCAGAGGTTCCTATGTTTTTAATTCCCCATATGTCTTATTAGAAATGCTCGGTAAGAAAGAAGGGGATGTATTTTTTCTATCGTCTGTTATCGGGTCTTAATAAATATGTAAGTTGATAAAGTTTATTTCATGATATTAATCAGAGGCATAATGGTCTTATGACATTCCGAGAAATTTTATTGATGTACTTCTCATGCATTGCTTTCATTTACATTGACCCATGACCAGATGACATTATATACGTGTATATATATATATATATGTATATATATATATATATATATATATATGGAATATGGGAAAAGGTTACGGCGTTATATACGCACCACCACCTGATTAGCTGGTATACGTTGATGATTTGCCCACAGTGGCCAAAATGATATGATGGGATGCCCTCAGAGGCTTGATGATGTTATGAATGCATATACCTCTGCATGGTATGACATTTATACGCATAAGCATGACATTATAAAAATGATATGATTCACCGAGCTATGCAGACACACATGTCGAGTCTTTTACTCCATGTTTCTCTCATGTCTATTATTTACTGATTTCATTCCTTACATACTCGGTACATTATTTGTACTGATATCCCTTTGCCTGGGGATGCTGCGTTTCATGCCCGCAGGTCCCGATATACAGGTCGAGAGTCCTCCAAGAAGGCTATCAGCTCAGCGGAAGGTGTTGGTGCGCTCCATTTGCTCTAGAGTTGTTGTTTGGTCAGTATGATTAGGATATGTGTTGATTGGTATGGCGGGGCTCTGTCCCAACCTTTATGATATTATGTACTCTTAGAGGCTTGTAGACATATGTCATGTATACAGATACTTGTATGGCCTTGTAGGCCTATATTTTAAGTATATAATGGATCACATTGGTCTTATAGGCCAGTATGTCTTATGTATAAGTTGGTATTTCATGTTGTATTCTACTTATCTCATGGCAGCATCTCCGGCTCAGTTATCTATGATAGTATGATACGAAAAGATACGTTATGTTGGTACTCGATTGAGTAAGGTACCGGGTGCCCGTCGCGGCCCATCAGTTTGGGTCGTGACAATTATCTCTCTCATTGTTGAGTTATTATTATTTGAAATTCATGTGTTGATTTACTTGCCATACTCTCGTGTTATTGAGCCGAAGGCTATGTGTGGCTGTGGTATTGGAATTGTTTTATGAAAATGTTGTGGTACATGGGCACATGTGGTGTGAGTCATTATATTGTGTTGATTATGTTTTTGGTACACGTGTTATTGTTGAGAAGATTGTCGGGGTGTTCGCACATGAGTTGTCCGTGCTATTGTTATCATTGATATTTGCACATGCGGCGTGACAAGGCAGTCTATATATATATATATATATATATATATATATATAGGGGCTTACGCATGTGGCGAGACAAGGTGGAAATATTATTATGCGCGTGTGGCGAGACAAGGCAGGCATTTACTTTATTGTTGTGCACGCGGCGAGACAAGGGGGCTATGTCGGGGATGATTTGTGATGACTTGTGATGACCTGAGGGAAATGTTGTTGATAATATTTGTGAAGTGGTGTGCCTACTTTGTGTGAGTCATGCATTTTATGTTTTGTTGTGTTATTTCATATGCATCATTCGTTGTCTCTGATCTTACTTGTTGACTCGAGTTGTGATAGAACACTTGCACAAGTATACACCGTAGTTAGTCACTCATACTAGTCCGAGAAGATGAACCTTAATGTTTATTGATCATTTACATGTATTCTTGTACACCTGCCTTCTTTGCGTGAGTTGTAAAATTGGCACGTGAGTTGTCCGTGCGGATATGAGATAATTCTGTTATTGGCACGTGAGTTATCCGTGCGATTATGAGATATTGTTACTGCTAGCACGTGAGTTGTCCGTGAGGATATGAGGTATTGTCACTCTCTTAGCACGTAAGTTGTCCGTGCGATTGTGATTTGTAATATGGGCACAAGATGCCAAGTGATTAGGGTTCATGATTTGGTACTCACGAATTGTGATGATGAGGTGTGGTGCCTCAGGAAAGTTGTTGTATTAATCTTGTGTGAAAGCGGTTGTTTATTTGGTTGCTACCTATTTTTCCTTACTTAGTTTCACCGAACCTTATCTGTATTCAGTTTACTCTACGACATTATTACATGTTTGTTCCATGTTGCTAATTGTAGCTTCTAGTTTTCTATTGCAAGTATTGTTGTCGTTTTACCATGCTTAGCTTTATATTGATATTCTTCCCTGTTAGTTTCACATTTATACTTGTATAGGTTATTATGTCTAGTAGGTGTCTTGACTGTTCCTCGTCACTACTCCACCGAGGTTAGTCTTGATGCTTACTGGGTACCACCGTGGTGTACTCATGCTACGCTTTTTGCACATTTTTTGTACAGATCCAGGTACTTCAGAGTTTGTTGATCATTATATAGCTGATCAGACATTGCTGCAAAGACTTCAAGGTATACCTGTCGTCGCGTTCACAGGCCTCGAAGTCATATTCTGAAGTTTATTTTATACAGTTTATTTCTATTCCGGAATAGTTGTACTTAGAAATTTCCTAGTGGACTCAATAGAACTCATGACTTGTACTACCAGTTTTGAGATATTGTATTATACTTGAGGTTGTTGGCTTATTATAGAAGATTTTGGTTCATGTTTAATAGTTGTTTTGGTTAAATTCTGTCATTTAATTCAGTAAGTGTTAGACTTACATAGTCTTATATACTAGACGCTATCACGACATCCTTCAGAGAGAAATTGGGGCCGTGACAATGTTTGCCTCAAATCTTCAAGCTAAACTTCCCTGTAGGAACTTCTGTTTGGTTATAGTATCAATCTTGACCATGTATACATGGTGTCTTCTTGCCTTAAAATTTTCATGCTAAAAGTCTTCCCTGTCAGAACTGCTATTTGTTATCTTCTTAGAATTAGCTCTTGACCATGTTTTACTTTAGGTTTTCCTTCTAAGTCTTTCATGTGTGAATTGATATTTTCTTTATTCTTATAATTAGTGCTTGACCATGCATTTTCTTTGGTTTTCATGCTAAATCCTATCTTGTAGGAACTTCTATTTGGTTATCTTCTCAAAATTAGTTCTGGACCATATTTTGCTTTGAGTTTTCATGCTAGACCCTCCCTATATGAGCCTTTGTTTGGTTGTGTCCCTAGGATTAAGCCTTGATCATGATGTGTGTACTCGAATGAATTCAAATAGTTGTATGGCTTCTCTTAAGTACATGCTTTTCTGTGTACCCGTAAGTATTACACTCAGAGTATGCCTATGAACCTTCCACTATAGGGTGGACAAGTTTGAATCATTCTTTTCCTGTTTATATGCTCTCATACTTCCCTATACCTCACACCTTAGAATGTCATTTGGGAAATCCTGCTTCTTGAGTAATCTGTGAACATCGGGGATTGATCTTGTGTGAATTTCTTGCCTGAGTGCTAAGTTAACATGGCTGTGTAATTGTCCGCTCACATTTTGGGGTATCCTGTTGGATAATTGGGCCTGTCTGATGGTTTGGGTCTGGCCTATTGAGCCTGGTCTGAATATTGAATCCAAGCGTGCTTTGTTCGTCCTCCTAGAGCTTGGGCCTGTTGGTTTTTACATGAAGTTCAAAGCTGGTGAAGGACCAGATGTGTTACTGGGTTATTTTGTATTTATATTGAGCCTATAACTATTTTATTTGATCTGTAATAACTTGCAAAGACATATAATGGGGAAACTAGTTATAAAGGATTTGGGGTAGTTTAATTCTCGCATAAATGGGTAGAAAGCAGGCCTATAGGATCAACTGACTTTACCTACTACCTGTCCATCATGCTCTACTTCTGAATATTACTTGTTAATAGATATCATGCCTATAAGATCTTCAACTTTGCCTACTCCGGTTAGGAATCATGAATTTAGGACCTCAAGCAATTGGTAACTAGACATTGCCTACGTGATTCATAATATTGTTTAGAAAACATGCATATATGACCTATTTTGTGTTCACTCGTTTACTCTTTGCTACTACACTTAGAAATCATATATGAGGATTTAACACTTAGCATCACGCCTATAGGATTTTATTAATTAGTTCAACTGTTTGTACTACTAGCTATATTCTTAACATTTCACGCATAGAAATCATGGCTATAGGATCCATAAACAAGAACTTGCATCACTTAACCGCTGTATCGTTCAAAAACAGTCTAAAACATGATCATTTAGAGATCCTGCTCATAGGACTTAAATAATGAGATCTGCTTTGTTGATTATTGTCACGACCCAAAATTCAACTAGTTGTGATGGCACTTAACTCAACCCGCTATTGATACCCAATTTTGTCCTCATATTTTATAAAGTATTCCATATACTTTTGCATTATTACCCAATTTATAGGTCAAATAAGTATTTTCTATAATTTTCCATAATTGTTTTTAAGCTTTAAAATTAATTTTCTTGCATTTAAATTATTTAAATATGTATTAATTACCCCTTTAAATTATTTTGTGAGGACTTAATCATCCAAATTTATTATCTGCATCCACATATATGTTTTATCATATTTTACTTTATTTTATATAATCATATTTGCATTGTAAAAAAATTTAAAATAATTTTGCAGTAATAGCCTATATGTTGTGCATAATTATATTTTATTATATTATTTGTGCCCAAATAGCATTTTTATATTTTTACAATGTTAAACTATTATTTTAAAGCATCTTACTAGATAAATAATATTTTTACTATTTGTTAATTATTTCTTATAAATTTTCTTTCATAATTTTTCGTGTATTTAATTTGTAGCCTAATTTGGAGCCAATTCCGAACCAATTTAATAGCTCAAACGCCCAAAACCTTTAGCCCAATCCCCCAGCCCAAACCAAACAACCGCTTTAATTAACCCGGTCGGTGCCCATTTTAAATGACCCGCCCCGCTCTCTCTTTCTATCTCGGCCGTTGATCTTAGAGATCAACGACCCACATGCCATCACCCATCTTCAAACTACCCAACCCCAAACCCTAACACCCATTTCCCTGAGACCACCTCCCTAAAATCCTCTCGTCCTCTCTTCTCTAAAAGAAACCCTAGCCGCCCCCACTCAAATCCCATTCCCAATCCGATATCACATGGAAATCTTCCATGATTCATTTCCTTTCTTGCACACACGGAGATTCTTACCATCTCCTAAACATTACAAGTATTTGGTACTCGATTATTTATGGAAGCTGAGTCATTGGTGTTCGTTCAATTCCGATTCTGTACTATCTTCATGTTTCTGACCTTATACACTCACAACCAGGCCATATGGGTCCGATTCAGTGAGATCTTTTACTGTTTTTGTTCTCCATTTTGAACTAGGGTTTGCCTGATTCTTCCTAAATTGATTCTGAATCGATTTTGCATGCTATTCTTTCCTTTTTATGTTTAAATGACTGTTTTTCCTTGTTTGTGTGTTTAATGATGCCACTATATAAACTCCTCCACTAATTCCCGGGAGGGGGGGGGAGAGGGGGATCACTGAAAATATTACTACTACTCTCTTATTCGTATTCATTTTATACTACTCTGAGGCTCAATTTCTTGGCCGGCTAAAAACCAAGGCCACCGAAATTCGATTATCGAATCTTTCTTAGTGTGAGCACTGCCCGGGGTTCATTCGAAACCCTTGGGAGCTCTGATGCACTGAAATTCCTGGGTTCTACTATTTTGTTTTGCTATTGACGCTGGAGTATTGCTGAAATTATTCCTCGTCTTTACTTGTTCATTAATCTGTAACTGGTAAGTGCCTACGACCTTTGCAATTCCATTCTCTTTCGTTTGAGTTCTTATTCTGCATATCTATGTCTCTGAGATTTTTATGAATCAACATGTTATTGTATACTCTGAAGCTCTTCTTGAGGATCTATACATTCTAGTAATTGAATTTGCCTATTTGTTGCCTTGATTGTGTTTTCTTAAGCCTATTTGCTCTAATGTGTGTGTTCGACTGCTTATTACTGTTGCTTGTTCTGAGTTTAGCTTCTTGCCTTGTTCCGTACTCTTGTGAAGAGTCTAGTCATGCCCAAAACCTGTTCTAATTCTTGTTGAATCATTCATATGTAACTTAATACTTTTCTAGAGTTAACTCCTGATCATATTATTAGCCTAAACATGCTTTCCCTGCTACTTGTAAACTAATATGTGTTCCCTGCCTTGTCTTGTATCTTCATGATAAATCAATACATGTATTTCAGACCTTGTTGAGTCATTCCTGTCCAACCTGCTAAGTTTTTGAGATTGCATTGATTAGCTAAAGCATGTTTCCATACCATTTAAGTTCTAATGTATGTTTTGACTTATGCAATCATGTGCTCTTCAGTGCTGTTTGAGACCTTAGGGTAAACCTCATGCATGACCTTTCTCATACGTGTGGCCAACTAGTACAAAGTTTGATGCTTGTCTATCCTATTAGTCTAAATTTGATATGTTGCTTGTTTACCATAAGTGCTCCTGGTATCGACTAATACTTAGCATGTTAAAGTTATATCACATTAAATATTTGCTCATGACTCTGTTCTGCTATGCTACTCTCAATAGGCTCTCATGTTAGACATTCTATTGTATCCCACTTGTCCTTGTCTATGATTCTGCCATGTTTTCATATTAAGTCTCTTAGCTAATGTCTCCTCAACTAGTGTGATGACCCGATAGATCATCTTATATTTTAGAACCTAATTATGCGCTTTGAATCCATAAATACCTCATTCTAGCCTTTCTCAATTTGCGTGCACAGTCAGGGTGTTTTTTCTGGAAAAGCTTTTATGTTAAAAACTAAGAAAATATGAAAATTTTGCCTTAAGATTCATTTGAGTTGACTTCGGTCAGCATTTAGAGCAAACGGACCCGTATACATGTTTTGACGGTCCCAGTGGGTCCGTATCGTGATTTGGGACTTGGACGTATGCCCGAAATCGAAGAAGTCCCTAACTCGAGTTATCACACTTTGCTGAAATTTAAAAGTTAAAGGCTTAATGACTTTGAAATGTTTGACCAATGTTTGACTTTTGGATATCGGGTCCGTATTTTGGTTTCGGAACTCGGTATAGGTCCAATACTATATTTATGACTTGTCTGTCAAATTTGGAGAGAAACAAAGTTAGTTTGACGTAATTCGGACGTCCGATTATGAAAATAGAAGTTTCAAAGTTTTCTTGAAAATTTCATTTGATTTGGTGTTCAATTCGTAGTTCTAGGTGTTATTTTGGCAATTTGATCGCGCGAGCAAGTTCATATGATGATTTTAGACTTGTGTGCATGTTTGATTTGGAGCCTTGAGGGCTCGGGTGAGTTTCGGATAGGCTACGGAGTGGTTTGGACTTAGAAAACTCAGTTGGTTCTGCAATTTCTGGTAACTGGTGTCTGATCTCGCAATTGCGAGATCATTGTTCGCATTTGCGAACATTCCCCAATCCTGGCAGGCTCACATTTGCGAGCAAATTCTTTGCATTTGCGAAGAGTACCTGGGTCAGCATGAGTTCGCATTTGCGATCAAGAGGTCGCAATTGGGGGGAGGCCAGAGTTCACATTTGCGAACAATACTTCGCATTTACGAAGAGTACCTGGGTTAGGCTTGGTCGCATTTTCGATCAATTTGGTCACAAATGCGGAAGATCAATATTTGCATTTGAGAACAATTCATCGCAAATGCGATGGAAGCAGAGATGTAACGGTCTTCGCATTTGCGATTGATTCTTCGCATTTGCGGGGTTTGCATTTGCGAACCCCAGGTCGCTATTGCGACATCTGCAACTGATCAAAATGGGACTTAGACGGGATTTTGGTTCATTCTCTCAAATTTTAAAAACAAGAAACCCTAGAGGCGATTTTTCAAAGAACCTTTCCTTCCCCAAATCATTGGCGAGTGATTCTAAACTAGTTTCTTTCAATCTTTCACTATATTTCCTAGGATTTCAACTAAAAATCTTGTATTTCATGGTGAAAATTGGGGGTTTTTGGGTAGAATTTGGGATTTTTGTAAAATAGGGATTTAGACCTCAAATAGAGGTCGGATTCCAAAACAAATTACATAATTGGGCTCGTGAGTGAATGGGTGTTCATATTTTGTGACTTTTACCCGATTTCGAGACGTGGGCCCAGGGAGGCATTTTGGGGATATTTTATAATTTCTTGCTTTAGCTTTGATTTCATTAATTAGATTAGTTTCTTATAGTTGTATTTATGATATGTAATTGATTCTGGCTAGATTTGGGCTATTCAGAGTTGGATATTCGTGGAAAAGGCATTGTTACCGATTGATTGAACTTGGTTCGAGGTAAGTGGCTTGCCTAACCTTGTGTAAGGGAAATCCCCTTAAGATTTGATACTGTTGTGATATGTGAGCGCCTTGTACGTGAGGTGACGAGTACGTACACGGGCTATTTGTTGTAAAACCCGATTTATTTTACTAAGTAGCAACCTGTTTTTCCTTTAATTTGAGTTATACTGTTTAAATGAGTATTAGTCTATTTTTCATTCTTAATTGAGTTATTCCAATATGTGTAGTTATCCTGTTTAGTATAATACCGCATGTATACGTGCTTTGACCGCTTATTTGAACTCTGTAAAGTATGCCTAGTTGATTTCCTGCTTTTCCTTGTTTTTTATTAGTATAACTCTAGAAATCTTGCTGTTAATTATTGTATTTATCGGTTTTAGCTGTGTGTTTACTTTTGAGACTACGAGGTGGTTCCTCGAGAGTTCTCCCTACACATTTACTTTTGAGACTATGAGGCGGTTCCTCGGGAGTTCTCCCTGCACATTTACTTTTAAGACTACAAGGCGGTACCTCAGGAGTTCTCCCTGTATATTTACTTTTGAGACTACGAGGCGGTACCTTGGGAGTTCTCCCTATATATTTATTTTGGGACTACGAGACGTTATCTCGGGAGATCCCCTGCTGTTTATCCACTGTGTGTTGTACTATTGCCTTGCTATGTTTTCTTTTGTTAAATTCTAGTCTCTTATAATACTGTATATTCTCCTGCCTTATTTATTATTTACTAGTGGGCCTGACCTGACCTCGTCACTACTCGACTGAGGTTAGGCTTGGCACTTACTGGGTTCCATTGTGGTGTACTTATGCTACTCTTCTGCATATGTTTTCGTGTGCAGATCCAGGTTCATCATACCAGCCTTGCTATTAGTTGTGTATTTGCTGCTGTTCCAGAGACTTCAAGGTACATCTGCTCACGTCCGCAAACCTCGGAGTCCCCCTCTATTCTCCTCTATGTCATTTACCTTCCGTACTTCTTTTATTAGACTCTGGTGTATAGAGATACCAGTTTCCTTCTTTAGCTTGTGACTTATGATGTTCCGGGTTTTAGTAAGACTGTGTATTTATAAAGTATTGATTATAGTACATGCCGAGCGGCATTGTTACTAGTTATTCAGTTATCCACTGCTGTTAGTTTCCAAGTTTTACTTTTGTTTTGTTATTTTCCGCAATTTGTTAGGCTTACCTAGTCGTAGAGACTAGGTGCCATCACGACGTTATACGGAGGGAGTTTGGGTCGTGACAAGTTGGTATCAGAGCTCTAGGTTCATAGGTGTCGTGAGTCACAAGCCGGTTTATTAGAGTCTCGCGGATTGGTACGGTGACATCTGTACTTATCTTCGGGAGGCTATGGAACTCTTAGGAAAAATTATACTTCTTTGATTCTTTGTCGTGCAAAATTTGTTGACATAAAAAATTCTAAACTTCTATATTCTATTCTCTCACTGATGGTGAGGACACGTACAAGCGGATCTAATGACCAGGCACCCGCGCCCCCTGCTAGAGCCACGAGATGTCGAGGCCGGGGCCAGGGCCAGGGTAGAGGCCGAGAACATCCATGCGGTGCAGCTAGAGCACCCGCACAAGCTGCTACAGAGGAGCCCCCAGTAGCTCCAGCTGGAGGGCTGACACCTGAGGTACCTGTTGCTGCACCAGCCCTTCAGGAGATTCTAGCCCAGTTTCTGAGCATGTTCAGCACCTTAAATCAGACAAGATTGATTCCACTTGCTCCTGCCATATCTCAGGCCGGGGGAGGAGCACAGACTCCCATCGCCGGTACCCCAGAGCATCAAGTTCAGGTAGACCAGGATCCAGAGATTATACCAGTGCAGCCAGTAGCTCCAGTTCAGCCCGAGGTTAGGGCAGCAAATTCTTAGGCGGAGCAGCTCAGACTTGAGAGGTACAAGAAGTACCACACTCCTACATTCAGTGGATTGGTGTCAGAGGATGCCTACGGTTTTATAGAGAAGTGTCACCGTATTCTACGTACTATGGGCGTAGCGGAGTCGAGTGGGGTTTCTTTTATTGCATTTCAGCTTAGAGGAGTAGCCTATCAGTGGTGGCGTGCTTATGAGTTGAGTAGTCCGGCTGAGGCAGCTTCACTTACATGGACTCAGTTCTCGGACATATTCTTGAGGTAGTATGTTCCCAGAGGTTCAGAGACGCATGGCGCACGGAGTTTGAGCAGTTACGCCAGAGTGCTATGACTGTGTTAGAGTATGCAGTTCGCTTCAGTGATTTAGCCTGACATGCACCGGCTTTGGTAGCCACAATTCGAGAGAGGGTTCATCCGTTTATTGAGGGACTCCACCCCAGTATCAGGATTAGTATGGTCAGGGATCTGGAGATGGATATTCCTTACCAGCAGGTTGTGAGTATTGCTAGGAGATTGGAGGGCATGCTCGCTCGGGATAGAGAGGAGGGGGAGGCCAAAAGGTCTCTAGAGTCTGGCACTTATAGTGGTACTCGTGCCCCAGCTGCAGTTCACCATGGTAGTGGTTATGTGAGTCACCCCATTTATTCAGCTCTTCCAGCCGCTAGTGGTATTCCGGCCCCTTCTAGGCCCCAGGAGCCTTATTATACACCACCAGTGTCTAGTGTGCCTCCTGCACGGGGTGCTTTTAACGGTCAGTCCAGCAGACCTGGCC
This sequence comes from Nicotiana tomentosiformis, assembly GCF_000390325.3. NCBI lineage: Eukaryota > Viridiplantae > Streptophyta > Magnoliopsida > Solanales > Solanaceae > Nicotiana > Nicotiana tomentosiformis. The sequence continues at coordinate 80,089,917 of NC_090816.1, read as the reverse complement.
CGAGCCAGTCATAACAGCCGTACTCTCCGAGAGCTTGTTTTGAGTGTGGCGACACCCGCCATATGGTGAGGGGTTTCCCCAGACTTAGGAGGGGTGCACCTCCACAGACTTCTCAGCCACCTCGTGCTCCACCGGGTCCACAAGCTATGATTCCAGCACCAGCTACCGCCCCATCTACTCAGCCAGCTCGAGGTAGAGGTCGGGGAGGTCGAGGTTGCCCTAGAGGGAGAGGCTAGGCCAGATATTATGCTCTTCTGGCTCGTATAGAGGCAGTTGCTTCTGACTCTGTCATTACAGGTATTGTTCCGGACTATCATAGAGATGCGTCGGTCGTATTTTATCCAGGCTCCACTTATTCCTATGCGTCCTCTTATTTTGCCCCATATTTAGGCATATCTCGTGATTCCTTGAGTTTTCCTGTTTATGTGTCTACTCCTGTGGGAGACTCTCTTGTTGTGGACCGTGTGTATCAGTCGTGTTTGATTGCTCTGAGTGGTTTTTAGACCAGAGCCGATTTATTATTGCTCAGTATGGTAGACTTTGATGTTATTTTGGGCATGGACTGGTTGTCGCCTCGTTATGCTATTCTTGATTGTCACTCCAAAATCGTGACGCTGGCTATGCCAGGATTACCACGATTAGAGTGGAGAGGTACCCTAGAGTATACTCCCAGCAGAGTTATTTTATTTCTTAAAGCTCAATGAATGGTTGAGAAGGGGTGTGATGTGTATCTAGCTTATGTGAGAGATGTCAGTATTGATACCCCTACAGTTGAGTTAGTTCCAGTAGTGAGGGACATTCCAGATCTTTTTCCAGCTGATCTTCCGGGCATGCCGCCCGACAAAGATAAGGGCTTGATAAGGGCAGTTACAGGAGTTGCTTGATAAGGGCTTCATTCGGCCTAGTGTGTTACCTTGGGGGGTGCTCCTGTCTTGTTTGTGAAGAAAAAAGGATAGTTCTATGCATATGTGCATTGATTATCGCCAGCTGAACAAAGTTATAGTGAAGAACAGGTATCCATTGCCTCATATTGATGACTTATTTGATCAGTTACAGGGTGCTAGAGTGTTCTCCAAGATTGACTTACATTCAGGCTATCATCAGTTGAATATTCGGGAACCAGATATCATGAAGATTGCTTTCAGGACTCGGTATGGTTACTAAGAGTTCCTTATGATGTCCTTTTGGTTGACCAATGCCCCAGCAACTTTTATGCATTTGATGCACAATGTGTTCTGGCCCTATCTTGACTCATTCGTCATTGTGTTTATTGACGACATTCTGGTGTACTCCCGAACTCGGGAGGATCATGAGAAGCACCCGAGTTCTGTGCTTCAGACCTTGAGAGAAAAGAAATTATATGAAAAATTTTCAAAGTGTGAGTTTTGGCTAGACTCAGTGGCATTCTTGGGTCATGTAGTATTGAGTGATGGGATCCAGGTAGATCCGAAGAAGATTGAAGCAGTGCAGAGTTGGCCCAGATCGTCCTCAGCTACGGAGATATGGAGTTTTCTTGGTTTGGTGGGGGTATTACCGTTGATTTGTAGAGGGTTTCTCATCTATTGCAGCATGTATGACCAGGCTGACCTAAAAGGGTGCTCCGTTCAGGTGGACAGAGGAGTGTGAGGAGAGCTTTCAGAAGCTCAAAACAGCTTTGACTACAACCCCAATATTGGTATCGCCTACAAATTCGAGGTCTTATACTGTATATTATGATGCATTGCGGATTGATCTCGGCACGTGTTGATGCAGGACGGTAGGGTGATTGCATATGCATCCAGATAGCTAAAGGTGCATGAAAAGAACTATCTTGTCCATGACCTTGAGTTAGTAGCTATTGTTCATGCTTTGAAGATTTGGGGGCACTATTTGTATGGTGTCCCTTGTGAGATCTACACCAATCACTGGAGTTTGCAGCATCTGTTCAAACAGAAGGATCTTAACTTGCGTCAACGGAGGTGTTTGGAGCTGCTTAAGGATTATGATATCACCATTTTGTACCATCCGGGGAAGACCAATGTGGTGGCCGATGCTTTGAGTCACCGGGCAGAGAGTTTGGGGAGTTTAGCATATCGACCAATAGCAGAGAGGCCATTGACGTTGGATGTTCAGGCCTTAGCTAGCCGGTTTGTGAGATTGGATATTTCTGAGCCGAGTCGAGTATTGGCTTGTGTGGTCTCTCGGTCTTCTGTTTATGATTGTATCAGGGAGCTTCAGTAAGATGACCCCCATCTACTTGTCCTTAAGGACACAGTCCAACACGGTGACGCTAAGGAGGTCACCATTGGGGATGATGGTTCATTGAGGATGCAGGGCAGGCTATGTGTGCCCAATGTAGATGGTTTGCGTGAGTTGATTCCCCAGGAGGCTCACAGTTCACGGTATTCCATTCATTCGGGTGCCGTGAATATGTATCAGGACTTGTGGCAGCATTACTGATGGAGGAGAATAAAGAAGAACATAGTGGAGTATGTAGCTTGGTGTCTAAATTGCCAGCAGGTAAAGTATGAGCATCAGGGACCAGGTGGGTTGCTTCAGAAGTTAGAGATTCCATAGTGGAAATGGGAGCGGATCACTATGGATTTTGTGGTTGGACTTCCACGGACCCAGCGGAAGTTTGATGCAGTTTGGGTGATTGTGGATAGGCTGACCAAGTCAGCTTATTTCCTTCATGTGATGACTACCTATTCTTCCGAGTAGCTGGCTCGAGTTTATATCCGCGAGATCGTTAGGCTTCATGGCGTACCAATATCTATCATCTCTGACCGGGGTACGTAGTTTGCATCACGATTCTGGAGGGCCGTACAGCATGAGTTGGGTACTCGAGTGGAGCTGAGCACATCATTTCACCCTCAGACGGACAAACAGTCCGAGGGCACTATTAAGATATTAGAGGATATGCTCCGTGCGTGTGTGATGGAGTTTGGAGGTTTGTGGGATCAGTTCTTGCCACTTGTGGAGTTTGCCTACAACAATAGTTATCAGTCGAGCATCCAGATGGCACCGTATGAGGCTCTGTATGGTAGGCGATGTCGGTCTCCAGTGGGTTGGTTCGAGCCAAACGAGGCTAGATTATTAGGTACAGACTTGGTTTAGGATGCTTTAGAAAAGGTTAAGGTGATTCAGGATCGACTTCGCACAGCCCAGTCCATACAGAAGAGTTATATGGATCGGAAGGTTCGCGATGTTGCATTCATGGTTGGGGAACGAGTCTTGATCCGAGTGTCACCCATGAACGGTGTGATGAGGTTCTAAAAGAAGGGAAAGTTGAGCCCTAGGTATATCGGGCCTTTTGAGATTCTTGAGAGAGTAGGGGATGTGGCTTACAAGATTGCGTTGCCACCGGGTTTATCAGTAGTTCATTCGGTATTCCATGTGTCCATGCTCAGGAAGTATCACGGCGATCTGTCCCATGTGTTAGATTTTAGTTCTGTCCAGTTGGACAAGGATTTGACTTACGAGGAGGAGCCGGTGGTTATTCTAGCCCGATAGGTTCGTCAGTTGACGTCAAAGAGTTATCCTTCAGTCCGAGTGTAGCGGAGAGGTCAGCCCATCGAGGTAGCTACTTGGGAGTCCGAGTCGGACATGTGGAGTAGATATCCCCACCTTTTCACCAGCCCAGGTACTTTTCTATGTCCATTCGAGGACGAACGATTATTTTAGAGGTGGAGAATGTGATGACCCGATAGGTCATCTTAAGCTTTAGAACATTATTCTATGCTTTGAAGCCTTAAATACCTCATTCTAGCCTTCCTCGATTTGCGTGCACAGTCAGGATATTTTTTCAAAAAAACTTTTATATTAAAAATTGAGAAAATATGAAATTTTTGCCTTAAGATCCATTTGAGTTGACTTCGGTCAACGTTTTGAGCAAACGGACACAGATTCGTGTTTACGGTCCCGGGGGGTCCGTATCATGATTTGGGACTCGGGCATATTCCTGGAATTGAATTCGGATGTCCCTAGCTCGAGTTATCGCACTTTGTTGAAATTGGAAAGTTAAAGGCTTAATGACTTTGAAATGTTTGACCAATTTTTGACTTTTTGGATATCGGGTTTGTATTTTGGTTTCGGAACCCAGTATAGGTCCAATATTATATTTATGAGTTATCTGTCAAATTTGGTGAGAAACGAAGTTGGTTTGACGTGATTCAGATGTCCGGTTGTGAAAATAGAAGTTTCAAAGTTTTCTTAAAATATTTATTTGATTTGGTATTCAATTCATAGTTCTAGGTGTTAGTTTGGCAATTTGATCACGCGAGCAAGTTTGTATGATGATTTTAGACTTGTGTGCATGTTTGGTTTGGAGCCCCGAGGGCTCGGGTGAGTTTCAGATAGGCTACGGAGTGGTTTGGACTTAGAAAACTCAGCTGGTTCTGCAATTTCTGGTAACTGGTGTCTGATCTCGCCATTGCGATATCAGTGTTCGCACTTGCGAACATTCCCCAATCCTGACAGGCTCGCATTTGCGAACTATACTTCGCATTTGCGAAGAGTGCATGGGTCAGGCTTGGTCGCATTTGCGATCAATTTGGTCGCAAATGCAGAAGATCAATGTTCTCTTTTGCGAACAATTCATCGCAAATGCGATGGAAGCAGAGATGTGAAGGTCTTCGCATTTGCGATTCATTCTTTGCATTTGCGGGGTTTGCATTTGCGAACCCCAGGTTGTAATTGCGACATCTGCAATTGATCAAAATGGGACTTAGACGGGATTATGGTTCATTCTCTCAAAGTTTCAAAACAAGAAACCCTAGAGGCGATTTTTCAAAGAACCTTTCTTCCCCAAATCTTTCAATGTTTCACTATATTTCCTAGGATTTTAACCAAAACTCTTGTGTTTTCATGGTGGAAATTGGGGGTTTTGGGTAGAATTTGAGACTTTTGTAAAATGGGGATTTAAACCTCAAATTGAGGTTGGATTCCAAAACAAATTACATAACCGGGCTCGTGAGTGAATGAGTGTTCATATTTTGTGACTTTCACCCAATTCCGAGACGTGGGCCTGGGGAGGCTTTTTGGGGCGATTTTCTAATTTCTTGCTTTAGCTTTGATTTCATTAATTAGATTAGTTTCTTATAGTTGTATTTATGGCATGTAATTGATTTTGGCTAGATTTGGGCCATTCAGAGTCAGATATTCATGGAAAAGGCATTATTTTGATTGATTGAGCTTGGTTCAAGGTAAGTGGCTTGCCTAACCTTGTGTGGGGGAAAAACCCCTTAGGATTTGGTACTGTTGTGATATGTGAGCACCGTGTACGTGAGCTGACGAGTACGTACACAGGCTATTTGTTGTAAAACCCAATTTATTTTACTAAGTAGCAACCTATTTTTCCTTTAATTTGAGTTATACCGTTTAAATGAGTATTAGTCTATTTTTCATTCTTAATTGAGCTATTCGAATATGTGTAGTTATCCTGTTTAGTCTAATATCGCATGTCTACGCGCTTTAACTGCTTATTTGAATTATGTGAAGCATGCCTAGTTGATTTCATGCTTTTCCTTGTTCTTTATAAGTATAACTGTAGAAATCTTGCTGTTAACTGTTGTATTTATCGGTTTGAGCTGTGTGTTTACTTTTAGGACTACGAGGCGATTCCTCACGAGTTCTCCATGCACATTTACTTTTGAGACTACGAGGCGGTTCCTCGGGAGTTCTCCCTGCACATTTACTTTTGAGACTACGAGGCGGTACCTCGGGAGTTCTCCCTGTATATTTACTTTTGAGACTACGAGGCGGTACCTCGAGAGTTCTCCCTGCATATTTATTTTGGGACTACGAGATGGTATCTCGGGAGATCCCCTGCTGTTTATCCCCTGTGTGTTGTACTGCTGCCTTGCCGTGTTTCCTTTTGGTTAAATTCTAGTCTCTTATTATACTGTATATTATCCTGCCTTATTTATTATTTACTAGTGGGCTTGACCTGACCTCATCACTACTCGACTGAGGTTAGGCTTGGCACTTACTAGGTACCATTGTGGTGTACTTATGTTACGCTTCTGCATATGTTTTCGTGTGCAGATCCAGGTTCATCATACCAGCCTTGCTATTAGTTGTGCATTTGCTGCTGTTCTGGAGACTTCAAGGTACATCTGCTCACGTACGCAGACCTCGGAGTCCCCCTATATTCTCCCCTATGTCATTTACCTTCCGTATTTCTTTTATTAGACTTTGGTGTATAGAGATACTAGTTTCCTTCTGTAGCTTATGACTTATGATGTTCCGGGTTTTGGGAAGACTCTGTATTTATAGAGTATTGGTTATTGTACATGCCGAGCGGCATTGTTACTAGTTATTCAGTTATCCACTGCTGTTAGTTGCCAAGTTTTACTTTCGTTTTTTATTTTCCGCAATTTGTTAGGCTTACCTAATCGTAGAGACTAAGTTCCGTCATGATGTTATACAGAGGGAGTTTGGGTCGTGACAACTAGTTCTAAGATCATGCTTTAAGCTTGGTTTCTAAAACTTGGCATTGTATGCGTTCACCCTAAGTAAATATGCCTATGAAGTTTTCTAGTGTTTGACTAGTTGCTGCATGTTACCACTATTCTTTTGTTGAATAATGGCTCATGCATGGACTTATGTTGTCTTCTGTGTAAAACCCCCTTGTTGAAGATTAAGCCTTATTGATTCTCCTAGTTCTCATGCTCTTTGCCTAATCAATCATGTCACTCTTGCTTTCTGAATTGCCCACGTGTTTAGGTGAATCTTGCTAAGTGTCATATAATCTTGTCTCTATGAGGCATTGCTTCAGGTGTGTTTAATTTATTTTCATGTGTGTTTCATTAATTGGTTTAAGTGGTCAATCCGTATTTGTTGGGATTGGCATGGGTTCATCTATGGCCTCGGGTTGTGCAAAATGAGCATACTATCCTGTTTGAGATGCGTTTGGATCTGAGCCTGCTATTCGTATTAAAGGAAGCCTGTCGAAGGCCCTGGCAATACTGGGTTACTCTTCTTGCACCTGTTCCCAGGCCTGCAGTTATTCCTTTTGTAATATTTGTACTTGTACTCATTAGCTGGGCCTGTAATAATTTTGTAAACAAACAATTGGGGTATTAATAAAATCGGGGGTGGGGGGCATATATATTCTATTTTTGCATAAAAGGGTAGAAAACATGCCTATAGGGTCTACATGCTTTGTTTGCTATTTTGTTTGACATGCTCTATTTCTACACACTCGTAGAAAGCATGCTTATAGGAAATCGCACATACTTCACTCAATTGTCTAAAGCATGTTTGAGTTTTTGCTATACTTGTTTCCAGGTCTACTATTGTGCATATTTAGACAGCATGCCTATAGGATACAATAACACACGCTTTGCTAATGTTCCTCTAGATACCGTGTCTATAGGGTTTCACTTAATCAATCAATCAATTATTTCTATTGCTCTTAGCACGCTGCCCTTCCAGATACCATGACTATAGTTGTTTTTTAAAATAATTAATCAGCTGCTTCTATTACACTGCTCCTTTAGATATCATGACTATAGGATTTTAATCAGCTAATCAATTACTTTGTTATTTCTTCGCATTGCCATACTAAGACAACATGCCTATAGGTATAAAGTATATAAAATCAATTTCAGTTATCAACTACTAGAAATCCTGCCTATAGGACAATGTCATATGCCTAGACACATATTTATAAAATCAACGCGGATAATTCTGAGTTTACAAACAGTTTAATGCCTCCTCAGCTAAGCCATTGAGAGCAATAACGTTGCACATACAATGCTGATCATCTATTCCGTTGTACCCTTTGTAACCTTTAAGATTTGTACTGATCATCTATTCTTATGTGTTATAATAAAGTCTTTAACTTTTATACCTTTCCTTGTTTGTTTGATCACCTAGCCGAATAATCTAATCCACATAGTTTAAATTTCGGCCGGGACTCACAGTTGTAGACCTCGAAGAGTGTCTAACACCTTCTCTTTGAGGTAATTTGAGCCCTTACCCTATCTTTGGTGACGTAGACTAATCAAACAGAGTTATTTGCAAATAGGTGCCCTAACGCACCTTAAAAATCATTAGGTGGTGACTCTTCTCTTTTAATACCTCTCTTAAAAGAGTTATCACACGTCGAAGCCCGCCTTCGCGAGAAAACGGGACACGACAGCATGGAGACTCTGCTAGGGAGTTACACTTAGGCTCTTACCATAACGAAGTTGACTTATGTGGATTAACATATATATTTGATGACATGTACATCTCTTTCTTTATCTTCCGTTATTTGTTTAATTTTCTATAACATGTACATCCCCTCCCTTATTTCCATTTATTTGCTATGACATGTACGCCCTCTTCCCGTTTCCCTCATCTTGTCTAAGACTGCTATATCATGACTCTCCCATCCCTATTTCTCTATCTGCTTCATTACGTTCTTGCAGATTTTCATGAGTTAAACCGAGTTCTCTCTTTTTGCCTTTCTTTTCTTTTCTCTTTTTTTCCTTCTCCTGTTCATCTTTACCATATTATTTACTATTTTATGCACTTTTATCATGCAAATACTTGACAACTGGTTACTATTTCTGCATAAAGCATGCTCCACGTCATACTCTACTCGTGCCTATTATCAACATAGCGTCGCTTGATGAGTGTCCACGCTTTCATGAAAACACCATTTTAAACCGGAAAGGCTTATTTGCGGTAGACTAGTCCATCAGAGGTGCAGTCGACGGTCTCGTGCCTTTCCCTCTCAATTTGTCCACTTGAGAGCACCAGTCTAGACCCTTCTAGAAACCACACTCCGATTTAAAATGTACATGCATCATGCTGAACCTAGTAAGGATTGAAACGTCATTGACGTAACAACCCGCTTAGATGAAACCTTGTCCAAAGTCCGATGGGATTTCCATAATCCCAAAGGACTCTATCATGTTATGTGCGTTACTTGGAGAAAATGTGGCAACATGCTGATCGTTAGTGCGTAAATAGTCGAATCTGGAAGGAGAAAAAGGCTAACTTTTATTTGTTTGCAGAAAATGAAGCACGAAGTCCCCAGGTTCGGTATGGTCCAAAATATCCTGCCATTGCTAATTGGCTGGTGGAAAGACCTTGGACCTTGTGATAAAAATCATGTGAGGAGAGTATTGGGTAACTAAACAGGGAACTGATTGAGGCCGCTACCATGTTCTGGGGTGAAAAAAGAGTTGTTTTTCGATTTGGCAATATAGAAATGACTCCTATCCTAGAAGAAATAGGGGGTTTCGCTAAGTTACCATGGGACAGTCCGGGACTGCTAGTTCCAAGAAATTGCACTCCCCGCGGTTTTCTGAAAATGTTGGGTTTTAAGAAAAATGATGAACTGCTCTGTCTAAAGAAATCATACATCCCTTTTGATTTTCTTTACGAGAGCTACGGGCATAGTAAATCATACCATCTTTATCATGATATACTAGCCATTACTTCTTTAGGATGGGTGCATCGCCGGGTTTATATTTTTATTGTCTGCTTCTTGGGGTTGTTGATCTTTCCGATGCAAGGAGGAAGGATTCGCACGCGCTTATCCTTGGTTGCCAGGACCTTAATGGATGGAATCAAGGGACAAGCTAATACTATCGTCCCAATGATCTTAGCTGAGATATACCGTGCTCTGGATCGGTGCAAGCATGGATTCAGACACTTTGAGGGTTGCAGTCTATTGCTACAAGTTTGGCTGTTGGAACACTTTAAGAGGGATGAGTATCATCAACAGCTTCTGCAAGTGCCACTGAATGACTAAATAGCCAATTATCACCCAAAGAAAATGACGTTTGTTCTATACAGGTTTGTAAAGCCTGGAAATGTTGTGAGTTGTGTGCATTTCTTCAGCAATATGACAGACGAGCAAGTGCATTGGATGTTTGAGTGGTTTCCTAGTAGTGAGTTCATCATCAGGTCAAAAGGGACTACTCATTTGGTACTGATCGGGCTACGAGGCATCTACCTTTACGCTCTTATAAGGGTAATAAGGCAAGCTGGAAGGAAACAAGTCATACCTCAAGTTTCCAACATGGTCCAGTACAAGGTTGATTTAAATAGAGATGTCATCCCATTCAAGTTCGAAGTGCAACACATGCGGAACCAAAAGATCATTGTAGAAGAAGAAACTTTTGAGCCAGACAGGTATCACGCCGGCCATATGTACTACTATGTATCATGGCTGGAAGACGATGTAGCTAGGGATGTCAAACTAGGAGTCAATCTAAAGGATAGGATCATAGATGAAGTGGCTGAGGCACATGTGAAGTACAAGAGGCTACGCAAAATGGTGTTCGAGTCCGAAGCTAAGCATCTGGAGAAACACAAAGTAAACATAGAGGAAATAAGGGAATGGAAAGAGATTGCCACTAAGTCAACAGAGAGGTTAGAATACTTGGAGCAAGGGCTAATAGAGCTAGAAGGGAAGATGAGAAAGAGACTTTGGGATTGTCAAGGCATGAGCGACGATGAAGGAGGAAATCTAGCAAAGGGTCAAGAGAGCCAATCATGGAGAAGGTCCTTCAGGGACCAAGAAGATGATGTTCTTTACCGATTTCTAGCTTAGATTAGATTTCGATTTAATAAGGCTTAACGCCATTAGTGATTTTATTATTTGTAGATTTAGTAAGAGATTGTTTCGGCTTATTTCCGCACTAATGAAATGAAGCAAATGTTGGCATCAATTTTCTCCAATTCTGTGTATTGCTTAGGCCTACCTCAGGCACAATGAGGTCCCCAAATTAGGACGCGAATCATTGCATGACTTTTGCGAAACATGTTTAAATATTGCAAACACTCCTTTATTTCACCTTACTGACTTGCTTACCTTTTTGTTTTTATTTCTTTATTTGTTCCCACTCCCAAAGGTTGGTTTGTGCATACTGGCATCATCAACATACCACACTAGATCCAGAGGTCCTCCACCACCTCCTCCACCTAGCGACCCGAAAAGCAAAGGCAAGGGCAAAGGGAAAATGAATGATTTAAGTAGTATCCAGAAAGATAATGCTACTGTGGCGGAAAATGTTGAAACTTCAGATGGTAGAAGCACCCCGGGGCAGAATGAAGCGGTCTTACATTTGGAGCAGAAAATCCTGGAGTTACAGGGCAAACTTGAGCAGGTCCGAAATATGGCAAACCTCTCCCTCACTCTCAATGTCCCCGACATCAACCAGCAAACTCCAACTACCCAAAACCAAACACCGCCACAAAACACACAAAACTATAATCCACCACCCATAGCTCCAAATCCTCCCGCACCACACCAGTATCATAATCCTGCAGCTCCCCAGAACCTTAACCCACCTCCAGTACAAACCCCTCAACAACATCACCATTATCCAACTCAATATCCGCAAACCACTACTTACCACACTTCTCAAAATGCATCACAACCTACTCCCGATCCCCAAAACTCAACCAACGATCACCCACATACCCAAGTTCAAGGAACTCATCAAAGCAATCCGATATATGTGGAAACCTTATCCCATACCCCGCAGCAAACACTATACATACCTGAACGGACTGTGAAGGACCTGCTCATTCGAAACATGGCAGAGGAACTCAAGAAACTTACAGGGAGAATCCAGAGCGTTAAAGGTAGGAAAGGCGTTGAAAGTCTGAATTATGAAGATCTGTGTATGCAGTCAGATGTGGAACTGCCGGAGGGTTACAAACCTCCCAAGTTCGAAATGCTTGATGGCACTAGTGATCCAAAGGTGCATATGAGAACCTATTGTGACAATCTTGTGGGAGTAGGTAAGAACGAACAAATCCGCATGAGACTGTTCATGCAGAGTCTTACATGAGATGCATTGTCTTGGTATATCAGTCAAAACCCGAAGAAGTGGGAAAATTGGGTAAGTATGGCATCAAATTTCATGGACAGATTCAGGTTCAACATAGAGAAGGCGCCAGACATTTTCTATATCCAAAACCTCAAGAAGAAGCCGACTGAAACCTTCCGCGAGTATGCTACTCGTTGGAGGTTAGAAGTCGCAAAGGTAAGGCCAGTGCTTGAAGAAGAACAAATGAACAAGTTCTTTGTAAGAGCTCAAGATCCGTAGTATTATGAAAGGTTGATGGTCATCGAGAATCACAAGTTCTCAAACATTATCAAGTTAGGAGAGAGGATAGAAGAAGAAATCAAGAATGGGATGGTGACTAATTTTGAGGCGCTGCAAGCCACAAATAAAGCCTTGCAATCAGGAGGTATCTCGAAAAAGAAAGAAGTGGGCGCTGTGATGGTAGCCCAGGGCCCTAAGTTTCCCCTCACATACCAAACACCTCCACCCACATATCAACCTTAACCCCCAAAATACCAATACCCTGCGACCACCTACCATACCTACAATACTCAACCTGCATATTACCATTCACCTCCACCCGCCCGCCAAAACTACCCAAAGCCACATCCAAATTTCGACCGCAGAACTCCCAGACAATATACCCCAATTTCTAAACCCATAGCCCAACTGTATGAAAGACTGAATGCCGCTGGTTACGTCATATGTTGTTGCTGCTGAGAATCCTTACTAATGGATCAATCCCAACAAAGCATGTGCCTATCATTCATGCATGGAGGGCCATACCATTGAAGAGTGCCGCATAATGAAAGAAAAGATTCAGACACTGATCGACACTAAGGTTATACAAGCAAATGAAGCTACACCGAATGTCCGCAATAACCTTCTCCCAGATCACAAGGGTAAGGGGGTGAACATAATAGTAACTGATGAGGAATGGGATCAGGAAGGGTCCATCAGACTCTTTCGAGAAGGAGACACTCCCAAAACATCTCCGGTCACCCTCACGCCAGTCGTGGTACAAACCCAAGCACTATTTGAGGTTGAGGTAGCTACACCCTTCACTGTAATGGTGGCTCCCACACCATCTTACGAGCCTGATGTCGTCCCATGGGATTATGTTGCGGAAGCAAAAAGAAAGGGAAAAGCCAAAATGGAAGATACATGTTGTGCATAATTACATTTTATTATATTATTTGTGCCCAAATAGTATTTTTATATTTTTATAATGTTAAACTATTATTTTAAAGCATCTTACTAGATAAATAATATTTTTACTATTTTTAATTACTTCTTATAAATTTTCTTTTATAATTTTTTGTGTATTTAATTTGTAGCCCGATTTGGAGCCAATACCGGACCAATTTAATAGCCCAAACGCCCAAAACCACGAGCTCCGGTGGAAATTCACTCCAAGTCACATAGGGTGCATCATACAACCGGCTAAGAGCATCAGTGATTATCTTTGTAGTCTGATGACTAGCTATGAACCTGCAACATAGCAATTACATTAAATAAACAAGACTAGCTATTGTAATTCAGCAAAAATAAAGAAGTAATAAATAAATCTTACCCATTGCCCTCAGGCCTGATGATCATCCTATGATAACGATCATACCGCACTTTCTATGGATCATCATCCTCCGATGAATCTGAAGCGTGCGTAGTAGGGGAGGCATCTGGCTCAGCGCTACTATCCCGAAGGCAAAGTCTAGAAATGCTAGGAGACAAACTCCGTGGAGAGGGAGACGAGGTCGCTTATGAAGATGGATGCGATCTAGACCCCTGCTGCGATCCGGGTGGCTGGAATCTAGATCGATGTGATCCAGCTAGTGGTGAAGCAAATGGATCAGATGACGGGCGTATCACCACATGGCCCTGTGATAGTTGACTCGGTGGACCCATGTAACTATATGAAGGATCATGTAGAGGAAGCGAGGTAAAACCCTATGGCGGAGAATGGTAAGAATACTGCTAGGAGGGAGAATGGTAGGTAGTCTGATGAGTAGATGGATGTGATGGAAAAGATGTGTGCCTAGAAGATTGCTGCCGGCCATCAACATCGGTGGGATGCAAGTGTGGAGTGGAAGGAATCGAGGGTGTAGCACTATCCTCATGATCAATAGCATAAATTGCCATAATCTACACTTTATTATATATATATATATATAGATAGATAGATAGAGAGAGACAGAGAAACTTATATGATAATTCATCCAAAACAGGAAAAGGGCACAAGATCTCAACTCATAACGGTGTAAGGACTAACTAATATAACAACGAAAGAGATAAATAAACCAAAAATGTAATTCATCAATATGTTAACCATCACATTTAACGTACTTATCATGTTTATCCCATTATATATGATTCTGTTGTTCATGTGGCTTATTATTTCGTTCATGGCTAGCAAATATCCAACTAATTGTTTGGAAATGAAAATATTTGTCACGACCCAAAATCCCAACCCGTCGTGATGGAACCTAACACACCGGCCAGGCAAGCCGAAACTTCACAATAAAGATCCAAAACAACATCAATTATAAAAATAGCGTAAGTCTGAAACCTCAATGTGACAAAATACTGCCAATACAAGGTAAATCTCCCAGAAACTGGTAATTACGGAGTCATGAGCTCTACAACGGAATACAAGTCTGAAAACTAAATAACGATACTGTTTGAACTTAAACAACAGTACATAAGAAAAAACAAGTCATACTTCGACCAAGGATGCAACTCTACCTCGACTCTCGATGATCAGTCCAACAAGCAAATCTACTGCTGATAACAGTTCCCCGCACCTAGATCTGTACAATTAAGTACAGAGTGTAGTATGAGCACAATCAACCCAATGTACTCAATAAGTATCGTAACTAACCTCGGCGAGGTAAAATAAGCGAGAACTATAAATGATACTAGCTATAACCTGTATAGTTTCAACATTTTAACACATACAGAACAATAATGAAATCAAGTCATAAAGCACAAGAAGAAGCATTTGTGTGTATAGGTGTACAGTTACTCAAGTACTCTGCTCAGTCAATGTTTTGCATATAGAGATGCTATGCAGTTAAATCAGATAATTAACTACGAAAATTACAAGTAAAGATGTAATGCAAAATCCAAACAAACACTGGATATCCGCTACACTGCATGAGTCTAATTTAACATGTACATCATATCCGTACCAAACCACTGATCAGTTTTCCTCAATATCCGCGTGTACACCATCAAGAGAGAAGCATGAGAGGGTGACCCTAGGGGGATGGATCCATATCCACACGCAAGCACGGCCAATTCAATGTGTTTCTAGCCCGGCATGGTCACAAACTCAATATCATAATCCGCCCGGCGTGGTCACAAGCATAATAGTTCAATCCGCATGGCGTTGTCACAGGCATAACAACATAATCCTCCCGGCGTGGTCACAGGCAATACGACACAATTCGCCCGGTGTGGTCACATGCATAAGAACATAATCCGCCCGGTGTGGTCACAGGCATCCAATCCAATCATATCACACAGGAGCAAATAAACAAGAATACATGTATGTGATGGATGAATAACAGATCTCATGCTCCTGAACTAGTATGAATGACATGCTAAAGTGTAGACATGTACAAAGTGTGCCATCACAGCTCAAACTGGCTATATCATCACATAGATATCAATTATTAAGTTCATTCAAGGATTTAGCCTCTATGTAACCTCAAATGGAATATCTTCCAAGAAATTCCAAAGCTATTCAACTTTTTCACCGGCCTTGCCCATGGTTCAAATAGTTCACAACAATGTTACAAATGTGAGAAACATCATATCTTAAAGCTTAATAGTTAATTCTAGGAATATCATAGCCTAAGCACTACTCGAAAATGGATAAATACCCCGGTGTTAGCACATGGGCTCAAACCCCACGCTTGTTTGCACCCATAGTACATAGCTATTACAAATAATTTAGGCAACTAGTGCCTCAACCAAGTTTAGATAACATACTTACCTCAAGAAACCCAAATCACTCCACTAACAAGCCCTTACCGCACGTATCAACCTACGGAACGCTCGAATCTAGCCAAAATAATGTAATACTATCAATAAAAGCTATAGGAAGTGATTCCAAAAGATAAAGCTAAGATTTTTAACTCAAGTCAAAAAGTCAACCACGGGCCCGCACCTCGAAACATGATAAAATTCAAAAATTCCGAATACCCATTCAATTACTAGTCCAACCATACCAAAATCATCCAATTTCAACCACAAATTGCCCCTCAAATCCTCAAATTTCAATCTCCAATAACATAGTACAAAAATCCCAAAATTCTACATTAGATTCATGAAAATTAGGTGTAATAATCAATGGGTATTCAATATTCATGGACAAAAGTGATTAAAAGTCCTTACGTATTCAATATAGGTGGAAACCTCTCGAAAAATCTCCCTAGTCCGAACTTCAAAATCCCAAAAATGAGAAAAACAACTAAACTTTTCGATTTTTAACACAACCCAGCATCTCGCTTCAGTGGTCCTCAAAGTCGCACCTGTGATGCCGTACTTGTGGCTCAACCATCACAAGTGCAAAATTTCATTAATCCCCCGCCCATCTGCGATCCTCCCAGACTCCACTTCTTTTCTCATTTTTCCCAAATAACCACACCTGTGGTGCCGCATCTACGACCATTTCCCACCGCAGGTGCGAAAGCACAAGATGTCTGGAACTTAAGCACTTCTCCAAAGTGCAACCATGCTCCGCCAACCATCCGAATCACACCTGAGACCTATGGGACCCCATTCAAAATACCAACAAGTCCTAAAACATAATACGAACTCGCTCGAAGCCTCAAATTACGTTAAACAACACCAAAACCATGAATTACACATCGATTTAAGCATAATGAACTAATGCACTTCCAACTTCCAAAACCAATGCTGAACCATATCAAACCAACTCCGATTGACCTCAAATTTTGTACAAAAGTCATAAATGACACAACAGACCTATTCCAACTTCCGGAACAAAAATTTGACCCCGATATCTACAAAGTCAACTCTCGGTTAGACCTTTCAGCCTTCCAAACTTTCAACTTTCCAACTTTCGCCAAAATTCACCAAATCAACCTACAACCCTCCAAATCTTAATCCGCACATACGCCTTAGTCCAAAATCACCATACGAAGCTATCAGAACTATCAAAACTCCATTTCGGAGTCGTCTACACTTAAGTCAACATCCGGTTAGCTCCTTCAACTTAAGATTCCAACCTTGGGATTAAGTGTCCAAATTTACCCTGAAACATCCCTGGAACCAAACCAACCACCCCGGCAAGTCACATAACAACAAGGGAACATGGAATAAGCAATAAACAGGGGAACGAGGCTAGAATACACAAGAATATCGGCTGGGTCGTCTCTTGTCAAGCCCCAAAATCCAACTAGTCGTGATAGAACCTAACCCAACCCGTTAGGTAAGCAAATTAACAACAATCCAATGCAAATGAGATTTACTGGGAAAAATAAATGATGAAATAACTAAACTTTTATACAACTTCCCAAGGACTGGTAGTACAAATCACGAGCTTCTAAGATTTAGAGTTTACAAAGCTGGTATGAAATAAATACATCATCTGTTCGAAATATACATAAACAGATTTATAAATCTAAAGCTACCAAGAACAAGATGCAGCTATAACCAGAACGCAGGTACATCTTCAATGCCAGCTCTCTCCACATACAACAACATCAACTCCAAAATCTGCACGCAAGGTTCATAAGTATAGTATGTGTACAACCGACCCCATGTACTCAATAAGTAACAAACCTAACCTTAAGTTGAAGCAGTGACGAGCTCGAGAGAAGGTCAAAGTCCAACACCCAAGGCCAAGAACAACTAGTAACAATATAATAAAAATAGTGCAAGTAATAACTCAAAGTTATTATGCTCAGCTCATTCATAGTTACAGAAAACAGCCATGCTTTTCAAGTATAACAGTAAAACCCAAATCTTTCACCGAAATCACCAAATTATGAGTATGTCAAAAAACTAAATTTTCCCCCAAAATATTTCAACAATAACTAGAAATTCCATCCTGCGTGTACCGACCTCCGAACGGCTCGAAACTAGCCAAAAGTAACTCAAGAACATCAAATAATGCCAAAGGAAGCAAACCCAATCGATAAAGGTGGAATCTTTAATAAAAAGCCCAAAGTCAAACCCGGGCTCGCACCTCGGAACCCAAATAAACTCACAAAATCTGACAACCTATTCAATTACAAGTCCAACCTTACTAGTTTCACTCAAATCCATCTCCGAATCGATGTTCAAAACTCAAAAATTTATTTTAGGAAAGTTTAGACAAAACCCCCCAATTTCTCTTTAAAATTAATAATACAAATGCCAAAATCGAAGATAGATTCATGAAATATAACCAAATCCGAGTAGGAAACAGTTACCCCAATCCACGTGGTGAAAATCGCCTCCAAAAGCGCCCAAATCCGAGCTTCCCAACTCAAAATGTGAATAAAATAACCAAGCCCTCAATAATATAGCTTCTGCCCAGGCACCTTGGCATCTGCGAAAATATTAGCCGCTTCTGCGACACAAGCTCCCCTTCTGCGGACTCCACTAAATATCTGACTTCTCGCACATGCGGACACTGTTCTGCTTATGCGCAATCGCAGGTGTGATGTTAAAGCTTGCCTCTGTGCAAACTCCCAACCAAGCTTCCATCTGCTTCTGCGATAAGATTCCCGCTCACGCGGCCGCGCAGATGCGCCCAACTTTACACTTCTGTGGTTTTCCCTCATCCATCCTTGCTTTGCTTCTGCGCCCATGTGACCGCATTTGCGTCCATCGCATCTGCACCCATTACCCCGCAGATGCGACCACACTAAATCCAGTAAAGACCCGCCATTACACATGAATAGAAAATGATTCGAAACACGTCCGCATCTCGCCCAAGCCCCTCGGGACCCCATCCGAACATGCCAACAAGTCACACAAAATAACACGGACCTACTCGAGTCCTCAAATCACGCATAACAACATCAAAACCACAAATCACACCTCAAATCAAACTTAATGAAGTTTTGAACTTTCAACTTCCAAATCTCGTGCCGAACCATATCAAATCAACTTGGAATGATCTCAAATTTTGCACACAAGTCCCAAATGACATAACAAAGCTATTCCAATTCCCAGAATCACAATCCGAACCCGATATCATCAAAGTAAACACCCAATCAAACTTATGAACATTCCAAACCTTCAAATTGCCAACTTTTGCTAAATAGTACAGAAACCTTCTAGAAATATCCCAATGCAAATCCGGGCATACGCCCAAGTCCAAAATAACCTTTTGGACCTAACAAAATCATAAAAACTCTAACCCGAGGTCAAATACTAAAAAGTTAAACTTGGTCAACTCTTCCAACTTAAAGCTTTCTAGTTGAGAATCACTCATCCAAATCAATTCTGAATTACCTGAAAACCAAAACCAACAATTCACACAAGTCATAATATATCATACGAAGCTAATCAAAATTTCAAATAGCTAAACGGAATGCAAATGCTCAAAATGACCGGTCGGGTCGTTACATTCTCCCCCACTTAACATATGTTCGTCCTCGAACGTGCCAAGAGTCATTCCAAGGCCATCAATTCACTGTGTAATTTACCATGCACATACCCGGGGGTGATCCCATGCCATCCCAATCCATATAAGTCCGTCAACTTAACATAACTGAAGATCCTCACTTCGTCCTTAGCCCATAAACCTTGGTACCCAATTTCCAACATCCGAAATTCCTTACAAGACCCGAATCTCGCATATGCACACAATATACGTCTATACAAGCTGTATCAAGCCATAACCATAACCCAAGATGAAATCACATGATATGCCACATAACTCGCATACCCGTAGCAATAATTTCTGATCACAGTAGCTGTCAAAACAAGCTCGATACCGGTAATAAACCTCATATCAAATAAAACCTCATTCAAAACCTTTCGTACACTGCCGATGATAAAAGAAACATGCAGAAACTCATAACCACTCATCAGATCAACAAGTCATGGATCTCCCTCTCGTCCGATAAGAACCAAAGCCAAATTCTAAGCCGACTTCTAATATTATTCTTCCAAACATACCGTAATCAAATCCGATAGTACCCATTCTAGGTTCAATGACCCCATATCATCAAACACAACTATTAAATTAACATGCCATACCAATACAACCTAAAGCCACAAACCGTGCAATCTGTGCATCAACAAGCAACAATTAAAATGTACTCAAACATGGAAAATGACTCAAATGAGAGAACCGTCGCGCAAGCTAAACAAGTACCACCACATCGCAATGCTATGAACCCATCCCACATAGTAGGATCAAGACACATGAATCTAACACAAAAGATCATATCCCAACATAACCCCGCTGCAATGTGTGACCCATCCAAACACCGGTCCATATGAAACAGCTCAAGCCTCAATGCTCAAAATCAATAACCACACACAATTCGATATCAAGTACACAAAGTGCATAACAGTAACCATGGAGAAGCGAATAACACTATATACCACAACCCGCAAAAGACCATACCCAAGGTGCAATCAACCATTCAACACTCTAATAACCATCTCGCTAGAATTCCGCTACAAGGCCCAAACAGGACTGCATCATGTGTGCATATGACCAAAAAATCACAACCCCTTGTAGCATAGAAGAGTAGCACATAAAACATATCAGAACACGAATAAGCTCAACTCTAACCGAATGACTCACCCCTCAACACTAACCGTGCTGAGTCAACAAATCTGATCCGATGTAGAATACACATCCTCATTGGGTCTACCAATGGGTCCCAAATCAAGTCTGGTCATCCCCAAATGCACAAATATCCCTCCAAAAGTCCACAATGACCTTACCATAACACGTAGCACCATCTGACTCCGAAGCAATCTGCTTCTGAGAACTCCCAGTCTCCAAATCCACAGAACACATGAATCACCATAGCCGATCCCAACTCCGCCACTCAAATGACTAACTCATCTCTCATACACGATCATCCCACGAGAAATACTTCTATAATTTCCCTGCGCCATATGGTAAAATCTGAACATCAGTTGTCGCTCAACCAGGCGTGTACCACAATACTAATGAAGTATCCGTAAGTCAAAACACACTATGCCTTTTGAAATGCGCACCCTTCTCAGGAAATACCAAGTAGTAATAGTATTCTTCTAATCATCTGAAACAATCTATGCTGTCTAAGAATTCATGACATTCCCTCCAAATCAAAACCGCCACCTTGTGCATGCAAATCTCAATACCACAAGACGCACCGTATCTATCATGCCATCATATGAAAACACGAGAATCTCATAATCAACTCTGAGTCACAAGTAGAATACATACTCGATCAGTCATAAACCTTCCACTTGATCCCATCGAGGAGAAAATTGCAACACACAACATACCCCAATACCTATAGATAATACCCATCTCAAGTTGTGGCAGAAATCATCGAGAACACTTCGAAACCCATTTGCACATAAACAAGTCATAAGAACTGAACCCCTCTAACTCAACCAAGTCATGCTGGTCACCAAAACCCAAGAGTATTGCCACAAAACACCTATAGAGACTCACCACATCATACGTACCCTAAGAATAAACCATATCAATTACCGTGCCGATCCAACCTACTATAAACTGTCCTATTTGTACGAGTTCCTTCTGAATTGCCTTCAAGTTAACACTCCTCCTTGCCAGTACACTACCATCCTTAACCCAAAGCTCACTACAAGAGATACTAGCATAAAACCATACCACCCTAAGTCCCATAAGCCGCTGTATTCCCTCCTAGCACCCCAAAAGTACCACAACTGAGACACCCACTCTAAAGAGACCTTATGTCAATCTAAAACGGTTTCCTTTACCTCCCTGATACTGAAATGTAGTATCCATAATGATATAGAAATATCGCGAGTCTTGACACCATCTAATGCAAATCTCAGATTCTAGCCATATACAAATTTGAAAAATTCTCAATTGCCACACACAAATCTTGAATCTATTAAAACCTTCTCAAGAGTCATCCACTCTACTCAATCTCAATTGTACCGCCCAAACGGGCCGAACAACCTGTGCCCCATTAGCACAATAACACCCAAAGAAGTAATCCACACCTCTAAGCAACCGAGTGAATCCCTTTTCTTGATACATTACATCCATCATGAACATCAACCCTAGACCATTTCCAAGACTTCCATATATCCATAAGGTGTAATACATCATGCATCCAGAAATTCCTTACTCAAGTCATCCTCAAAACCAACCTCTGCGAGGCATAACCGATCCACAAGCATACCTCAGACGGAAACCAATACAACATATAACCATGTAATCAAATCGCCGATGGTAGTCTCTCCCACTTAGCTCAAAGCCATAGAATAAAACAACCGATAACTCACAATACCTATACTCTATTACTGCCATAATTTCGCATTGAGATTCAACTAAATCCTCCACAAGCTCATGCAACACAACCCATACAATACTTTAAATCATCCGCTAAGCCCGCATTCATCCTCGTGATAGCCAAGTCAACTTTCACCACTGATCCAAACTTAAATTGCAACACATATAACACACTGGTAGAAAGAAACTCTTCACACAATATCATAAGGATCATACATCCATAGACCACCCCACAGGAGATAACCCACCTGCTTGGCCTCAAACTGACATCTCTCTATACCCTTTCACAGCCATAACTACTACACAATCACTTAATCTTCCCGAGTCTGAACTCATCAACAAGAAACAAGAATCTACTTTATTCCACAAATGAACAACATGAAAGAATCCCTCAAAACACTCATAACTCAAGACTGTATGACACATCCATAGAAATCGAGCATTCATAGTCCTTTCACATACCAAGCAAAGTCTTCACATCATATCAAAACCATCTGAACACGTCCCGCAGTCACATCCTACTCATCATATAGCCATCCAACCACTCACCGAGCCACTAGTTCTACTCATAGGGACACCACCGGACATAGAAGTCTAAAAGCACATACTCACCCAACTGAAATAACCGTGCCCAAGCTATGGTCAAAACCCGACCTCAATTCCTCCACACTGGCCCATCACCAAAACATAGAAAATACATCTCGCACTTCATCCATAGGACCACAAGCCGTTGATGCATAGCTGATCTTGAGCGCTTACATACGCATACGAGTGAGTGGAAGGAATTTAAAGATAGGAAGTTTATCTTAGATGCCCTGTAGCCTCTTGAAGATAGGTATGGACGTCATGACTCGTATAGCCCATGAACCTAGAGCTCTGATACCAACTTGTCACGAACCAAAATCCAACTAGTCGTGATGGCACCTAACCCAACCCGCTAGGTAAGCCCATTAACAACAATCCAATGTAAATGAGATTTACTGGGAAGCATAAATGATGAAATAACCGAACTTTTATACAACTTCCCAAGGACTGGTAGTAAAAATCATGAGCTTGTAAGATTTAGAGTTTACAAAGCTAGTATGAAATAAATACATCATCTATTCGAAATATACATAAATAGATTTATAAATCTAAAGCTACCAAGAATAAGAAGCAGCTATAACCGAAACACAGGTACATCTTAAATGCCAGCTCCCACCACATGCAGCAACATCAACTCCAAAATCTGCACGCAAGGTGAAGAATTGTAGTATGAGTACAACCGACCCCATGTACTCAGTAAGTAAAAAATCTAACCTTAGGTTGAAAGGAGTGACGAGCTCGGGAGAAGGTAAAATTCCAACACCTAAGGCCAAGAACAACTCGTAAAAATATAATAAAAAATAGTGCAAGTAACAACTCAAAGTTATTATGCTCAGCTCATTCACAGTTATAGAAAACAGACATGCTTTTCAGGTATAACAGTAAAACCCAAATCTTTCACTGAAATCACCAGATTATGAGTATGTCAGAAAACTTAAATATTTCCCAAAATCTTTCAACAACAGATATGATATTTCATTCTCGGATAGCATGAGAAAAGTACATATCTATGCCTACATGTCAATGTGCATGTGAAGTCATGAATGTCACAATACCAAATAGCATGAGGAAATGCATCTCTATGCCTAAATGCCAAGTATGCATGTCAAATGTAATGCATCACAGTGATAAACTCATGTACTCACACTCTCAGAGTACTCAATTTCACTGTCTCGCACTTAATCACTCAGCACACTCAATCACTCGGTACACTCAATCACTCGGTATACTCAATCACTCGGCACTCAATCACTTGGTACTCGGCACTCGATACTTGCGCTCACTGCTGGTATGTTAGACTCCGGAAGGGCGGATCTTGCCCAAGCGCTAATATAAGCCAACATGGCATGCTGTGAAGTGCAGCCCGATCCCATAATGAGTCAATAAAGCCTATTGCGGCGTGCCACCCGATCGAATAAATGTCACGCACAACTCGGCCCTTAGTCCCCAACTTAGTCATCAATATCTCCAGTCTCTTGGGCTCACAAATCTCATGCCAATCAGCCCAACATTGATAACATGATGTAACAACAAATGATAACAGAGACTGAGATATGATACGCAAATGAAATAATATGACCGAGTATGTAATTGCAATTTAAGCAAATAACTCAATAGCAGAGATGACATTAGTGGGTCCCGATAGAATAAGCATATAGCCTAAACATATTTTCTAACATGATTCACAGCTCATATAATCAAACAAGTAGGGAGAACATGGAGGTAACAAGATATAACAACAAAACAAGTCTGGTCACAGTCTAAAAATCAACTAGCATCATGATTTCCCTGGCACACGCCCACACGCCCGTCACCTAGCATGTGCGTCACCTCAATACATCTTTTATAACATAGTTCTTAGGTTTAAATATCCTCAAACCCAAGATTAGATATGTTACTTACCTCGAACAAGCCAAATCTAATACCGAACAAGCCAAACAATACTCTAGAAATGCCATCCCGTGTGTAGCGACCTCTAAATGGATCGAAACTAGCCAAAAGTAACTTAAAAACATCAAATAATGCCAAAGGAAGCAAACCCAATCAATAAAGGTAGAATCTTTAATCAAAATCCCAAAGTCAACCAAAAGTCAAACCCGAGCTCACACCTCGAAACCCGACAAAACTCACAAAATCCAACAATCCATTCAATTACGAGTCTAACCATACTAGTTTCACTCAAATCCGACTCCGAATAGATGTTCAAAACTCAAAAATTCACTTTAGGAAAGTTTAGACAACCCCCCCCCCCCCAATGTCTCTTTAAAATTCATAATTCAAATGCTAAATTCGAAGATAGATTCATGAAATATAACCAAAACCGAGTAGGAAATACTTACCCCAATCCATGCGGTGAAAAGCGCCTCCAAAAGCGCCCAAATCCGAGCTCCCCAACTCTAAATATGAATAAAATAACCAAGCCCTCAATAATATAGCTTCTGCCCAGGCACCTTGGCATCTGCGAAAATATTAGCAGCTTCTGCAACACAAGCTTCGCTTTTGCGGACTCCACTAACCAACCGACCTCTCACACCTGCGGACGCTGTTCTGCTTCTGCACAATCGCAGGTGTGATGCTAAAGCTCGCCACTACGCAAAATCCCAACCAAGCTACCATCCGCGATTAGATTCCCGATCCTGCGGACACGCAGATGCGCCCAGCTTTCCACTTCTGCGATCTTCCCTCATCCAGCCTTGCTTCACTTCTGCGCCTATGTGACTGCATCTGCGGCCACCGCACCTATGCCCATTACCCCGCAGGTGCAGCCTCACCAGATCCAACAAAGACCAGCCATTACACATGAATGAAAAATGATCCGTAATACGTCCGCATCTCACCCGAGCCCCTCGGAACCCCGTCCGAACATGCCAACAAGTCACATAACATAACACGGACCTACTCGAGTCCTCAAATCACACACAACAACATCAATACCACAAATCTCACCTCAAATCGAACTTAATGATCTTTTGAACTTTCAACTTCCAAATCTCGTGTCGAACCATATCAAATCAACTCGGATTGATCTCAAATTTTCACACAAGTCCCAAATGACATAGAGAAGCTATTCAAATACCCAAAACTACAATCCAAATCCGATATCATCAAAGTAAACTCCCGGTCAAACTTATGAACATTCCAAACCTTCAAATTCCTAACTTTCGCCAAATAACCATCTAGAAACATCCAAATGCAAATCCGGGCATACACCCAAGTCCAAAATCACCATTAAGACCTAACCAAACCATCAAAAACTCCGATCTGAGGTCAATTACCCAAACATCAAACTTGGTCAACTCTTCCAACTTAAAGCTTCTTAGTTGAGAATCACTCATCCAAATCAATTTTGAATTACCTGAAAACTAAAACCGACAATTCACACAAGTCATAATACATCATACGAAGCTACTCAGACCTTCAAATAGTTAAAAGGAATGTAAATACTCAAAACGACCGGTCGGGTCGTTACAATTCTTCCCATCTTAAACAAACGTTCGTCCTCGAATGGGTCTAGAATCATACCAGGTGTCTCAAATAAGTATGGATAACTGCTCCTCATCTTCCACTCAGTCTCCCCAAGTAGCCTTCTCGACTGGCTGGCGTCTCCATTTAACCTTCACTGAAGCTATATTCGTTGATCTCAACTTCGAACCTGCCGATCTAAGATGGCCACCGGCTCTACATCATAAGTCAAATCTCCATCTAACTAAACCGTGCTGAAATCCAAAACATATGATGGATCACCATAATACTTTTGGATCATAGAAACATGAAACACTAGGTGAACATCCGATAGACTGGGTGGCAATGCAAGCTAGTAGGCCACATCTCCAATCCTCTCAAGTACCTCAAAAGGACTGATATACTGAGGGCTAAACTTCCCTTCTTTCCGAACCTCATAACACCCTTCATGGGAGAAAATCTAAGTAAAACCTTCTCACTCACCATGTATGCAACATCACGAACCTTGCTATCTGCATAACTCTTCTGCATAGAATGCGCTGTACGATGCCGATCCTGAATCAACTTGACTTTCTCCAAGGCATCCCTAACCAAATCAGTACCCAACAACCTAGCCTTTCCTGGCACAAATCTACCAACCCGAGAACAACACCGCCTCCCATATAAGGCCTCATAAGGAGCCATCTGAATACTCGATTGGTAGCTGTTGTTGTAGGTAAACTCTACAAGCAACAAGAACTGATCCCATGAACCCTCAAAATCTATAACACATATGCGCAACATATCCTCCAAGACCTGAATGGTGTGCTCAAATTGTCCATCAGTCTGGGGTGGAATGCTGTACTCAACTCAACCCGCACGCCCAATTGTTGTTGAACTGCTCTCCAAAACTACAATGTGAACTGCGTGCCTCGATCAGAAATAATGAACACCGGCATGCCATGCAGACGAACAATCTCGCGAATATAAATCTGAGCCATCCGCTCTAAGAATAGGTAGTCGCAATCAGAATGAAATGTGCGGACTTAGTCAACCGGTCTACAATCACCCAAACTGCATCAAATTTCATCAAAGTCCGTGGGAGCCCAACAACGAAGTCCATGGTAACACACACCCATTTCCACTCGGGGATCTCAAGTCTCTGAAGAAAACCACACGGCCTCTGATGCTTGTACTTCACCTGTTGACAATTCAAGCACCGAGTCACATACTCTACTATCTCTTTTTTCATTCTTCTCCACAAATAGTGCTGCCTCAAATTCTGATACATCTTAGCGACACCCGGATGAATGGAATACCATGAATTGTGGGCCTCATCAAGAATCAACTCACGCAACCCATCCACATTGGGCACACAAATCCGACCCTGCATTCCCAACACTCTATCATATCCAATAGAAACCTCCTTGAAATCATCGTGTTGCACCGTGTCCTTAAGGACAAGCATATGTGGGTCATCATATTGACGCTCTTTGATGCGCTCATACAAAGAAGACCGAAAAACCACACAAGAAAGAACCCAGCTAGGCTTCGAAATGTCATGCCCCAACCTCGGAAGGCGCGACCGGCGCTCAACTGAGTGAACCCGGCCGAGCAAGCTTGTTAGATACTTTCTACCCAACTCACCCATGATAAGAGAAGGCATGCTTTTATTAACTAACCAGTAGAAGGGCCATATGCATAGACATTACCAAACCATTTAATTTTTGCTACTTCCTGTTAAGTTTCAAAAGGCATACATTTTGTGATTTAGTGGAACAAAAATCCAAAATATCACATAATCCATTTGACCTTTCTAGCACCCATGTACAACCCACATAGTGTCTATGGAGCCTCTAAAGATAGAAAAGAGAGTAAAGATGGTGCCGACAACAAGGCCCCGGCTATACCTCAAAATATGACCATAATATAATCAAAAGGTACAATACTTGACCCTAGAATGAAATGGGGCTCACCGAGTCTGCCGTGAAGAGGATGCAACATTATCTGTGATCAACACTATCTGCTATGTAACCACCTGCATTCATTTAAAGATGCAGCGCCCCCGGCAAAAGGGATGTTAGTACCGTCGAATAGCACTAGTATGTAAAGCTAAACACCAACTCAATAGAATGAATAATAATACAAGAGGAACATTCAAGAATTCAATAAGGGCTTCAAATAATATAGAAACAACAATGTTAAGGATCATATACATTTTCAAGTCAATTTTCGTATTATTAAGTTGGGTGGCCTTTAGTACTGATATTCCACAATTCACAATACCTCAGTATTCTTACACAGAGTCCGATATCGGCCCGATCGGCTAGGCCATCTCATTTGAGACATTACCACAATTTCATTATAATTTCCAGCACAGTACCACCATATGTGCGGCATGGCATCCGATCAAGGCCCGATCGGCTAGGCCATCTCATTTGAGACATTACCACAATTTCATTCACAATACCACTGTGTTCTTATACGGAGTCCAATCTCGGCCCGATCGGCTAAGCCATCTTATTTGAGACATTACCTTCTTCAGTCAATCATCTCACATCGTACTTCTTAACAATTACAAAGTCATTCTTGGCACCTGGCTGTATTTCATAGTTCTAGTTCATTTTTCCACATTCAAATATCATTATCATTATCAACATCAATAGGGCTTCCCATTCAAGACCTTAATTCACATATGGGCATTTTGGGAACTCTTAGGCACATAGAGGCCTTTCATACAATTTGGCATAACAACCTTTATTTCGGTCTTGACATGAAGTTTTAACATTCCTAACACATATTACACATTTTGAAAATATTCTCAAATGGCAAGATGAGGCATCTAAAATAAACTTTGAACCAACATCCTTCAACACAACCATATTAGGACAAGCCAATTCAATAATGATCAAGGACTTACTCCAATTACAGGAACACCGTGGGATTTGATTCTAATAAGAAGAGGGTTTAGCCAACATACCTCAATTGAGCTTCTCAAACTCTAAAATGATCCGGAATTCTTAGCAACTTCAATCTATTTTAGAAATATAACAAGTTGAACCAAAAATTAGGAAGATGACCATGGTTTTAGCTCATTTGAGCATTTTATCAAACACTAGGTATGCATTAAGGTTCTAAGGCTCTTTTGTGGAAGATTACATTATTTCCCAACCCACTCTCTACCATTTTTAGATCACAACCTTCCCACATACTTAAAGGATGCATGCATGCAAGACAACAACCCCTACACCCAATAATTGCCTCTCTAATTACCCTATTTTTGCAACATTTCGAAACTGAGAGCTAGGACATACATTCTTACTTTTAGGGTGAAGAATCCCTTTGTTAATCCTCAATGATTGATCAAGAATTTATGGATAATGGTTAAAGATTTCTCCCCCACTCTAAGAACTCTCCCTCTCACTCTAAAATATCAGAAATATGCTCAAAATGGTCTATGGGGTGTGTTTTAAGGGAATGGGGTCGGGTTTAAAAATCCCAAAAATGAAGCTTCGGAACGGGTTCTGCGGTCGCATATGCGACCGCATAATGGTTATGCGGTCCACGAAATGATCGCGAAACTGGGTGCAAGAGCTGGAAAGAAACCGAACTTGTTTGCAGGTTCTGCGGTCGCATAATGTACAGCAGAACAGTTCTGTGGTCGCATTGGGCACCGCAGAACCTCCCTCTAAAAAATCCCAAGACGGGATATGCGACAAGAATGCGGCCCGCGAAACGGTTATGCGGTCGCATAATGGCCGCGAAATTGGGCATAAAAAATGCCCCAAAAATCTGCCCCCCTCTGCGACCAGTTTGCGGTCAGCAGAATGGTTCTGCGGCCGCAGAAATACGTACTTCTGCCCAACATTTTCCTTCAACTCCCAGCGCACTGTTCAATCCAAAAAGTCTGAACTGCGGCTCGTAAGCTCGACGCAAAGAATTTCTACTACTATTAACCTCTACGCCTACTTTGGCATCACAGAATACGTGTTTTTAAGAGAAATTTTATGGGGCCTTACATCCTCCCCCACTTAAGATCATTCGTCCTTGAATGAGGATCAGGGTCTGCTATTAGCACCTTATGCAACTCAGTTTTTTTTTCATACCCTACACCAGCAACCCTAAATTTAACTAACTCCCTAAATTTCCAAAACTTTTGCCAGAGTTTTCTTTGTAACTAGGCCTATCCACCTGTCATAGAGCCCCAGAATCACATCCTAACGACATGCACAAAAACCAACAATGTAACATAACTCATAACAACACCAACTGTGGCTTTATGTAAAAAACATATAATCAAAAGGAACATGTCCTCAAACGTCTGAATAGTCGGCTCTGCTTGCCCATCGGTCTGTTGATGGAAGGTTGTACTAATATTTACCTGAGTACCCAACCCTTGCTGAAATTTCTTCCAAAAGTTGGCTGTGAACTGAGCCCCTCAATCAGAAATGATAGAAACTGGAGTGCCATGTAGCCTGACTATTTCCTTGATATACAACTGAGCATACTGTTCCGCTGTGTCGGTAGATTTAACTGGCAAGAAATGAGCTGATTTCGTGAGTCGGTCCACGATCACCCAAATTGAGTCAAACTTGCGCAGAGTGCGTGGTAATCCTACCATAAAATCCATATTAATCATCTCCCACTTCCACATTGGAATTTCTATGTTCTGTGCCAACCTACCAGGCCGTTGATGTTTGGCCTTCACTTACTAAAAATTCGGACACCTTGCCACAAAGTCCGCCACATTCCTTTTCATGTCATTCCACGAATAGACTTCCTTGAGATCGTGATACATCTTTGTAGAACCTGGATGCACGGAATACCTAGAAGCATGAGCCTCGGTCATGATTCTTTCCCGGAGACCATCTACATTCGGAACACATAGCCGCCCTTGGTACCGTAGTGTACCATCATCCATGCCAAGAGCAAAAGCTGTAGTCTCATGTTTTTGAATCCCCTTCTTCAATTGCACCAAAAATGGGTCGTTGTATTTCTTCTCTTTGACTTCCACAACAAGCGATGATTCGGCCCTATTTTGCACAATTACCCCTCCTTCTTTAGAGTCCGTAAGACGAACTTCCAAACTATCCAATCGATGGACTTCCTTGGCCAATGGCCCAATGATATGACTCCAAGTGTGCTAAACTACCCATAGATTTCCGGCTAAGCGCATCCGCCAAAATATTGGCTTTCCCTGGGTGATATAGAATATCAATGCGCTCATACAAAGAAGGGGGTTTAGCCAACATACCTCAATTGAGCTTCAAAAACTCTAAAATGATCCGAAATTCTTAGCAACTTCAATCTATTTTAGAAATATAACAAGTTGAATCAAAAATTAGGAAGATGATCATGGTTTTAGCTCATTTGAGCATTTAATAAAACACTAGGTGTGTATTAAGTTTCTAAGGCTCTTTTGTGGAAGATTCAATCATTTTCCAACCCACTCTCTACCATTTTTAGCTCACAACCTTCCCACATACTTCAAGGATTCATGCATGCAAGACAACAACCCCCATACCCAATATTTGCCTCTCAAATTACCCCATTTTTGCAAAATTTCGAAATTGAGAGCTAGGACATACATTCTTACCTTTAGGGTGAAGACTCCCTTTGTTAATCCTCAATGATTGAGCAAGAATTTGTGGATAATGGTTAAAGATTTCTCCCCCACTCTAAGAACTCTCCCTCTCACTCTAAAATATCATAAATGTGCTCAAAATGGTCTATGGGGTGTGTTTTAAGGGAATTGGGTTGGGTTTAAAAACCCTAAAATGAAGCTCCAGAACGGGTTCTGCGGTCGCATATGCGACCGCATAATGGTTATGCGGTCCACGAAATGACCGCGAAACTGGGTGTCAGAGTTGGAAAGAAACTGAACAGGTCTGCGGTCACTATGCGTCCCACAGACCTATTCTGCGATCGGATAATGCACCGCAGAACAGTTCTGCGACCGCATAGTACACCGTAGAACCTCCCTCTAAAAAATTCGAAGGCGGGATATGCGACAAGAATACGACCCACGAAATGGTTATACGGTCGCATAATGGCCATGCAATTGGGTTGGGTTTAAAAACCCTAAAAGTGAAGCTCCAGAACGGGTTCTGCGGTCCACGAAATGACCGCAAAACTGGGTGCCAGAGTTGGAAAGAAACTGAACAGGTCTGCGGTCACTATGCGTCCCACAGACCTATTCTGCGATCGGATAATGCACCGCAGAACAGTTCTGCGACCGCATAGTACACCGTAGAACCTCCCTCTAAAAAATTTGAAGGCGGGATATGCGACAAGAATACGACCCACGAAATGGTTATACGGTCGCATAATGGTCGTGCAATTGGGCATCAAAAATGCCCCAGAATTCTACCCCACTCTGCGACTAGTCTGTGATCCGCAGAGTGGTTCTCCGGCCGCAGAATGGGTCGCAAAAATGCATACTTCTGCCCAACGTTTTCCTTCAACTCCCAGCACACTTTTCAATCCAAAAAGTCTGAACCACGGCTCGCAAGCTCGCCGCAAAGAATTTTTACTACTATTAACCTCTATGTCTACTTTGGCATCACAAAATCTGGGTGGCCAAGGCTAACCTCGTGCTATGTTATTTTACGAGGCCTTACACAAAATATCTAACCTCATGAACTGAGTGGCCAAGGCCTGAACATCCAATGCTAGCGGTCTCTCACCAACTGGAATATATGCAAGGCTACCCATACTCTCAGCCTTTCTACTGAGAGTTAAAGTACCAGTGGAACCAATTAATGCAAAAACAAATGACAACAAAGTAATTCATTTGTTCTAACACAATGTTTATAACGAGAATCACCCCGCCACACCTCATAATCATAAGTCACGAGTCTCAAGTCACAAATCATATACACATGGCACCTCATGCCCATATTATCAATCACAACTGCACAGACAACTAACATGCTGCACGAAAAACTCATGTGCCAATATCACAATCCATCCGGTATGGTCACAGGCTCGTAGTCCAACCATATTACAGAGAAAGCCGTTATACAAGAATACATTAGCATAATCAAAGAATATCAAGTTTCATACTCCTGAACGGGTATAAATAACATGTTATGGCGTATGCATGTGCTAGTGTAATATCACAGCCCAAGTTAACAAGTAATATCAGAGACATCGAGTAGCACATTGGAAATAACACCACAAGTCACATAATATGCATCACACACACAAGGAACATCACACCATTACACGAACATCATCAATAATATGCCCTCAGGACATCACATATCATCCCTAACATAGCCCCCTAGGCCATCACATATCATCCCTGACATAGCCCCCGTTGTCTCGCTGCGTGCGCAACAATAAAGTAAATATTCGCCTTGTCTCGCCAGACACGCATCAAATTTTAATTTCATCTTATCTCACCACATGCGCAAACCCAACATATGTATATAACTTGCCTTGTCTCGCTACATGTGCAATATCAATAATAATAATAGCATGACAGAATCTCGTGCAAACATCCCGACAATCCTCTCAACAGGCTCACATATGCCAAAAACATAACAACACAACATAACAACTCGCACCACACGTGCCCATATGCCACAAAATTTTCATTACAACAATACCAATACCACAACAATACATAGCCCACGGCTCAACTACAATGACTACAAACAACAACAATAACACAAGAGTACAAAAAGTAAATCAACACAAGAATTGCAATAACACAATGAAATGGAAAAATAAACTCAATAATGAAAGAGATAACATGTAATAATGACTTCAAATAAGAATAACTCAACAATGAAAGAGATAACATATAATGACAACTTCAATTTAAAGTATATAAGAGTAAAATTGACAATGAAAGATAGAACATGATATGACGACTTCAGTTAAATGCATATAAGAAACTTAAGAGTCTAAACCAGTCAATTTTCCACATATAAGGTAGTGTACACACTCGTCACCTCGTGTATACGTCTTCTACATAATTCAAATAGTGTAAGTAAGCCAAATCCGTAGTTCCCCCACACAAAGTTAGGTAAGATACTTACCTCAAAAGCCCTCAATCAATACTTTAAAAATGTTTTTCCTCTAAATTTTGCCTTCGTTCGACTCAAATCTAACCAAAATAAACTTAACAATATCAAATAATGCAAGAGAAACCAATTCAAAAAAATAAAGTTAAGATCATTACACAATTCCCCAAACGTCAACAAAAGTCAACCCAGGGCACGCCCGGTCAAAACCCGAGTTCAAGTGTAGATCTTGACTACCCATAATACCACGAGCCTATCTGTGTGTGTTTTATTTTCAAATCCAGTCCAATTTGACTATCAAATCCCAAATTTTAGTTTTCAAACATAGACAAAACCCCCCAAAATTTCCTTTCAAATCTCATGATTTAGATGTTGAATCTCATAAATAATCATGTAATATAATTGGAAATTGATCAAAATTAATTACCCAATATTTGTATGTGAAAATCCCTCCACAAAATCGCCTCCTACCAAGTCTAGGGTTCTAAAATTTGATTAATGAAGCTAAGTGTCTCGGGACAACTTTGTTACACTCGTCAGTGGCACCGAATAGCCGGTGCGGCACCTGCAGTTGCCCTCGCTGCAGGCCAGCCTTTCTCCTTTCCCAGGTTTTCCATGCACGATCTTGTGCCTATGGTGAAGCTTGCCTAGAAGGCATGCTTCACTTGTGCCACCCGTATGATGTCAAGGCTCTTGGCCTCAACTAGTTATGGTGCTTCTCGTCTTAGGATCATAATCCATGCATGCCCTCAGGTTGGCTAAGGACATGTCTTGTCCCTTACCTAGAACTGAGCATCGCTCTCGCATGCACAGTCCAATCCTCAAGCTTGACACTCGCCTCGTGCATCTGCACCTAGCTTGTGTTTCGCCCGAGTAAGGCAACCTTTAGTCCTTGGCCATTGTCATGTGTGTCATTCATGGCATGCCCATACAT
This sequence comes from Nicotiana tomentosiformis, assembly GCF_000390325.3. Lineage (NCBI taxonomy): Eukaryota > Viridiplantae > Streptophyta > Magnoliopsida > Solanales > Solanaceae > Nicotiana > Nicotiana tomentosiformis. The sequence continues at coordinate 80,054,670 of NC_090816.1, read as the reverse complement.
AGCTCTCGCGACACACCTCCATCCCGCATACTGCAATGTCACCCCATAACTGCACTTTAGGCCAACGGACCTTTGCTCGCATAGCTGAACCCAAGCTATACTCACAAGTCGACACATGAGGCCCCTAGGATAGGTGCATCAAGTATCAAATCGGCACGGAGGTCTCGATCCAACATTCGACAGCCCGCGGGGCATGCCCGTTCCATATATCGAGCCTCCAGCAACCATTTGGTACCTAACGCTAGCGTGAAGGCGTCGCACCGTCCATAGAGTTCCCTAACTCGCATGGATACCTATGACACTCCTTTGAGTCGTCCAGGAAGGCCCTTGAGGTTCCCCCTCAAAGTCGCTCATTTGATACGGCTTGGTGGCAGCACGTGTGGGGGAGGCAGGTTGAGCTTTCAACACCTATACCCCCCCCCCCTTATATATTCTTAAAATTAAAAGGACCAGGTTTCCTGAGTAGACAGGTCTACATCAGAGAATCAGAAGGACCTTTTCTCACCAGTTCCGAATGATGTCACATCCCCAAAATACGGGTTATGACATCCTCCCACACTCATTCTGTCATCGTCCTTGATGACACATAAAGGCCTATGACATCCCGGAGTTTGCCCCCTCAGGTATGTACATTGCGGCTCCCTTAATCATGTTGGTTGGACTTCCTAGAAGTCCTGCTTAAAAAGGAGTTGTTCCCCATGCACTTCTCCCCCAAGTATCTTCCAAGCGTGCCTCTGCACTTCACCTCCTTTCGGTGTTCACTTGGAAAGTACCTCCGCACTTGCACCCTATGGTGTCTAACTTTGTGGATAACCCACACTAGTCAACCACACCATGACCCTCACAGCCTTCATGTCCGTCTGTAACTCTTCCTTTAATGGTAAGCACATCAGCGTGCTCTTTTGGCACGGCTCCCGTAGCCTTTTCACGCCCTCTGGCATAGCTCCCGTAGCTCAATCGTTCTCGTAGCCTTTTCCTTGCCATAATTACCTTTGAAGACTTGCTTGCTTCCTGACTCACAATTTTGCCCTAATGCTTCTGGATAGGCGGATCCTCCCACACTCAATGTGGAGGATACTTCTTAGCGCACTCATCCCACTTGGCATTCGGCCAGCTCTTGGGACGTACTCTTGGTGAATATTACATTCTCAAAGTCATAGCATCGCCGCATGCTCGAACAAAGCTCTTTGTTTTCCAACTGTCACTTCCTTAGCAAGTACCCAATGTTCCCGGTAATACGTCTGTACTCGCCCTATAGTCAAGAACGCTCTTGGTCTTGCTAGCACGGCTTCCCGATCCGGTGTGCATCGCTCTTGGCCCCATCTCAGTGGTCCCCGATCATTCAGCGTACCCCTTTCCAAAATGACACCTTCTAACTTGGAAATTCGCCCAATTCTGAAGCTTCACTATTTTTTTCAAATCCGTCTCCTCACCTTGGCAATGCCCTCAAGGTAGTCCACAAGTCTATCCCGTAGGAAAGACACTCAACTGATGTGCTGCACGCATCCTTGGCAAGATCTCCGCTGTGATCATACCCAAAGTTTATAGTCCACGTCTCCCACTCTTTGCAATATGGTTGCTCGACCTGGAAAACATGGCCTTTTATTAACCATCCGACTCATCGGCATATCACCATATCTAATAGAAACCCAGATTTTCTTCGACCAACATTATCGGGTTCTCGATCTCTGGTGGCATATGAACATCAATCTTTGTTATGACATGATATCCGCACTAACATCCAAAATGCGCTCGCCATCTCCACTCTTGCCTTGACATTATGTCATGGCATAGTATGGACTTTATCATCTCTGATACCACGTATCATGAGCCAATTTTCTTACGCTTGTCAGCGGCACCGAATAGCTCGTGTGGCGCCTGCAGTCGCCTTCACTATAGGCTAGCCTTTCTCCTTTCCCAGGTTTTCCAAGCACGATCCTGTGCCTGTGGTGAAGCTTGCACAGAAGGCCTACTTCAATTGTGCTGCCCGTATAATGTCAAGGCTCTTGACCTCGATTAGTTGTGGAGCTTCGTGTCTTAGGATCATAATCCATGTGCGCCCTGGGGTTGGCTAAGGACATGTCTTGTCCCTCCCCTAGAATTGAGCATCGCTCTCACGTGCACAGTCCAATCCTCAAGCTTGACACTCGCCTCATGCATCCGCACCCAGCTTGTGCTTTGCCCGAGTAAGGCAACCTTTAGTCCTTGGCCATTGTGATGTGTCTCTTTTGTGGCATGCCCATACATAGCCCTTGTGATACACCTCCATCCCGCATAGTGCAGTGTCGCGCCACAATTGCACGTTTAGGCCAACAGACCCTTGCTCGCTTAGCTGGACCCAAGTTATACTCACAAGTGGACACCTGAGGCCCCTAAGATAGGTGCATCAAGTATCCAATCGGCACGGAGTTCGCGATCCAACATTCGGTAGCCCGCGGGGCATGCCCGTTCCACATATCGAGCATTTGGTGACCAACGCAAGCCCGAAGGCGTCGCGCCGTCCATAAAGTTCCCTAACTCGTATGGATACCTATGACACTCTTTTGATTTGTCCAGGCAGGCCCTTGAGGTTCCTCCTCAAGGTCGCTCATTTGATACGGCTTGGTGGCAGCACGTATGACGGAGGCAGGTTGAGCTTTCAACACCTATACCCCCTTATATATGATTAAAATTAAAAAGACCAAGTTTCCTGAGTAGACAGGTCTACGTCAGAGAATCAGAAGGACCTTTTCTCACAAGTTCCGAATGAAGTCACAGCCCCAAAATGCGGGTTGTGACATAAGGCCTCATTTGTTTGCACTTAATGAAGGTTTGAATCTTAATCATTCAGATCAGGCACTAAGTGGGTTTGTTTTTAAAGTCTCAATCTTAATTATTCATATCTTAATAATTAAGTGTGTTTTTTTTTTACTTCACAACTACTTAATGGGTATGAATAAGTCTATATGATTAAGATCTATTACAAGACTTAATTTTATTAAGATGCCATCATCCAAATTCATTATAAATTGCCTCCACCGTCTACCATTATCAACTACCCCCATACAACCCACTACCACCATACTCAACCACCATGTCACGACTCAAAATCCCAACCCGTCGTGATGGTGCATAACACTATCGCTAGGCAAGACGAACATAACAATAAAGAACCAAAATAACGAAAATATATAGAAATAGCATAAGTCTGAAATCTCAATGTAATAAAATACCGCTAATACAAGATAAATCCCTCACAAACTGGTAAATACAGAGTTATGAGCTCTACAACAGAATACAAGTCTGAAAACTATATAACAATACTGTCTTAACTAAAAACAACAGTTCATAAGAAAAGACAAGCCAAGACTGCAAGCAAAAAATGCAGCTCTACCCCATCTCTCGATACTCAACTCAACAAGTAACGCTGTTATTGATAACAGGTACCAAATATGCACAATTAAGTGCAGAGTGTAGTATGAGTACAACCAACCCAATGCACTCAATAAGTATCATAACTAACCTCGGCGAGGTAAAAGAAGCAAGAATTATAAATGACACGTACTATAACCTATACAATTTCATCACTTTAACAAGTACAGATTAATGATGTAATCAGGTCATAAAGCATAAAAAGAACCCACTGTGTGTGTGTGTGCGCAATTCAAGATTTCTGTTTAGCAAATTATACACCATATAAAGATGATATGCAAGTAAATCAGGTAATTAACCATGGAAGTTGCAAGTAAAGATGAAATGCTAATATAGACAAAACACTAGCCTAACTTTCCTCAACCTTTCCATATCTGTACCAAACCATTGATGCATTTTCCTCAATATACGTATGTACACCATCAAGAGAGAAACATGAGAGAGTGACCCTAGGGGGGTGGCTCGATATCCACACGCAAGCACGGCCAATTCAACGTGCTACCAGTCCGGTGTGGTCACATGCTCAATATCATAATCCGCCCGGCATGGTCAAATGCAAAAATAGTACAATCTGACCGGCGTGGTCACAGGCACAACAACACAATCTGCCCGACATGGTCACAAGCATAACAACACAATCCGTCTGACGTGGTCACGTGCATAACAACACAATCCACCCGGCGTGGTCATAGGCATAACAACACAATACGCTCGGCGTGGTCATAGGCATAACAACACAATCCGCCCAGCATGACCACAGACATCCACTCCAAATCATATCACACAGAAGCAATTATAAAGGAATACATGTATATGGGGAATGAATATCAAATTCATGCTCCTGGACTGGTATAATGGAATGCTAAAGTGTAGGCTTGTGTAAAGTGTGGTATCATGGCTCAATCCAGTAATTTCATTATAGAAATAGCAATTATCAAGTTCATTCAGGGATATAACCTCTATATAGCCTCAAACATGGCTCAAGTAGTTCACATTAAGGTTACAAATACGAGAAACAATATTGCTTAAATCTTAACAGTCAAATCTAGGCATATCATAGACTAAGCACTACCCCGAGCATGGATAATTGCCTTGATGCTCGTATATGGTCTCAAACCCCACACATATATGCTCCCATAGCACGTAGCTATCACAAATAATTCAGGCAACTAGTGCATCAACTAAGATTATATAAGATACTTACCTCGAGCAAGCCAAATCACCCCCCTAACAAGCCCTTCCCACACGTATCGACCTCCAGACGATCCGTACCTAGTCAAAGTAACGTAATACCATCAATAAAAGCCATAGCAATTGATTCCAAAAGATAAAGCTAAAATCTTTAACCAAAGTCAAAATGTCAACGCAAAATGTCAACCCCGGGCCCGTATCTCAAAATCCGACAAAATTTACAAATTCTGAACACCTATTCAATTACGAGTTCAACCATACTAATTTCATCCAATTCCGACCTCGATTCAACCTTCAAATCCTCAATTTTCACTTTAGGAAGTTTTTACAGAAATCTCCCTTTTCTTCACTTTAATTCACCAAATAAATGATAAAAACTAAGATGGAATCATGAATAATGAACAAGTCCGAGTCAATAATACGTACCTCGATCAAAATCGTGAAAATTCCCTCCAACATCGCCCAAAACCGAGCTCTATAACTTTAACCCTCGATTTGGGTTTTTAACAGTCTGCCCAGGTATTGTGCATTGCGATCGCGGTACCTACGTCGCGATCACGAATAACAAAATAATCACAGCCCTCAAATAGCCTACGCAAATGCGAATACCCTATCGCGAACGTGATTCTTACTTGATCTGCCACTACGCGAATGCGGGACCTTCTATGCGATCGCGCAAGCCTAAAGCCTGACGCCCCCACTGACATTTCCTCTACGCGAATGCGTTACCCTAATCGCGACCACGCTGACGGCTCTCAAAGGTTCGCGAATGCGAGCATTCTATCACGAATGCGAAGAATAAATGACCACTGCAGCAACAACTCTTCGTGACCGCATCTCTTTCTTCGTGATCGCGAAAGAGGAAACTAGATGCACAGAAATCAACAATCCACAATGAAGGAAAAATGGTCCGACACGCATCCGAAATATACCCAAGGCCCCCGAGACCCTATCCAAACATACCAACAGGTCCTAAAACACAATACGAACTCGCTCGAAGCCTCAAATAACATCAAACAATACCAAAATCACGAATCGCACATCGATTCAAGCCTACTGAACTAATGAACTTCCAACTTCTAAAACTAATGCTGAATCATATCAAACCAATTCTGAATGATCTCAATTTTTTCACACAAGTCATAAATGAGATAACGCACCTACTCTAACTTCCGGAACTGGAATCCGAACCCAATATCTACAAAGTCAACTCTCGGTCAAACCCCTCAACCTTCCAAACCTTCAACTTTCTAAATTTCGCCGAAATGTACCAAATCAACCTACGGGTCTCCAAATCAAAATCCGGACATACGACTAAGTCCAGAATCACCCTACGAAGCTATCAGAACCCTCAAAACTCCATTCCTGAGTCGTTTATAACAAAGTCAAACTCTGGTCAACTCTTCCAACTTAAGTTCTCAACCTTGGGACTAAGTGTCCCAATTCACTTCAAAATATCCCCAAAACTGAACCAACTACCCGGACAAGTCGCATAACCACAAATGAACATAGAAGAATAATAAATAGGGGAACATGGCTACAATACTTAAAATGACCGATCGTATCATTATATTCTCCCCCTATAAAAAAACATTCATCCTCAAACGGGTCTAGAATCATACTTGGATTCTCAAATTGGTGTGGGTAACTGCTCCTAATATACCGCTCGGTCTCCCAAGGACCCTCCTCGACCAGCTGCCCTCTCCATTGAACTTTCACTGATACGATATTCTTTGATCTCAACTTTTGAACCTGCCGATCCAAAATGGTCACCAGCTCTACATCATAAGTTAAATCCCCATCTAACTGAACCGTGCTGAAATCGAAAATGTGTGACGGATCACCATAATACTTCCAGAGCCTAGAAACATGAAACACTGGGTGAACTCCCGATAAACTAGGTGGCAAGGCAAGTTTGTAGGCCACCTCTCCAATCCTCTCAAGCACCTCAAAGGGACCAATATACCGAGCGCTCAACTTGCCCTTCTTCCCGAACATCATCACACCCTTCATGGGCGACTCTAAGCTTCTCACCCACCATATGTGCAATATCGCGAACCCTCTGATCATCATAACTCTTCTACCTACACTGCATTGTATGAAGCCAATCCTGAGTCAACTTGACTTTCTCTAAGGCATCTCGAACCATATCAGTGCCCAACAATCTAGCCTCTCCTGGCTCAAACCAACCAACTGGAGAATGACATCGCCTCCCATATAAGGCCTCATAAGGATCTATCTAAATACTCGATTGGTAGTTGTTGTTGTAGGCGAGCTCTACAAGCAGCAAGAAATGATCCCAAAAACGCCGAAAATCCATAACACATGCATGTAACATATCCTCCAAGATCTGTATGGTGTGCTCGGACTGCTCATTCGTCTGGGGATGGAATGCTATACTCATCTCAACCCATGTACTCAACACACACTACACAGCCCTCCAAAAATGCAATGTGAACTGCATGCCTCGATCCGAGATAATGGACACCGGCACACCATGAAGACAAAAAATCTCACGGATATAGATATGAGCCAGCTGCTTTAAAGAATAGGTAGTCACAGATGGAATGAAGTGGGCAGACTTGGTCAGTCTATCCACAACAACCCATACTTCGTCGAATTTTTTTAAAGTCTGTGGGAGACCAACTACATAATCCATGGTAACCCGCTCTCACTTCCACTCGGGAATTTCAAGTCTCTAAAGGAAACCCCTAGCCTCCGTTGCTCGTACTTTACCTGTTAGAAGTTCAAACACCGAGCCACAAACTCTACTATATCTATCTTCATTCTTCTCCACTAATAATATTGCCTCAAATCCTGATACATCTTAGCAACACCCGGATGAATGGAATACCGAGAACTGTGGGCCTCTTCAAGAATCAACTCACGCAACCCATCCACATTGGGCACACAAATCCGACCCTGCATTTGCAACACTCCATCATCTCCAATAGAAACCTCCTTGACATCACCGTGCTGCACCGTGTCCTTAACGACAAGCAAATGGGGGTCATCATACTGATGCTCTTTGATGCACTCATACAAAGAAGACCGAGAAACCACACAAGCAAGAACCCAGCTGGGGTCCGAAATAACTAACCTCACGAACTAATTGGCCAAGGCCTGAACATCCAATGCTAACGGTCTCTCACCAACTGGAATATATGCAAGGCTACCCATACTCTCAGTCGTTCTGCTCAAGGCGTCAGCCACCACATTGTCCTTCTCAAGATGATATAAAATAGTGATATCAAAGTCTTTTAATAGCTCTAACCACCTCCGCTACCTCAAATTTAGATTCTTCTGCTTAAAAATATGTTGTAAACTCCGATGATCTGTGAATACCTCACAAGACACACCATAGAAATAGTGCCTCCAAATCGTCAATGTATGAACAATGGTTGCCAATGCTAAATCATGAACGGGGTAGTTCTTTTCATGGGGCTTCAGCTAACGCGAAGCATAAGCGATCACCCTACCCTCCTGCATCAAGACACACTCGATGCCAAGCCGCAAAGCATCACAATAAACTGTATATGAACCCGATGCTGATGGAAAAACTAGAATTGGGCTGTGGTCAAAGAAGTCTTGAGCTTCTGAATTCTGTCCTCACACTCATCAGACCACCTGAATGGGGCACCCTTCTGGGTCAATCTAGTCAAAAATGTAGCAATGGATGATAAACCTTCCACATAACTGCAATAATAACCTGCCAAATCTAAGAAGCTCCGAATCTCTGTAGCTGAATACGATCTAGGCCAACTCCGAACTACCTCAATCTTTTTTGGATCTACCTTGATCCCCTCACTAGAAACCACGTGGCCCATGAACACCACCGAAGCAAGCCAGAGCTCACACTTGGAGAATTTAGCTTATAGATTCTTCTTCCTCAAAGTCTGGAGTACAATCCTCATATGCTGCTCATGGTCCTCCTAGCTGCGTGAGTACACCAATATATTATCAATGAATACTGTGACAAAAAAATCAAGATATGGCTAGAATAAACTATTCATCAAATGCATAAAGGTTGTTGGGGCATTGGTCAGCCCAAATGACATCACAAAAAACTCGTAGTGACCATAGCAAGTCCTGAATGCGGTCTTCAAAATATCAGAATCCCAAATCTTCAACTGATGATAACCCGACCTCAAATAAATCTTCGAAAACACCCTCGCATCCTGAAGCTGGTCAAATAAGTCATTAATGCGTGGTAAAAGATACTTGTTCTTGATGGTATCTTTTTTCAACTGTCTGTAATCAATGTACATCCGCATAGTACCATCCTTCTTCTTCACAAATAGAACTGGCGCACCCCAAGATGCACGCAGGGCTTGATGAAACCCTTATCAAGCAACTCTTGAAGATGTTCCTTTAACTCTTTAAATTTCTCTGGTGCCATGTGATACGGTGGAATAGAGATGGGTTGAGTGCCCGACACCATATCAATACCAAAATCAATGTCCTTGTCGAATGGAATGCTTAGCAGGTCTGCAGGAAACACATCTAGAAAGTCTCTCACTACCGAAACAGACTCAATGGTAGGAGTATCAGCACTAACATCCCTCACAAAGGCCAAATAGGCCAGACATCCCTTCTCATCCATCCTTTGAGCATTCAAATATGAAATCACTCTACTAGGAACATAATCTAGGGAACCTCTCCACTAAACCCTAGGCAACCCCGACATCACCAATGTCACGGTCTTAGCGTGATAATCCAGAATAGCGTGACATGGTAACAACCAATCCATGCCTAAAATCACGTCAAAATCAACCATGCTAAGAAGTAAAAGATCAACCCTTGTCTCTAGTCCCCCAATAATCACCACACATGATCGATACACAACGACCACAATAATAGAATCACCCACCGGTGTAGATACATAAATAAGCATAACGGAGGAATCACGGGACATATCCAAATAACGAGCAAAGTATGATGATACATATGAATAAGTGGATCCAGGATTAAATAATAGCAAAGCGTCACTGTGGCATACTGAAACAATACTTGTGATCACGGCATCGGAAGCAGCTGTGTCTAGCCTGGCTAGAAATGCGTAGCAGTGGGCCTGACCACCACTTAATCGACCTCCCTCTCTAGGGAAGCCTCGAGCTGACTGAGCCTTACCCTGAGCTGATTATGCGGGTGGTGTAGCTGCTGCTGCTAAAGTCATAAGCTGAGAGCTCTACTGTGGGACCCTACTCAATAGTATAGGGCAATCCCTCTTGAGATGACTCAAGTCTCCGCACTCATAACAACCCCTCCTAAAAGTATGATGACCCTGATAGCCCAAAGAACTGCCTGTTGGTAACCTAAGAAGATGGAGAATGGTAAGAACTTTGTGCCGGCAATGCACTGAATGATGACTGAGCATGGCATGCACTTTAGGAACTGTGGCTAACTAAAGAACCACGAGGAACATGGCGAGCTGCCTGAACGGGTCTAGAAGGTTGTAATGGGACTGACCTCCAGATGAGGCATTACTGAAACCATATGAACTATGAGGCCTCTTGGCCATCCGCTCCTCACGCTGCTTCCTGCGAACCAGCTCTAAGCGTCTAGCAATCTTGACCACCTGGTCAAACCTAGCATCCTTCACAACCTCACGAGCCATAATTAAGCATAAACCATAGTTGAGGCCATCAATGATCCTCCTAATCTTCTCCCTCATAGTGGGAACCAACCATACCGCGTGACGAGCCAAATCTACAAATCACATCTCATACCAAGTCACGGTAATACCCTCCTAGCGTAGCTGCTCAAAGTGCCTACGTAACTCCTCTCTGCGAGTCTGTGGAACAAACTTCTCTAAGATGAGAACCGGGAGCTCATGCCAAGTAGTGGCGTTGCATCGGCTGGCATGCTCAACTCATAAGCCTACCACCATCAGTAAGTTGCCCCTGACAGTTGAAAAGTAGTAAATGAAACTGCACTACTATCCAAAATACCCGTTGTGCGAAGAATCTGCTGACACCGGTCTATAAAATTCTGAGCATCCTTTTAATCTGCTCCACTAAACTCTGAAGGCTTAAGCCTCCCAAACCGCTCTAATCTCTTCTTCTCCTCATCACTCATATGGGACCAACCTTGGCCCGAGCTGCAACAACCGGCTGAACTGGCAATACACCAAGTGTCTGGTGACCGTGAGCTAGCTGCTCCAGAGTACGGGCGGCAGAAGTCTGGGCACCTCCCCCGCCCTACGAAGTGGTGGTGCAGCTGGAACTGAGACTGCATGATCCAGGCTCGTGCATATAGTCAAAATCTGAGTTAAGGCCTCCTGAAGGCTTGGGATCACAATGGGCACTGCTGGTCACACCGGCTCCACAACATCTGGTACCTGCTCCTCAACTGGAGCAACTGGTGGCTCCACAAGTGCTGCTCTGGCTGTATTATGAGCCACACCTCGACCTCTACCGTGGCCCCAGCCCCTCGCGGCCTTTACTGGTGGTACTAGTGGCCGTCCGCCTGATCCGGTCACATGTTTCCTCACCATCTGTGACAGAATAGAATAGTTAAGTTTCAAACATTGGAATAACAAATACGCACGACAAGAATGCAAGAAACTGAAATTTCTAAATAGTTCGGAAGCCTCTCGAAGATAAGTACAGACGTCTTCCTATTGATCTGCAAGACTCTACTAAACATACTCATGACTTGTAATACCTATGAACCTAGGACTCTGATACCAACTTTTCATGACCCAAAATCCCAATTCGTCATGATGGTGCCTAACACTCTCCCTAGGCAAGCCGAACTTAATATTAAAGAACCAAAATAATGGAAATATATAGAAATAGCATAACTCTGAAATATCAATGTAACAAAATACAGCTAATACAAGATAAATCATAATACAAGATAAATCCCCCATAAACTGGTAAATACGGAGTCATGAGCTCTATAATGGAATTCTATAAAATAATAACGTATGAACTAAAACAACAGTACATAAGAAAATGCAAGCCAAGCCTGCAAGCGGAAAATGTAGCTCTACCTCGTCTCTCGACACTCAGCTCAACAAGCAACGCTACTACTAATAACTGGTACCAACACTTGAATCTGCACAATTAAATTCAGAGTGTAGTATGAGTACAACTGACCCAATGTACTTAATAAGTATCGTAACTAACCTCGGCGAGGTAAAAGAAGCAAGAATTATAAATGATACATACTATAACCTATAAAGTTTCATCAATTTAACAAGTATCGAACAATGTTGTAATCAGGTCATAAAGCACAAAAAGAACCCTCTGTATGTGTGTGCAATTCAAGTTCTTTGTAGAGCAAATGATACATCATATAACGATGATATGAAAGTAATTCAGGTAATTAACCATGGAAGTTGCAAGTAAAGATGAAATGCAAATCCATACAAAACACTGCCGGACTTTCCTTAACCTTTCCATATCAATACCAAACCACTGATAAGTTTTTCTCAATATCCGCGTATACACCATCAAGAGAGAAAAAAGAGAGGTTGACCCTAGGGGATTGGATCCATATCCATACGCAAGAACAGACAATTCAATGTGCTACCAGCCCGGCGTGGTCACATGCATAATAGTATATTCCGTCTGGCATGGTCATAGGCACAACAACACTATCCGGCCGGCATAGTCACATGCACAACAACAGAATCCGCCCGGTGTGATCATTGGCATAATAACACAATCCACCCGGCGTGGTCAGAGGCATAACAACACAATCCGCCCGACGTGGTCACAGGCATCCAGTCCAATTCATATCACACAGAAGCAATTACACATGAATATATGTATATGGGGAATGAATATCAAATCTCATGCTCTGGACTAGTATAATGGCATGATAAAGTGTAGGCATGTGAAAAGTGTGCTATCATAGCTCAATTCGACAATGGCATCACATAAATAGCAATTATCAAGTTCATTCAGGGATTTAACCTCTATATAGCCGAAAACATGGCTCAAATAGTTCACAACAAGGTTACAAATATGAGAAACATTATAGCTTAATGCTTAACAGTCAAATCTAGGCATATCATAGCCTAAGCACTACCCCGAGCATGGATAATTACCCTGGTGCTCGCACATGGGCTGAAACCCCACACATATGCGCACCCATAGCACGTAGCTATCACAAATAATTCAGGCAACTAGTGCTTCAACCAAGTTTAGGTAAGATACTTACCTCGAGCAAGCCAAATCACTCCCCTAACAAGCCTTTCCCGCGCATATCGACCTATGGACGATCCGTATCTAGTCAAAGTAACGTAATACCATCAATAAAATCCATAGGAAGTGATTCCAAAACATAAAGCTAAGATCTTTAACCAAAGGCAAAAATTCAACCCAAAAAGTCAACCCCGCGCCCGCACCCCGGAACCCGACAAAATTTACAAATTCCAAACACCCATTTAATTACTAGTTCAACCATACCAATTTCATTCAATTCCGACCTTGATTCGACCTTCCTTCTTCAATTTTTACTTTTGGAAGTTTTTACTAAAATACCCATTTTCTTAACTTTAATTCACCAAATAAATGATAAAAACTAAGATGGAATCATGATTAATGAACAAATCCGAGTAAAAAATACTTACCCTGATCCAAATCGTAAAAATACCGTCCAAAATCTCCCAAAACCGAGCTCTACAACTCAAAATATAATATAATAACTCTAACTCTCGATTTGGGTTTTTAACAATCTACCCAAGTATTATGCATTGCGATCGCGGGACCTATGTCACAACCGCAGAGAACAAAATAATCACAGCCCTCAAATAACCTGCGCGAACGCATATACCCAGTTGCAAACGCGATGCTTACCTGACCTACCACTAAGCGAATGCAGGACCCTCTATGCGATCGCGACCGCGCTGACCTGAGCCTCGTAAAGCTTTGCGAACGCGAATAATAAATGACCACTGCTAGCAACAACTCTTCGCGACCACGTCCCTTTCTTCGCAATCGCGAAAGAGGAAACCAGATGCACAGAAATTAGTAGTCCACAATGAAGAAGAAATGGTTCGACACCCATCCGGAACACACCCGAGGCCCCCGAGACACCATCCAAACAAACCAACAATGTCCTAAAACACAATACGAACTCTCTCGGAGCCTCAAATCACATCAAACTACTCCAAACCCACGAATCACATATAGATTCGAGCCTAATGAACTAGTGAACTTACAACTTCTAAAACTAATGCCGAATCATATCAAACCAATTTCGAATGACCAAAAATTTTTCACACAAGACATAAATGACCTAACAGACTTGCACTAACTCCCAAAATCGAAATCCGAACCCGATATCAACAAAGTCAACTCTTGGTCAAATCCTTCAACCTTCCAAACCTATAACTTTCTAATTTTTGCCAAAATGCACCAAATCAACCTATGGACCTCCAAATACGAACATACGCCTAAGTCCAAATTCACCCTACGAAGCTATCGGAACCATCAAAACTCTATTTCCGAGTCGCTTACACTAAAGTCAAACTCCGGTCAACTCTTCTAAGTTTAGCTTCCAACCTTGGGACTAAATGTCCCGATTCACTCTGAAACATCCCCGGAATCGAACCAACTACCCCGGCAAGTCACATAACCACAAATAAACATAGAAGAACCAATAAATAGGGGAAAGGGGCTACAATACTCAAAATGACCGGCCTAGCCGTTACACACCACCACCACCACCATCCTCAATCATAAGCCACCACAATTGACTACCACTACCCACCATCCACACCACTCCCACCACCATCATTCTCAACCACAACCAACACTCATCCACCTCAACTACCACAACTAACCACTCCATCACCATCAACAACCATAGTGGGAACTGCCCATCATTATAAACTACCACCACCCACCAACACCTTCTTCAATCACAACTAACACCACTACCCACCATTATTGACTATCACCACCCACCACCACCATCCTCAATAGTAATCGCCAGCACTATCAATCACCACTAGCTACTATCCTGAACCACCACCATCAATCAAAATTATCACCCAGGGTTCACATTGCGTACCCTCATAAATGCGTACAATCCATCAAAAATGTGGCGCCCGATGAACCCAGGGGAAGCTGCAAATGCGACCCTAACTTCGCATTTACGAAGTCAGGCCCTTTGCAAAAACGATCGTGTAATCGCAAATGCGATCAAGCCTGCCCAGATCCCCCATTGCAAAAGCGAACAAAATGTTCACAAATGCGAAAAGTGTCTCTCATTTGCGAGACCTGCAACATCTGCCCAGCACTAGTAACCATAAACATGGCCAAAACAATCGGAAACGCATACGAAACTCACCCGAGCCCCTGGCTTCCACACCAAACATCCACGCAAGTCTAAAAATATAATACAAACTCGCTCGCATGATTAAAACACCAAAATAATATCCTGAACTACAAATCGGACAACAAAATACATGGAAATCACAATGAACTTCAAGAACTTCTAAAAATACAACCATGCGTCTAATTCCTATCAAACCAACTCAGAATGACACCAAACGTTAGAGACAAGTTCCAAATAAAACAATGGTCATATTCTAAGTCCCAAAACCAAATTTTGAACCCTATAGCAATAAAGTCAACCCATGGTCAAACCTAAGGAATTTCTAAACTTTCAAATTGCCAACTTTCAGCAAAACAAGTCAAATCAACCTAAGGACCTCCAGATTAAATTCCGGACATATGTCCAACTTCAAAATCACAATATGAACCTATTAGAGCCATCGGAACACCGTTCCAGGGTCATTTTCATGAATGTCAAACCTCGGTCAATATTTCTAACTTAAGCTTCTAAAATGAGAATCATTCTTCCAAATCAATCTTGAATCACTCAAAAATCGATACCAATCATGCACGCAAGTCATATTGCACAATATGAAGCCACTTACGACCTCGAATCACTGAACAAAATAGTAAAGTTCAAAACGATCTATCGGGTCGTTACTCCCCCTCTTAACAAGCATTCATCTTCGAGCGTGTTATGACCCATGTTTTCGTACGTACGAGTACGTCGTAAGTCAATTGATGTAAGCTCAGAAATGAAATCATATTTTAAAAGTATATGAAGTAAGATAATCATGTTACCTCTGAGGTTACAAATATTTAAGATCATGAACAACAAGTACAAAGAGGGTTGGACGATTCAGAAGCTAAAGCAATTGAAGAAAATAATGTTTCATCGAAAGTCGACAAGTTGGGAATATTATAACATGTACCTTTGGGGTGAGACTAGGGTGCTTAACATGATAAGGAGATTATGTTATGATTTATATTAGTCGTATGACATCCATGTGTTATGTTTTGAAGTCAAGCGAGTTGTGGAACAAAAGTCGATGAAAGTCATCACAAGTTACATTCATAAGTTTTACTGAAACTTTGGGTACAATGTAACTGCAATTTTCTCCCAATATACTTAGAGTTATGGGGTGTTATACCCATCCAACTAAAGATCTATGAGTCTATTTTCCAACGCATTAAACTGTTTGTCAATACGATATCGGAGTAGAGAGATATGGTCATTGTTGCGATACTGCGCAAGCTGCTAGGTGACAAGTAGGTGTGTCACCTACTTGCTTAAATGAGAGCCCAAAAATGGGCCATTTCGGGTCGTCCAAAGAGGCCTTTTAAAGGCCTATTTTCTTCATATATTAGACTTAAAATAGAGCATAATAACCATACATAAGCTCTGCAAAGAACCCTCCCAAATATTTCCCACAAACCCTAATTGATTTTCTCTCCCTTTCAAGTTCTAATTGGAGGTAAAACCTAGAGTTTGAAGAACCAAGATAGGAGCTGAGTTATCCAACAAATAAGGTGAGTTTACTGATCTCTTGCATCCATTTTTTTCTGCTGTAAATTCATGTTAAGTCGTTCTATACTTGTAAGAACTCACGGGACGGTGATCGGAAGCCGTGAGTTCGAGTTATTCACTTGTAGCGGACTGTTTTGTGGACTGTTTTGTGTTGCTGTTGGGCTGCATGTTTTACTACTATTTTGTGGAGTTTTGGAGGAGGAAGGGGGTGTAGAAACACCATATAAATGTAGGGTGGTTGGCTGGTCATTCGTCATAACATTTCCGGGTCGTTTGACACTACTACGGTGGTCGTTTTGTGTATGAAGAGATTGGGGTGTGTTGGGCTGTTTTGTAGTATTTGATGGCGTATATAGGGCTGAAAAATGGTGTATATATGTTTTTATTGTTCTGTTCTTGTATTGTTGGTGTTATCTTGAATTTGGAGGAAGTAAGGATTATAGGGGAGATGCTGCCCGTTTTAATACAAAATAAGTTTGTCGTTCGTTGTGCGATAGTTGTACCTTTCGTAACTTTAACGATAGTATTATTATCATTCTTGTAGATTAAGGTGCGAAGAAGTGAGTTCAACTTGGTGATTGGAAAGATTGTGATAAGGTATGTTAAGGCTAAACCTTTCTTCATTTTGGCATGATCTCGTAACTACATGAGTTTGATAACGAAGCATAAAGAGAAGTTTGTATTCCTGAATTTATTCACATTATCCTAGTCTCAGAAGTTATAGTATTCTCCCTTATCGGGACTTCATATTCAGTTTAGTATTGGCTTATTTCAGCCAATAGAGCATATAGTGTGTATATATACAGTGTTACAGTATTTTTACCACCATCGAGCTATAATCGGTGGGCAGGCCCCTATTGGGCAACCTCTGATCAGATGGTAAGTTATATACAGAGCCTACTGTGGCCGAGCGCCTATGAGCGAGCCCAGAATGGCCGAGATAGAGAGCCTAGTATGGCCGAGCACCTATGAACGAGCCTACTACGGCAGGGCAGTTACACATACCGAGCCTTATAAGGCCGGACAACTATTTTACATACTATATGGAGAGAGTTGAGTCAGTATCAATAGGTAAGCATATCTTCATATTATTTTTGACTCCCAGTTACATTCAGTTATTATATCATCAGTTCAGTTTTAGCTTTCAGTTATTCTGTTGCCTTACATACTCAGTACATTATTTGTACTGACGTCCCTTTGCTGGGGACGCTACATTTCATGCCTGCAGGTCCTGATAGACAGCTGGATAGACCTAACCAGTAGACAGAGCTAAATGACAGCTTGGTTGGTAAGCTCCACTTCCCCGGAGTTACCAGGTCTAGACCTTGGAGTCTATTTTATATATACAGGTTTGATGGGTAGGTCGAGGCCCTGTCCCGACCATGATACAGTTTAACTATCTCTAGAGGCTTGTAGACAAGTCCTATATAGTTTGTATATCAGTAGATATTCATGGCGGCCTCGTCAACCTGCACATTTATATATAGATATATATATATATTTAAATATATATGAGTTTTTGGGTATGTTTACCCCTCAGATGAGAGAGACGATATGTTCAGATGATTCAGAATATGGCCTCATCGACCTAGGTTGAGGGTTACCCCTCTAGAGTTCATAGTTACAGAGTGGTACGCTCGAGTCGAGTATGGTACCGGGTGCCGACCACGTCTCTTTAGGTTTGGGGTGTGACAAACTTGGTATCAGAGCAGTTCTATCCTAGGGAGTCTCCAAGCCGTGTCTAGTAGAGTCTTGTTTATCGGTGTGTTGTGCACCACACTTATAAGCATGAGGCTACAAGGCATTTAGGAGTCTGTTACCCTTCATTCAAATCCAAATCGTGCTATAGAGCTGAGTCATAAGAGTTCGATCCAAAGCTTATGTTTGCTAATGATATAGCGATGCTTTCAATTAGAATAATTATAGCTAGCTAAAGGTCTAATACAACAACAGGTAAAAGCATTAGTAGAGAGAGAATTCTTGACTACGTGGCCCTGTTTGAGACCCTATTAGATTGTGCTTACCATATGTGTGAATTTCCCATTTACCCTAAGACAGGAATATCTAACATACCCCGTGAATAGCAGGCCATGGGAGTATCATAAGGTAAAACTATAAGTTTCAACATGTAACAGAAGCATGGTGAAGAAGGGTACGAGGTACCTAGTTAATTAAGACTGTCCGAATTTCCACGTCAGGCAGAGAAATAAAAGAATTCTAAGTTACCTTCAGCAGAAATAGAGGTATGTACAATTGGCCACACACATCTCAGTTATGCCCTATGGGAGCTAACATATATAGTTTAAGAGAAGGATGGGATATCAAGATCCAGCTTGGGTTAGAGTAACCCGAAATGGTGGATTGAGCCAATGGAGCTAAAAGTGAAACAATGTTTTGTTGAAGTTTTCAGAATAATGCGATAAACAGAAGTATTAGCAAGAGAATAAGAAGAGAGAAATGAAGTATTATGAGTAAGATGTGATAAATGGGTGATAATGGTAAATCAAAATATGATATGATGACAAAGTCTATAGTCAAGTGAAAAAAAAAAACAAGAGGTGACAGGAGGTCTTGAGACAATAAAAGAGTATAGGCCAAAAGTCATATTCAGATTTCGAGAAATGAGTTGGTGCGTCCAGCGTGATTACCAAGACAAAACAATTTAGACCCCCGGAGTAATAGAAATTAGCATGGGCTAGTGAACAAGATAAACTAAATATCAATTAGGGATCGAATGAGGTGATGATAGTCGACATCAAGTGAATTTCAAAGATCGCATTCCGGCAAAAATACAATAGACAACAGAAGAATAACCTTTAAAAGTCACTCAGGAAGACGCTTCCCTAAAGCAAGAACTTTGAGCAAAGTTAATCTTAAGGGACTAAGTGTTCCAGTTACACTAGGTATCTTATACCGTCGTGTGTAAGATATTTAATTATCCTTGTTACATAAGGGTTACTGCAAGGCAAGTAAGAGTCAATAAAGACGTAAAAAGACATCGAAGATGAAGAGGTAAAATATTTATAAGTAAGTTTTCATAGCATTACATGTTAATACTCCCCTAAAGGGGGGAAGATGGTGTAATATGGTATTAAGTTAGAGTTAAGTGGTTCAGGTAACTAAGGAATAGTAAAGGAAGAATGCAGTAAATGGTGAAAGGAATGACATAAAACATAGTACAATAATCATGAAACATAACCATATATGACGCAAGGTAGGATGACTCATATCGATAAATAGGGTCGGATCAAAACGAAACTGATATATCTCTATGACAAATTGAGATAATGCCTGTAATGACATCATCTGGTACAGCGGCCTCCAGCCTACTGGGGAAACCATAAAAACGGGTCGGGCCTCCTCCTCTAGGACGCCCTTTAACCGCCTATCCCCATCTCTAGCTGGCTATCTAGGCGTAGAGGATAATCGTTCGGAGTTTGGGAAAATCTCTCACCATGTGCCTGGTATCCCCACACTCAAAGCAACCTCTCCGCTAACATGGCTGTAGAAACTGTCTGGAACGGGTACTCTGGGACTCGTGGATTACTAGAGCACCACGTGAAACCTGAGGTGCAGACTGAATAGGTTGACCAACAACACCTCTACTATGACACGCTTTACCCCCAAAATAGGGATCAGCCGATCCTCCTGGTCCATAGGGCTTCTTAGCCTCCCTATCCTCCCTCTCTAGATCGCGAATGTGCTCCATCCTCCTGGCGATCTCCACAACCTGCTGAAATGAAGCATCGATCTCCAACTCACGTGCCATACTGAATCTAAGACCATAATTGAGCTCCTCGATAAATTTCCAGACTTGCTCTCTGACTGTCGAAACCAAAGTAGGCTGTCATGACCCGGAATCTCACCCTCGGGACCCTGATTACGCCTAACAATTCACTTGCTAGGCAAGCCAACGTTAGCTAAATTACTTAACCAGTTTTAACAATTTAAGATCAAAATAATTAATAATAACAAACTGTAATAATTTGAAATAAACTAATAAAATACTAATTGATGAAGTCTAATCATATCCCAGAATCTAGAGTCACAAATACATGGGTATCTAGAATACTACAGATAACGTCTGAACAAAATATAACTATTTGAAATTAAATAAACAGTAAATACATAATGGAAAGGGGACTTCAGGGATGCGGACGCCGTGCAGCTATACCTCAAGTCTCCTAAAATAGCTTAATCCGAGCAGTCTTGCTACACGCCGCTGGGACCAACACTGGTATCTTCACAAGAAGTGCAGAAGTATAGCATGAGTACAACCAATCCCATGTACTCTGTAAGTGTCGAGCCTAACCTCGTCGAAGTAGTGACGAGGCTATGGCAAGTCACTTACAAATAACTTGTGCAAAATAATAATAACAGAAAAATAGGAATGGAAATAAAGCAATAAACTTATATAAATGGACCTGGAGGTCAACCACCAGAGAGACCTAGAATAACAAAGTCTCAAGTCTCATTTCACAATACCGAGGATAATTCAACAATCACAACCAATTACAACATATCAAATTCATTGCAGCGTGCAAACTAGTCCTACCATATCATCATCTTTTAATATCATAATCCGTCCTTATTCCTTCAAATCATTTCAATACTGATCACTACCGTTGCGGTCTACAACCCGATCCCGAAACAATTTTAAATCATTAACATAAACAACTCAACAAAACTATTCACAAAATATCACACAAAGAAGGTGGAATGTACATAACAGTAAAGAACCATGGAATAAATGGAGGATCTCCAACATCTCGAAATCTCAAATTTTACCAATTCATCAATACAAAATAGTTAAATGGCTCACATAAGAGAAACAACCTAATAGAGTGCATATATAATATAAAACAATAAAAGCAGGTAAAACACGTGGCAAGATATACAATTAAGGAAAGTAGAAACAAGTAGCAGGTAAGCAGGAATCATGTGAGAAGTGAACGAATTAAAGCAAGTAACAAAATATAGCATAGAAGTCAGGTAAAAACATGTAACAATTAGAACATATAACAAGAGATATCATGGAATAAACGAAAACATGGAAATATATATATCCAAATCCTGCATGCTAAATCTCATGACGGCATATATACACTCGTCACCTCGCATATACGACGTTTTCCTACATAATTTATATGACAAATAAATTATGAAGTCCTAATTTCCTCAAGTCAAGGTTAGACACTACACTTACCTCACTCCGCGAATAAAACAATCAATCAACCATGGCCTTGTCTTTTGAATAAGCCTCCAAACCAACCAAATCTAATAAATTATCGATCAAACGATTCAAAATAAGCTTAAGAAGCTACCCATTAATGAAAGAGGTTCAATTTTGATCATTGTTTAAAAAGTCAACAAAAGTCAACCCCGGGCTCGCTTGGTCGAAACCCGAGATTCGGACCAAAACCCGATTACCCATTCGACCTCAAGCCCGATAATGTGATTTGCTTCAAAATCCCACATCAATTTTTAGGTCTAAATCTCAATTTTACAAAATTTCCAATTTCTATCCAAATCCCTAATTTCTACCATGAAAATCCTAAATTTGATGTTGAAATCTCATGAAACGTAATGAGGAATTAAAAGAATGTGGATTAGAGTTACTTACCAATGATATTGGGAAGAAGAAATTCTTGAAAAATCACCTCTAGAGTGTTTAGGGTTGAGATATGGTATAAAATGAGCTAAGTCCCATTTTCCCGTCTTTTACCCAGCTATAGATGTCGCAATTGCGAACTCTTGTTCGCAATTGCGAACTCTTGTTCACAATTGCGAACTATGTCCCCAGCTTGATCGTAATTGCAACAAAAACATCGCAAATGTGATCTCCCGTCCAACCGCAAATGCGATCAAAGGTTCGCATTTGCAAACCTATCTAAGCCCAGGGCTCAGTCACAAATGCGACCAAGCCATTGCAAATGCAAATCATGGGATGTCCGTAATTGCAAACATTTCTTCACAAATACGGAGACTACCCTGCCCAGTCCTCCATTGCAATTGCGAGCTCAACTTTGCAAAAGCGGAGTTCACATTTGTGAAGAGGTCTTCGTGTTTACTAGACCTTCAACCCACCACCAGAACTGAAACACACGAACCACGCTCGCAAACCAAGAAACATCAAATAAAGCTAATGGATGTCTCTGAACATGAAAATAAAGGCTAGTGCTCAAAACGACCTATCGGGTCGTCACAAAGGTCCATTAAATGACAACTTACTGAACCTAATGGCATACTCTGACACCATCATAGTTCCCTGACGCAGCAGCTCAAACTCAGTGCGCCATGCATCCCTGATGGTCTGTGTAACAAACTCCCTCAAAAACAT
The DNA here is from genome assembly GCF_000390325.3 of Nicotiana tomentosiformis. NCBI lineage: Eukaryota > Viridiplantae > Streptophyta > Magnoliopsida > Solanales > Solanaceae > Nicotiana > Nicotiana tomentosiformis. Next base: position 80,031,905 of record NC_090816.1, on the reverse strand, counting down.
GTCTGAAAACTGAGTCCAAGTGAGTGGAGCTGCATCGGCTGGCCTACCCTCCTCATAAGCCTGCCACCACCTATATGCCGCCCCTGAAAATTGAAACGTAGTAAAGGCAACTCCACTCACCTACACGATACCCATGGTGCAGAGAATACGATGGCACTTATCCAGAAAACCCTATGCATCTTCAGTAACTATGCCATTGAAAGTAGGAGGATCATACTTCTCAACCTCTCAAGCCTTTTCTTCTCCTCTTCTAATGCCTCTAGCCTAACCTTAGGCTGAACCGCGATAACGGGATGTACTAGAACCACACTCGAAGTATGACCAACATGAGCCTGCGGCTCTAGAGTATGGGTGGTGGGAGTCTGAGCTCCTCCCCCAGCCTGTGAAGTAGCTGGTGCAACCAAAATCAATCTCTCCTGAGCCAATGTACCAAACATGCTCAAGAAATGTGCCAAAGTCTCCTGAAGTCTAGGGATAGCAAACAGGTGGCTCCTCAACTGTTGCTATGGCAGATGCTCTAGCCATATCACGTGCTCCTCCTAAGACTCAGCCTCTACCTTGGCCCCAGTCCTTAGCAACACCGACTCTGGGGGCAGCATCATCAGTACCTACAGCTTGTTTCCTCACCATCTGTGAGAGAATAGAATGACAAAGTCTCAAACTCCGAAATCAATAAATCTGCATGATAGGAATGAAAGAAGTGAAGTTTCCTAATAGTTCCGTAGCCTCTTAAAGATGAGTACAGATCCGCAAAACTCTACTAAACTTTCTTATGACTCATAGCACCTATGAACCTAGAGCTCTGATACCAACTTGTCACGACCCAAAATCCCATCTTGAGGATCATAATGACACCTAGTCCCTAGGTCTAGGTAAGCCTAACACCTACTGAGTTATTAACAAATTAAAACCATTTAACCATTAAACAAAAACCAGTAAATGACATACATAGCTAAAAATGATCAATAGCTATACATCCTTCCAAAAACCGGTATTACGGAGTATAAGCTCTTCTTAGAGTAACTAAGAATATCAAATACATCACTATTTAGAATGGAAGTAAACACTAACAAAGTAAAGCTCTAGTAGGTGACTCGGAGGCCTGCGAGCGTAATGGCAGGTATACCTTGATGTCTCCGTAGCAAATCTCCAATAACTAGCTAACTACTGGCATGCTCAGAGGTACCTGAATTTTCACAAAAATATGTAGAAGCGTAGAATAAGTACACAATAGTGGTATCCAGTAAGTATCAAGACTAACCTCGGTGGGGTAGTGACGAGGTTCTAGTCAAGACACCTACTAGTCAAATAACCTATGGAGAATATCAATATAGCGATAATAGTGGAACGAATATCAATACAAAGCTAAACATAGAAAGAATAACAATTTAAAGCTGGCAAAGGAAAGTAAAAGCAACAAATAGCAACAATGAGTAAACATGTGATAACAAAGCAAAATAGTGAGAACACAGTTAAAGTACCAGTGAAACAAATTAAGGAAAAACAAATAACAACCAAGTAACCCAGTTGTTCTAACACAACATTTACAACGAGAATCACCACGAGGTACCACACCTCATAATCACAAGTCACGTGTCTCAGGTCACACATCATATACACATGGAACCTCGTGCCCACAATATCAATCACAACCACATAGACAACTCACGTCCTACACGGACAACTCACGTTCCAATATCACGATCTGCCCGGTATGGTCACACGCTCGCAGTCCAACTATATCGCAGAGAAAGTCGATATACAAGAATACATGCACATGATCAAAGAATATCAAGTTTCACACTCCTGAACTAGTATAAATAGCATGTTACGGTGTATACATGTGAAAGTGTACTATCACAGCCCAAGTCAACAAGTAATATCAGCGACATTGAGTAGCACATTGGAAATAACACCAAAAGTCACGTAATATGCATGATACACACAAGGAACGTCACACCATTGCACGAACGTCACCAACAATATGCCCCCAGTCCATCACACATCATCCCTGACATAAGCCTCCTTGTCTCACCAAGTGCGCAACAATAAAGTAAATGTCCGCCTACTCTCGCCACACAACAACAAAAACAACAACAACAACCCAGTATAATCCCACTAGTGGGGTCTGGGGAGGGTAGTGTGTAAGCAGACCTTACCCCTACCCTAGGGTAGAGAGGCTATTTCCGATAGACCCTCGGCTCCCTCCCTCCAAGAACTCCCCACCTTGCTCTTGGGGTGACTCGAACTCACAACCTCTTGGTTGGAAGTGGAGGGTGTTCACCCCTACCCTTGTCTCGCCACATGCGCATCAATAATTATCCCACCTTGTCTCTCCACATGCGCTAACCCAACATATGTATATAGTCCGCCTTGTCTCACCGCATGTGCAATATAAATAATAACAATAGCACGATAGAATCTCGTGCAAACACCCCAACAATCCTCTCAACAGGCCCATATGTGCCAAAAACACAATAACACAACATAACAACTCGCATCGCACGTACCCATATACCACATTATTCCCATAACAACAAGACCAATACCAAAACAATAAACAACCCACGGCTCAACCACAATGAGTACAAAACAAAAACAATAACACAAGAGTAGGGAAAGTAAATCAACACAAGAATTAAAACAACACAATGAAACCAAAGAATAAACTCAATAATGAAAGAAATAACATGTAATAATGACATCAAATAAGAATAACTCAACAAGGAAAGAGGTAACATATAATGACAACTTCAATATAAAGCATATAAGAGTAAACTCAACAATGAAAGATAGAACATGATATGAAGACTTCAGTTAAATGCATATAAGAAACGTAAGAGTTTAAACCGGTCAATTTTTCATATATAAGCTCGTGTACACACTCGTCACCTCGTGTACACGTCTTTCACATAATTCAAATATTGCATGTAAGCCAAACCCTACAGGGCAGTTCCACCACACAAAGTTAGGCAAGATACTTACCTCAAAAGCCCTCAATAAATACTCTAAAAATGCTTTTCCTCTAAAATTCGCCTCCGATCGAACAACTAAAAACATGCTCAAAACAATCCGAAACGCATCCAAAAATCACCTGAGCCCCCGAGGATCCACACCAAATATCCACACAAGTCAAAAATATAATACAAACTATCTCGCACGATTAAAATACCAAAATAACATCTAGAACCATGAATCGGATACCAAAACACATCGAAATTACAATGAACTTCAAGAACTGCTAAAAACACAATCACACGTCCTATTAAACCGACTCGAAATGACACCAAACTTTACATACAAGTTCTAGATAACAAAACGGACCAATTCTAAGTTCTAAAACTAGATTCTGAACCCGATAACCAAAAAGTCAACCTACAATCAAACCTAAGGAATTTCTAAACCTTCAATTTCTAACTTTCGGCAAAATAATCTAAATTAACCTAGGGACCTCCGAATTAAATTCAAAGCATACGCCCAAATCCAAAATCATAATATAAACTTATCGGACCATTGAAACATCCTTCCGGGGTGGTGTTCACAAAATTTAAATCACTCAAAAATTGACACCGACCATGCATGCAAGTCATAATGTATAATACAAAGCCACTCACGACCTCGAACCACTAAACGAAATACAAAAGTTCAAAATGACTGATTGGGTCGTTACAACCCCGGAATGGTATTTTGAGGTTTCCAATAAGTTCATATGGCAATACTAGACTTAGACGTATGTCCGAAATTTGATTCGTAGGTTCCTTGGTTGATTTGGCTCTTTTTCCAAAAGTTGGCAATTTGAAGGTTTAGAAATTTTTTAAGTTTAACCATGGTTTGACTTTCTGTCTATCGGGTTCAGATTTTAGTTTCAAGGCTTGAAATAAGTCTGTTTTGTCATTTGAAGATTGTATGCAAACTTTGGTGTCATTCCGAGTTGGTTTGGTAGGAATCAGATGCTTGGTTGTGGTTTTAGCGGTTTTTAAGTTTCATTGTGAATTTCATGTGTTCTGGTGTCTGAATCATGGTTCCGGATGTTATCTTGGTGTTTTGAGCTCGCGAGTGACTTTATATGATATTTCTAAACTTGTGTGGAGTCCCGAGGGATCAGTGAGTTTAAGACGTGTTTCAAACCATTTGAGTTGAGTTTCAGAATTTTTGGTGCATTGTTGGTGTTATAGGTCTCATAAATGCGAGATCCTGTTCGCATTTGCAAGGTGTGCATCACATTTTGCATTTTGTTTTCTGAGTTTACTAGCTTCACATTTGTGGAACCAGTGTCGCATTTGCAAAAGTTGGCAGGGATGGCAGGCTTTGCATTTGCGATGCTTGGATCGCATTTGCGATGGGGAGCTGGGGCTAGAGCAGGCCGCATTTGCATAGCCTGATGGGTTTGCATTTGCGAAACCTTAGTCAAATTTGCGACATTCTCAGGGTTAGGCAGGCTTCGCATTTGTGACGTCTGTGTCGCATTTGCGAACCTCGGATCGCAAATGCGGTATACGCGGATGGTTAAAGGATGGAATTTTGTGACTTAGTCTCATTTTATCATATTTTGAGTCCTAGATTCAGTGGGAGGAGATTTTAGGAGGGAATTTTCATACAATGCTATTGGGTAAGTGATTGTGACTCAATTTTGATATTATAACATGATTATTTATGAATTTCAAAATCTAATCCATGAGATTTGAAGATAAAGTTTTAGAAGTTTTTACTATGTTTTGAATAATAATTTTGTTTGATTTGACAGTCAATTTGGACTCAGATTTGAAAACCAAATATATACTTGAACTCGTGGAGTTATGAGTAGTCGAGAACTACCATTTGACTCGGATTTTGATCGGACGGACCTGGGGTTGACTTTTTGAAAAATGTGTAAATATCTTAACTTTATTAGTTGAAATTGAATTTTCTCGCATTGTTTGATGTTATTAGATCGTTTTTTGCTAGATTTGGGCGGAACATAGGTGAATTTTAAAGGAAATGTATTTTTAGAGTATTGATTGAGGACTTTTGAGGTAAGTATCCTGCCTAACCTTATGTGGAAGAAATTACCCCTTAGGATTCGGCTAATTACTTATTTGTGATATGTGTGAACAACGTGTACACAAGATGACAAGTATGTACACGGTCATGTGTATAATTTATGATCGAACTTGACATGAGGTTGCTCTTATCTCTTTGTTTTGATTGAGAGGTCTCTGTTCTACGTGTATTCACTTTGGATGATTATTTGAGTTTATGTTCCTTGTTAGAGATCATGTTTTAGGATTGTATTTCCTAAATTGGCCAAGTTAGGCATTTTTTAGATTTGTTGCTAATTTGAGTTAGTTGAATTCATGCTTATATGTTGAACACCCATCCACATTTCCCTTATTTGTTTTTCCTTGTGCACTGCATTGGCAGATTGTAAGTTTATGTCCTGATGACGATTATTGGCATGCTATGTTGTTATGATTATGGCACATGTAGAGTTGTTGGATGGGATCCACTATTTAATACCTTCCACTATATGCTTTATTTTATTGTTTTTGTAAATGACCCTCTTCTATAAAAGGAGGGATCCTTGTAAGCTAAAGGCAGAGACAAAAAATCACTTCTTAGATTGAAAGATATCCCTTTGTGTTACTTTGCTTTATCTCATTTATTCTTATTGCCTACTATTTGAATTCTCATAAGCTATATAGTGGATAAAGCATATAGTGGATAAAACAATAAAGTACGAGGGCGACCCCATTCTCCTTAGTATATGGGTCTGAAGCATTGATACTTGTCGAAGTTGGTGAACCCAATGCCAGATTTCGATTTGCGATGGAAGAATCAAATAACGAGGCTATGAATACCAACCTCGAACTATCGGACGAAAGACAAAAAGCTGCTCTCATCCAATTGGCCGCCCAAAAGCAGCGAATCGAAAGATATTATAATCGAAGAACCAAGCTCCGCCATTTCAAACCCGGGGACTTAGTGTTAAGAAAAGTTACCATCAATACCCGAAATTCGAACGAAGGAAAACTAGGACCAAATTGGGAAGGACCATATCAGGTGCTCGAGAACATCGGAAAGGGATCGTACACGCTCAGCATTATAAATCGCAAACAGCTATCGAGCAGCTAGAATGTATCACATCTAAAACGGTACTACTGCTAAGGTACGACCTTTCCATATTCATTTACATTTCAAAACTGACCCTTGCAGAAGTCCGAACAAGGGCTAAAATGGATCTTTCCCTTGAAAGCACGCGTTGCACTCTTTTTTCCTTAGACCGGTTTTATCCCAAATGGGTTTTTCGGCAAGGTTTTTAATGAGGCAACCATTGATTGTGTTGTACTTACAACAATATCCGAGGCCTCTTTACAATCGACCTCGAATACTGAGGGGGCATTAGACCCTCAAATACATTGAGTTCAGATGCAAGAGAGTTATTTCACAACAATAGAGTTCCAATAGGAAAAAGTGTAAGAGCCAAATGGTCAAAACGAACCATGCTCATGTAGATTGGCCCGAACCCAGGCCCGAAACATGAACACATGTGTAATAACGTGCGAAGAAAGTTCTCTTCTTTATCGGCATCTTATATCCAAGGAAACTTCCTCTATTTGGAGATTTATTATGCAAACAGAATCAAGTTAAATTCGACCAATTACGCATACGGGCTACGTTACATCGAGTTCGAATCATTCACTCGACCACTAAACCTACAGGCTACGTCGACCATTAAGCCTACGGGCTACTTCAAAAATTAAGCCTACGGGCTGCATTACATCGAGTTCGAATCATTTCCTCGGCGACTAAAGCCTACAGGCTACTTTTATTTCGAGTTCGAAAAATCACTCACTCGACCATTATGCCTACGGGCTACATTGCATCACGTTCGAACAAGCACTCACTCGACCACTAAGCCTATGGGCTACGTCAACCATTAAGCCTACGGGCTACTTCAAAAACTAGGCCTACGGGCTGCATTACATCGAGTTTGAATCATTCACTCGATAACTAAATCCTACGGGCTACTTTTATTTCGAGTTCGAGCAATCACTCACTCAACCATTACACCTACAGGCTATATTGCATCGATTTCGAGCAACCACTCGCTCGACTACTAAGCCTACGGGCTACTTCGACCATTAAGCCAACGGGCTACTTTGAAAATTACACCTACGGGCTGCATTGCATCGAGTTCGAATCATTCACTCGATGACTAAAGCCTACGGGCTACTTTTATTTCGAGTTCGAGAAATCACTCACTCGACTATTATGCCTACGGGTTACATTACTTCGAGTTTGAATCATTCACTCGACGATTAAAGTCTACATGCTACTTTCACTTCGAGCTCAAGCAAAGCACTCGCTCGACTATTACACCTATGGATTATATTTCTTCAAGTTCAAATCAATAACTCAACAAGTAAAGGGCTGCGTCACTTCGAACAAATCAATAATAGAGACTACAAAGTCCAAATTTGATTGAATTTTTAAGATCCTTGTGAAAACATTTGTAAGGTACGCAAAAGGTCTTCACAAATCGGCCAAAGTTGTCTATATACAAAAGTTTCTGCATGATTGATTACAAACATAAAATTATGAACTAAGCTTCCTGATCATCCTCAGGGGCGTTTGCTTCTCTGTCAGGCTCTCCCCCATACTTGGATCTGCTCTTGCTACCGTGATCGTCATCATAATCGCCATCAGAAGCCAAGGCTTCAACTTCAACTTCGAGCTCTTTAGCATTTTTTATTTCTTCAGTAAGGTCGAAACCCCGAACATGTATCTCCTTGAGGGTCTCCCTCCGAGACCTACATTTAGCAAGTTCGGCAATCCAATGTGCTCGGGTATCGGCAGTATCCGCCGCCTCTCGTGCCTCAATCTGAGCAGCCTCGGCATCAGCCCGATACACGACAATGGATTTATCTGCCAAGATTTTAGATGACTCAACCTCGACCTTGGCCTCAGCAAGCTGGGCTTCAAGCTCCTCGATCCTCTTAGCTTGAGCCGAACCCTTTTTCTTAACATTTCGAAGCCGGACATCGGCCGATAATAAGTTGGTCAAAATGGTCTCTTTTTCTGCAGTCAAGCGATCGATAGTCTTCTTCCACCGATTACATTCAGCTTTGATTTGATCGACTTCTTCCCGAAGGGACCCGATCATTTCAACCTTTTGCTGCAGCTGAGACAACGAAGGGTTAACTTCCATGGTCGAGTCAAATCCATACTTTAATAGAACGAGGCTTACCTGCTTGTCAAGTCCGGCCTCTTCTTCACGAGCCTTGGCCAAATCCACTTGGAGGTCCTTTATAGCCTCGTCCTTTTGGCTGCAAAGAAGTTGCAAGGCATCTCTCTCCCCCGAGACCTTCTGAAGCTCGACCTCACACTGGCTAAGGTCAACCTGAAATCTACTAATGGCGTGCACAGTAGGGAAGGAAAACGAGACAAATTCGGAAAAGAACAAAGAAACCAAGTATGGTAAAATCATTACCTGAGTGATGAAACGTTGGGCCTCTTCTAGTAGAAGAGAAGCGTCCTCGATATAGGAAGCATCACTGACTTCGGTAAAGCAATCCCAAAAGGGATCCCCTGCACTAGAGCCTCCGCCCATATCGGGGGTCTTCAATTCTCGAGCTTCCTTTAACGCATCCTCAGAAAAGGTGGGAAGAGAAGGCGAATAACCCACTGTCATAGTCCCAAGTGAGTCACTCGGGGCGTTCCGATCAAGACTCGAGATCCCGGAGTCAACCCTAACCGGTACAGCTGCCATCGGTTCAAGAGCTTCGGTGACCTCGATAGCTCTATCAGATCGGGAAACCAAATCCGAGGCACCTCCTTCTTCCTCTTCTTCTTCTTCTTCTTCGTCTTCTTCTTCTTATCTCAGTCGATGGACCGAGTCAATCGAAAGGGTAATTTCTTTCCTCCTCACCCTTCGATTTTTGGGCTTGGGGCCCTCTGATCGATAGGTAGCTTTGCGCTTCTTGTCTTGCCCCGGTTTTGGGATCGGGGACTTGGTTCCTTCTTTATCGCTCGAAGGCCTCAAAGCGGCATCCTTGGTTACGCCTACATGAAAGGAAATTGGTAACGAATGGAGCACAAAGAGTGCTTCGAAGGAAACGAGAAGTAAGACCTTACCATGGTTCTTGACTTCCCATCTGCCTTTAGCCAAATCACGCCAAGCGTGTTTGGCATAAGAGGAAGTCGAGGCTAACTTCCAAACCCAGTCCTCGAGGTCGGGCACCGCTTGTGGCATCCAAGGGGCAGCAGTATATCGGGAAGAAAAATAAAAAAAAGAATTTTTTTTTTTTAAGAAAGGGTATGAAAGGCAACGTCTTATGAGAACAATTTACGGTCGAAATTCCATTCCTCTGGGAACGACATCTTCTCTTCCTGAATAAGGTCACGGGTCCTCACCCGAATGTAATGCCCCATCCAACCCCGATCCTTGTCTTCGTCGATACTCGACATCAAAGACTTCGATGCCCGACGATGAAGTCTGATTAACCCTCGAAAGATTTGAGGCCGATATAACCGTATGAGGTGATTCAGGGAAAAATGCAGCCCCCCGACTTTGGTGGAGAAGAAGCGAAGTAGGATTACTATACGCCACAGAGAGGGATGAATCTGACCAAGGGTGACCTGATATCTCTTGCAAAAATTGATGATCACCGGGTCGACCGGACGCAATGTGAAGGGATAAGTGTAAACACTTAAAAACCCCTCCACATGGGTGACGACGCTCTCTTCGGGGGATGGAATTTGCAACACAACTTCGGAACCCTAGTTGCAGTCTTTTCCAACGGCCTCGAGATGACCCTCAATTATAGAGCACATATACATCGACACGTGCTCGCATTGACCCGGGACGGATGAAGGATTCTCAATCTTAAAATTGATCTTTAGAGTACAGGGGCGGGGGATATAGTCATAGGTGGACGGCTCCACCGGCGCCTTGTCGTCGGATGGCCGTGAAGAAAAAGCTTTCTCCTTCTGAGGCACAGTTTTTGAAGTCTTGGCCATTGATATGGGAGGAAGAAAGACAAAGGAAAGTGAAATATTTAACGACACCAAAACTCTAGTAGCAACAAGAAAGGAAGAAAAGATGAGAAACTTTGGGGGGAGTGAACGCGTGAAAGAAGTAAATGATAGATGGAAGAGCTATTTATAGGCTAGCATCGTGACGGTTCAATATCACAGGTGGCCGACCGCCATCTAACAAGCATTAAATACCTTGAAAGGCTGAATCGATAGAACAGATATCACATACGTCATAATCGATCCCTGTGAAAATGTCGGCTTATGACCCAATCGAACTACCAAATATCACATTGATTCTCACCGCATCCTTCGTGAGAAACGAGGGGACTATCTATATACGGTCAAAATAGATTTCGGCCTTCCTATGTTCGATCGAGTTCGAGTGTTAAAAAATCGAAATAAAATTTTGGGAGTAAGCTCCGAAGTCGGTACTTATGAGCCTCGAGCCCGAAGATCGCTCGAGGAGTCCGCTAGATAACCCTATCGAGCCCATGACCAAATTGATCCATAAGGCACTGCTTCGAGGTCGAAAATGCGCAACACCCATCTCGAAGGTCGAAGTCGAGCCAAGACCGAAGGGCCCGACCCAGTAACGAGTTCGAGCTAGTATCGAGCTCACTGACAAGAGCCGTTGCGACCACACCGAGATAGAGAATCTTGGCGGGAATCAAGGAAGAGACAAGTCATCATGGGCCTTTCACTATATGCTTTATTTTATTATTTTTGTAAATGACTCTCTTCTATAAAAGGAGGGATCCTTGTAAGCTAAAGGTAGAGACAAAAAATCACATCTCAGATTTAAAGATATCCATTTGTGTTACTTTGCTTAAGCTCATTTATTCTTATTGCCTACTATTTGAATTCTCATAAGCTAAGAATTTCCGTATCTCTATTTCTCAATATGATTTATATCAAATTGTATCGCATATCCTTAGAACCATACACAAAATCTAACGTTATCTGATTTTTTCGGTAAACAACTAGTATGAATGTACAATCAGTACTACTTAATCCAAGTCTTAATTATTCCTTTTACTGAATACTTCAGTGGTCCTAAAAGAGTTGAATGTTTATAAAAATGTGACCCTTGATATTAATTTCCCTTTTAGTAGTTATTGTGACATAAGTTGTTACATCGAATGGTTACAACCATTCTTGTTATTTTCATGTTCCCATTTCAGAAATGGCTAGACAGGAACGAACTCGAAGTATGCCAAGTGCGAGTGGTACTGAAAGTCGAGCAAGGAGACAACGTAGAAGAGTGCGTCATCAAAGGACCTATTTCAGTAATGATTCAGATTCTGATTCTGAAGTTGTCAAGAATGACATTCCGAGTTCAATACAAAACATCTTTAGGGATGATAGAACTCGTTGTAGGGAAGGGAGAAGTAAATATGAGAAATTTAAAATTTTCAACATGGACCCATCTACTACGATACTAAGTCATCTTCACCTTTTTGGGTTGAAATTAACGGAACTATTCTCTTATTATATATTAGTTAATATATGGAGTGCTTTAGCTATATTGATGGATTCTTTCTCAAGTTATTTGGACGATGTATTGGCTAGTAGTTATCATAATATTTGTCCAAATGAGAACCTTTGGGTATACACTCAGGTGCTTGAAGCTGAGTGGGAGAAAAAGGACATAGAAGCTAAAATTAAGAAATCTTGGCTTCTAAAGACATGTACTAGGCCTCGACTTTATCAACCATATCCTATAGACAAGCTAGCTATGACTTTGGCTGATATTATTGTAAATCCTTATCACCAGCGTAACAAGGAGAATGACTTGTGAAATATAAACAAATGTATATATAACTTGTAATTGTGTAAGTTCTAGTATGAATATTTATTTATTTGTCTCTTCTGTTATATTTTTTTATTGGTATATATAACAGAGTGTTGTAGGAGAATAAGACTTAAAGAATCTGTGTGATTCTATTCACGAATATTAATACGATACACACTAAGAAATATTTTCTACTTTTGATTAAACGTTTGGACTGTAGATGATGATCGGAAACTATGTGACCTTTTGATTCTACACTAAATGTGAAGTCATTATGAGGATTCATTTGCTTGAGTGTGTATATCACATGCATTATTGATGACTGATATTTGCATGAATGTCTCTTATAAGTATAACTGTCACGACCCAAAATCCCAATCAATCAGGGTCGTGAAGGCGCCTAACACCGCTTGCTAGGCAAGCCAACACAACAGATAATACGAGAAAGAAAAATAATAAATAAGTTACCACAGAACAATAACATAACATAAAAGAAACTCTGAGATAAAATAATAAGTTTCGAAACCAACAACTAACGTAAACCACCCCAAGATTTGATGTCACAAGTACATGTGTTTCTAAATCCAGCTAAATACAAGGTTTTGAAAAAAAATACATCATTGTCCGAAACAAAATGAAAATAGTATAAAGAAAATAGGAAAGTGACTCTAAGGCCTAAAAACGGGATACAGCTCTACCTTGAATCACTGTCTAGTATCCGTTAAGTACCTCTCGAGACTCCGCTCGTACCGATAAAAATCTACACAAAAAGTGCAGATGTGTAGTATGAGTAGAATTGACCCAATATATTGAGTAAGTGTCGAGCCTAACCCTGACGAGATACTGACGAGGCTAAGACAAGACACCTACTAAAATCCTGTGCACTTATATACATGAAGCAACAGAATAACAAATAAATCATCAAAAATAATAATAGGGTGGAGACAGGTAGAAAGGGGCAACAAGCAGAACAATAAGAAGAATCGCCAAGTAAACCTCTTTCAAAATAAGCCTCGGGCCCATAAAGTCAAGTTCACATTTCGAAAGTCAACAAGTTGCACGGCATCACTCTTCGTGCTTTTACTCTTGTCCTCACCAGATATCATATATATAAGTGCACGGTATCACTCTTCGTGCTTATACTCTCATCCTCACCAGATATCATAAATGCAAGTGTACGACATTACCCTTCATACTTTTACTCTCATCCTCACGTGATCATAATAAAAATACATATGCACGGCATTACCCTTCATGATTTTATCCTCACATTCATTCAGTTAATGATGTAAATGTCATGACCCAAACCGATGGGCCGCAATGGGCACCCGGTACCTTACTCAATTGAGTACCAACGTAACATATCTTTCTTATTACATCATCATATACGCGTGACATACGGGCCTAATAAGCCAACATGATCATTTATAAATTCAAAACATAGGCTGACAAGGCCATACATGTATTCGTATATATGACATCTGTCTACAAGCCTCTAAGAGTACATAAGTATCATAAAGGTCGGGACTGAGCTCCGCCATACCAATCCATACATGTCGTAATTATACTGACCAAATAAGCAACTCCGGAGCAAATGAAGCACACCAACATCTTCTGCTGAGCTGATAGCCAACTTGGAGGACTTTCGACCTGTCTATCGGGACCTCCAGGCATGAAACGCAGCATCCCCAGGCAAAAGGGACGTCAGTACAAATAATGTACCGAGTATGTAAGGAATGAATATCCGTAAGAAATAGACATGAGAGAAACATGGAGTAAAAGACTCGACATGTAAGTCTGAATAACTCTATAAATCATGAAATACTCATAGTGTCATGCATATGCGTATGAACGTCATGTCGTGCATAGGTACATGTGTTCATAACATCATCAAGCCTCTAAGGGCATCCTGTCATATCATCTCGGCCACTGTGGGCAAAATCATCAACGTATACCAGTTGATCAGGTGATGGTGCATATATAACGCTGTAACTTTTTCCCATATCCCATATACATATATATATATATATATATATATATATATATATATATATATATATATACACGTATATAATGCCATCTGGTCATGGGTCAATGTACATGTATGAATTCATGAAATGCATAAGAAATATGTTAATAAGATTTCTCGGAATGTCATAAAAATCAATGTGCCTTTCGGATAAACTTTATGAAATACTTAATTTTCTGAGACCCATGAACAGACGATAGAACAATGAGACATATGGGAATTCAAGAACATAGGCATCTCTAATACTTCTATGAATAGATTCATTTATGGGAATTGTGCATTTGCTCGTTTCGTTTGTGTCGTATAGATCATGCCAAAAGAAAAAAGGGATAGCCTTAATATACCTTAGTCGATTCTCTTGACAATCCCTCTAACACACGTCAATTGCGACAACACGTAACGACAAGATCGGAGTAGGGAAACATCCGTATGATATTCTTGAGAAACAAATTGCATCGTACTCCATTATAATTGCAAAATCTCACTTTGATTTGAATTGTCGAAGATATGATCTTACATAGTTGACTTAGGTTCGTGACTTATGTTTGTAATATACAAACACTTATGTTTAAATGTATGTAAGAATAGGTATTTTGACTTATGTTTCTTAAGGGATGGTTATGACTCACGTACATATGTCATTCCTTTATTAAAATGGAAATGACTTACTTCTTTAAGACTTGTCACCTATAGTGACTTATGAGTCACAATGTTTGAGTTAGTTTGTTGCCACGTGGGGGATATTTTATCTCAACCACATTCTTTGATTAATCACCCACAACACCTTAATTAACTAGGTAATACCCATTACCTAATAATTAATCAATTATCCACATAATTAATAATTATCCCAAATTACTTAAAATATTGCTCATTTTTAGCATACCTTATACACCTCACTATCATGGTCATGTGGTACCTTGTATGGTACTAGTCCATAAATATCGGGTATTTTAGCTCAGGCCATATTTTATCCCAAAATGTCAAACTTCGACGAAATTTATTTTTTTCAATTTGCTTACCCTCTCACCTTCACCAATTTACTCATCACTTGTTTAAAATAGCATAATTCTTATAATCACAAAATAATTTTATTCTCGAACTTGCGTCGATTAACCTACGACGAAACTTTAACGTTCGAAAATGCGGGATGTAACATATCATTTCCGAGCTTTCATTAATTTATTTATGGCATACTTTCATGTACGAAAACATGGGGTGTAACATCATTCCCCCCTTTGGAACATTCGTCCTTGGATGTTGACTGATGCACTTATCATTCTCATAATCCCTAGCTCTAGCGAATACTTAAATATGGTTCTTTCCATTTAGGCAACTGTTCTGTAAATAATTCCAAAGGCCAGGGCATTCCCCCCTTTAGGCCTCTTTCTCACACAACGACTTGTGATCGGAATCCTTCCAATCTCGTAGTTGTTGCTACCTTCTATCATGCAGCCTGTATGACTTTTTCCTTATATGCGCGCCTATGCAACTCTTCTCTCTTATTTCCTCCAGCTTTTAGTCAATCTCTAGGCCTCATTTCGCAAACGTATACAGAGCTTAATAAGATGTCCCTCTAGGCATCTATAGGTATACTGAAGTTCTTCGCTCGATACTTTGTCGAACTTATGATTATTGTTATATCTTATTTCATAGACCTGGTTATCCATCTGTATGACTTTACTGCATCAAGGTAGGTCATATTATACTATAACTCTTACTTCATTTTATCGTTACTAAGTTCTGCTACCAAGCTCCAAGATACTTTCGTTACTTATCCCATATGTATAAATCTAAGTCCTTTAATGCTTCCTCATTACTTGATCATCTTAAGAATGACAGCCTAATCTCACCTCATATTTTGTGACTTTTGTCCATCCACTGTTGATTCACCTTAATGTTGATCTATCATCTACCATTGATAACTTGATCTCTTATGTAACGCTGCCGTTAGGGCTCACGTCTCATCAGGGACATCTGGAGTAATTAGATTGATCCACCTAGGGGCGATACTATACTTCCATAACCATATTTTATAGCATCCCAATATGACTCACCTTACATGGGTATTTTAATCCTGTACAATTCATGAAATCCTCTTCAAGTCATTACTCCATCGAAGGCCCAAACATCATCCTTTATCTATCACAATCACACCCCCATTCCACTCTAGATGCTATTAGTCTTAGACTCATTTGAGTTCATTCAGGCTATACTGAGCTTTCTATAACTTAGAAAAACCATCAGCTCTTTTATTTTCATGAGCTTAATCTGGAGGACTTATCCATTCTCGTCACCTTCTTACTTGTCCTTTCTCATCCTTACTCCTGTCATAAAACTTCGTCGCTTTACTATACTTTAGCTTGCGACATCTACGTATCTATTTATACAATTCGCAACCTTCTTTCAACTTGCTTGCACCATAGATTTCCTTATATTTTTCCGGAACATCAAATGAGACATCACATTATCTCAAACTCTTCTTTACTCTTTTAGCTAGACCTCTCTATATTTAAAAACCATAGGTTGGAAGATATGCCACTGACAACGCCGCTATCATTCCTGAATACTGAATCCTAGTGATTCTAGCCTTTCATCCGAAGCATGGACTATTCGCAACCTTCTACTTTTGAGTATCTTGTATGTTGTTCACCATTACCTTACTTACCTTAAAATCTCGCATCGTATCTTTTGTCTTTTTCATGACCTCCCTTCCACATAGGTATAATTCACGTCCATAACGTGAAGCTCTATTATAACACTTACACCTCTGGTGCCTATACAATCCGGTGGAAGCTTCATACTAACTTCTGATGAGGCTGGTACTCTTCTAACTGGCTTTATCGTAGAGCCGTTATAGAATATGGTTGTTGTACTATCTGTCTTGTACCTATGATATTAAGAGTGATTCTGCAATATTCTCAACCATGATTTCTATAATTTTCTGGGTCCAATTTTCAGACTCCTGGTTTACTTCATTGATGTAACTCTTTAGTTTCCTCCTCCTTCTGATATGTCTTTATGTAGGCTTAAGCTATCTTCCGATCTGCGTCTCATGGTATTAGTTATTACTTTAGCCCTTCATGGATGATATGGAATATCCATGATACAATCTTCTAACAATTCAATCATTTGTCTATGACCTGGGCTCAATTCTTTCTTTTAACTTATACCGGAATCTTCTATGGTTGTATATGCTGCATGTATAAAACTCCAAACTCTTAAGTGCCTTCATAACGTAACTAACTCTAGATCATGAATCGAATAATTCTTTTTGTTCCATCTCAGCTTTCTTCAAACGTAAGCAATTACTTTTTCTGGTCTTTCTGCCCCCTTTTTGCGTGCATACTTAGCTTATCTTGGTGCCCATGCATATTGGAATTCCATACAACTCATATGATCTTGAATATCACTTCTGATTTTATTCCCCGTTCATTAGCCACAGTAGGTGCCATTTTCTTATAGAGTGCATACAATGTTGTTGTGAGGCTGTTGTTATAAGACCATTTCCTCCTTAAGTCACCCAGCTTAGGTTGAAGCCTTCTTCCTTATTTCCTCAGCTAGTCTTTCGTTGTAGTACTTAGGGAGAACCATTGACTCTTGTAAGTCTGTGAGCTTATTATGGACCTTTTGATGTCATTCCTTGCCTATAATTATCCGTAGTTGCTTACCTCCATGCCCTTATGCTTGTAGGGTTGC
Source organism: Nicotiana tomentosiformis (assembly GCF_000390325.3). Taxonomy (NCBI): domain Eukaryota; kingdom Viridiplantae; phylum Streptophyta; class Magnoliopsida; order Solanales; family Solanaceae; genus Nicotiana; species Nicotiana tomentosiformis. The sequence continues at coordinate 80,014,368 of NC_090816.1, read as the reverse complement.
TTCTGAACTGATATTTTGATTGTCTTCCCAGTGGCTTTCTCTTTTATTTCAGTAATACTCATATGGTACCTATAACTACCCCAACTCATATCTGAATATTTCTCAAGGATCACGATGTCATATCTGCGAGACTGAATTCACCATATTGGATTTTACTATGTTTATCTTGCACGATCTGCTAACTCGTCCTATAACCTCCTGTTTAGCCATAACTAGGCTCTTCCTAAATCAATTACTAACTACTCGTTGGCCCATTCTTTATCAATATTCCGCGTAATCTTTCTTGGGTTATTTCCTTTGTCTTAACTTACCTCTCGCAATGGCTCCTTATTAATCACTAACATCTCGGGAAAGAACACTTACTTCCTCTCCTTGACGTCGTGTTTGCATAATGATCTGGTATCATAGCATATCTGTAGGCTTTGAATAAGTGCAATCTCATCCCTTTTTCATTTTATCGCATTCTTCCTTTACCATTTCATAATTACTAGAACAACTTAATTCTGACTTAATGCCACCTCACTCCACATTCCCCTCTTTAGGAAAGTACTAGTATTTAGCACTACAACGATCTACCTATAGATGTTTTACCTCTTCATCATTGGTGTCTTCTCGCATTATTGATGACCCTTACTCGCCTTACGGTAATCCTTTTGTACCAAGGATAACAAAATTCCTTACTCGCGAGAATGGCACTTAGTGTAACTGGCACACATAGTCCCTTAAGCTTAACTTTCCTTACATTGCTTGCGTTAGGGAAGCGTCTTCCTGAATGACCATTCTTTGAATTTCTCATGAATCTTCTTCTATTGTCCATTCTATTATCGCCGGAACGAAATCTGAAACTCTCATGATGCCGAGTATTATCCAATCACTCAGTCCCTAATTCACGTTTAGTTTATCTTGTTCACTAGCCCATACTGATTTCTATTACTCTGGAGTCTAACTTTTCCTTCCGGTATTTGCGTTGGAGTCACGAACTTATTTCTCGAAGTGAGGATATGACTTTATGGCCTATACTCTTTTGTTGTCTCAAGGGCTGTCACCTCTCATCTTTTCCTTCACTTGACTATAGACTCTGTAATACTGTCATCTTTTTGACCTACCGTTGTCATCCATGTATCACATCTTACTCTTAATGCTTCATTAGCTATCTTCTTATTTCCTGCTAATATTTCTATCTATCACTTTATTCTGAAAACTTCAACAAGATATTCTTTTGCTTTTAGCTCCCTTTTCTCTATCCACTGGCTCTTCGGGTTGCCTAGTATTATCTCTCTACTACGGACGGGAGTCATACTAAGATAATAATTATCCTTTCCAGACTTCCAGTGCCTATCTTTGTAGCACTCATATCTAGCTGTACTATTTTAGAGTGCACCATCTAGGTGTCTCACAAGGAGATCCATTACCACGTTTGCACTATCCTTCGAAAATGTCAACTAATTCTACCAATCCATCCCCTATTTTGGTTAGTCTAACCCCAACCGGATCCTGATAACTCGTCCATCTCTTAAACTATATCTATTAGCTCCCATAGGGCATAACTGAGATCGGTGTGGCCGATTGTACGTACATCTACTGTTGAAGGTAACTCAATATGCTTATATCTCCCTTCCTGAATGGTAAATAATGATAATCTTTATTAACTGGGTACTTCGTACCCTCCTTCACCTTGCTTCTTTTACTTGCTGAAACTTGTGTCTACCTTCCGATTCTGTTATTCCGTTTTACCATAAGAGTGGATAAGTATTCTTGCCTTAAAACTCCTTGTCAAGAACCTTACACCTTTTAGTACACGCATGGTCTGTTGAAGATCTCACATTTACTCATCATAAGCATAATGCAAAAATCGAGTTCCTCTGACTCAACACGTCCACGGCTATATCTCCTACTGACCATCTTTCTGAATGTAGGCATCGTTGTATTACGGATAAGATAGAGTTTAGGAAATTGAGTTCTTACAACTGAGCTCTATCACACGATCTAGAGTAAGAAGAAAGAGTGACATTCTTAAATGCCCTATAGCCTCCTGCTTATAAGTGTGGTGCACGACACACCCATAAACAAGACTCTACTAGAAAAGGCTTGTACACTCCCTAGGACAGAACTGCTCTGATACCACTTTTGTCACGACCCAAACCGATGGGGCGCGATGGGCACCTGGTACCTTACTCAACCGAGTACCAACGTAATGTATATTTCTTATTACAACATCATATACGTGTGACATACGAGTCTATTAGGCCAACATGATCATTTATAAATTCAAAACATAGGCCGACAAGGCAATACAAGTATTCGTATACATGATATCTGTCTACAAGCCTCTAAGAGTACATAAGTATCATAAAGGTCGTAACTGAGCCCCGCCATATCAATCCATATATGTCCTAATTATACTGACAAAATAAGCAACTCCGGAGCAAATGAAGCGCACCAACATCTTCCGCTGAGCTGGTAGCCTACTTGGAGGACTCTCGACCTGTCTATCGGGACCTGCGGGCATGAAACGTAGCATCCCCAAGAAAATGGGATGTCAGTACAAACAATGTACCGAGTATTTAAGGAATGAAAATAAGTAAATAATAGACATAAGAGAAACATGGAGTAAAAGACTCGACATGTAAGTCTGAATAACTCTATAAATCATGAAATACTCATAGTGTCATGCATATGCGTATGAACATCATATCGTGCATAGGTACATGTGTTCATAACATCATCAAGCCTCTAAGGGCATCCCGTCATATCCTCGGCCACTGTGAGAAAAATCAGCAATGTATACCAGCTGATCAGGTGGTAGTGCGTATATAACGTCGTAACCTTTTCCCATATCCCATATACATATAATATACATATATACACGTATATAATGCCATCTGGTCATGGGTCAATGTACATGTATAAATGCATGAAATGCATAAGAAATACGTTAATAAGATTTCTCGGAATGTCATAAAAATTAAAATGCCTTTCAAATAAACTTTATCAAATACGTATTTTTGTGAGACCCATGAACAAGCGATAGAACAATGAGACATATGGGAATTCAAGAACATAGGCATCTCTAATACTTTTATGAATAGAGTCATTTATGGGAATTGTGCATTTTCTCATTTCGTTTGTGTCGTATAGATCATGCCAAAAGAAAGAAGGGATAGTCTTAACATACCTTAGTCAATTCTCTTGACAATCCCTCTAACACACGTCAATTGCGACAACACGTAACAGCAAGATTGAAGTAGAAAAAAATCCGTATAATATTCTTGAGAAAAAATTGCACCGTACTCCATTATAATTAAAAAATCTCACTTTGATTTGAATTGTTAAAGATCTGATCTTACATAGGTGACTTAGGTTCGTGACTTATGTTTGTAATATACAAACACTTATGTTTAAATGTATGTAAGAAGGTATTTTGACTTATGTTTCTTAAGGGATGGTTATGACTCACGGACATGTGTCATTCCTTTATTAAAATGGAAATGACTTACTTCTTTAAGACTTGCCACCTATAGTGACTTATGAGTCACAATTTTTGAGTTAGTTTGCTGCCACGTGGGGGATATTTTATCTCAACCACATTCTTTGATTAATCACCCACAATTCCTTAATTAACTAGGCAATGTCCCATTACCCAATAATTAATCAATTATTCACATAATTAAGAATTATCCCAAATTACTTAAAATATTACTCATTTTTAGCATACCTTATACACCTCACTATCATGGCCATGTGGTACCTTGTGTGGTACTAGTCCATAAATACTGGGTATTTTAGCTCGGGCCATATTTTATCCCAAAATGTCAAATTTCGACGAAATTTATTTTCTTCGATTTTCTTACCCTCTCACCTTCACCAATTTACTCATTACTTGTTTAAAATAGCATAATGCTTATAATCATAAAATAATTTCATTCCCGAACTTGCGTCGATTAACCTACGATGAAACTTTAACGTTCGAAAATGTGGGATGTAACATATCATTTTCGAGCTTCCATTAATTTATTTATGGCATACTTTCATGTACGAAAATATGGGGTGTAACAGTAAATATACAAATGAGGCACGACAACACCCTTCGTGCTTTTCACTCTTCCTTACCAAGGAACAACAATAACACAAATATCAAGTAAGGTGGGAAGCAAATTTCAACCTCAACAATAATGTTAGAATAGGCAGCCTCAACTTTCAATATCACAATAATCTCATCATAAGCAATAAACACGAAAGCGAATAGTCAAAGAATAAACGATCTAAGGCATGAAAGGCATAGTAAATGAAACAACATGGTAGAATAAGGCAAATTCCACCAGCATGATTTAACTCATGACAACACATATACACTTGTCACCTTGAATATACGTCGTTTCCACACATAACTTACATAGTAAATACACCAAACAAGTTTTAATTCCTCCAAGTCAAAGTTAACCACGACACTTACCTCTTTTCGGAGTCAAATGAATAATCAACCACGGCTTTTTCCTAAAAAATAAGACTCCAAACCAATCAAATCTAGTCAAATATAGTTCAAACAATTCGAAACAAGCTTTAAAAATTACTCATGAGTGAAATAGATTCAATCTTTACTGAAATTGAAAAAGTCAACCCAGAACTCGCTTGGTCAAAATTCGAGATTCGGACTAAATCCCGATTAACCATTCACCCCTGAGCCCGGATATGTAATTTATTTCAAAATCTGACCCCAATTCAAGGTCTAAATCTCAATTTTACCAAGTTTCTAAGTTCTACCCCAAACCCCTAATTTTTACCTTTAAACTACTAAATTTAAGGATAAAACTAATGGGTGTTTATGGAAATACATCAAAACTAGTTGAACAACACTAACCAATGAAGTTAGGATGGAAATCTCTTCAAAATCTCTCCAATACGTGCTCTATATCTCAAAAATGGTGAAAGATAGTGAAATCCTAATTTCAACTTTTAATATAACTGGGCGTCAGCTGCTCTTCGTTTTCGCGAAGTACACAGGACAATTGGCCTTCGCGTTTTCCAGGTCCGCACCGCATTCGTGAAGGCATCACCCCAGCCAAGCCTTCGCGTTGCGATTAAGAGGCCTCGTTCGCGTTGGATACCTCCCCTACCCTCGCCAAACATCCCAAGCCTACGTGTTCGCATAAGGTCTGCCGTGTTTGCGAAGGACGGTACCCCCAAAACTTTGTGTTCACGAGCTTCCCCTTGCATTCACGTAGAGTAACCTTCCCCCAGTCCCAAGTTTCCCCTTCGCGATCGCGATAGAGGCTTCGCGATCACGAGGCAGTGAGATACACCAGAAAAACCAGCTAAATCTACAAGGCCAAAAATGGTCTGATATCAATCCGAAACTCATCCGAGCCCCTCGGGCTCCGATTCGAACATTCATACAAGTATAATAACATGATACAAACTCGATCGATCGCGCATATCATCAAAATAATATTAAATATCAAGAATCGATCATTAAAACTCAAGATATTTCAAAGTTTAAAACTCATTTTGCAACTTTCCACATAATGCGTCGAAACGCGCTCGCATCTCCCGGGACCCTAACTAAATATGTGTACAAGTTCAAAAATATCTTACGAGCTTGCTGGAATTATCAAAATACCGATCTGATGTCGTTTATTAAGAACGTTGACAGTGGTCAACTCTAGTTATTTTTAAAGCCAAAAATTATATTTGTTTCAAAATTTCACATAAAAGCTTTCTGAAATACGACGTGGACTACGCACGCAACTGATATAATATTATATGAAGCTATGAGAGGTCTCAAAATATAGAAATAAAGGTTAATACTCAAAATGACCTATCGGGTCAACACAATAATAGACTATGGCTTCAAAAAGTATAATTGATTATCTAAAGAAGGGTGATAAGTTTTACGGCAAAATTATAATATAATGAGACATAAGATATGGTATATATTGGATGATTAATATGCTATAGAGAATATAAACTATATAATGTGTCACCAGAGGAGGATAATACTCCCAACATAGGAAAGATATCAATGCATACAATGCATGAAAAAAGAAAGATTCCATAGCCCATGCATCAATTGTAATTTATGATGTTGATGATCTTATCCATGAATATGAATAATATCCTATTGATCATGCCTCATGGAACACTTAAAAGAGAGATATGGGGGTACAACTGTGACTCACCTCAGATAGTTGACAATCAAGTTTGACACATACAAGAAGATAAATGATCTTACTGTCAAGCAACACCGTTGATCATGTTTGAAATAATTGCTCAACTTAGAAGTGTTGGTAATATTCTATCTGATAACAGCAAGTTCAGGCACTGATCGGGTCTTTTCCAAATAGTTGGAAACTTTTGAAGGTTAATATAACATATAATGATATTATCAAAAGCATTGCCGATGTTGCCCGTTATGTGGAGCTTGAAGACGAGTGGCTTTGTGCTGCAAAAGCTATACCTAGTGCCTATATGGCAGAATCAAGTGGTAAAAACTTTCAGGCTTCAAACATAAGAAAACTTGATAAAGGGCAAAATTGTAAAAGAGACCGGATAGGGATCCTCCAAGAAAGTAACATGCTAAATTACAAAAGGAAAAATAGGATAACAAAAAGAAAGATAAAAGTGAGATGGAGTGTTGCATTTGCTAGTGCTTGTTTTTCTTGTATAAGGTTTCTTTTCAGTAGCAATGTTATGAAAAGTACTCTAGAGAATGTTTTCTATGATTGCAGACACTATTATGATGGTTTATTTGTATTAAATAGTAATCATTCCACTTATGACTATCATGTGAACTAATGCATCATGGTATACTAAATTGGGTCACATATGACAAGATCGAATAAATAGATTGGCTAAGGAGGGATATTTGGATTTCTTCTCCTGAATAGACATGCAAACTTATGAACATTATCTTGTTGGAAGGATTACATATAAACCATCAGGGAAGGCTAAGAGACATGACTTCTCATTGCGATAAATCTATTCAGATGTCTGTGATCCAATAAATATAAAGGCCAGGATTTCTGTGTTGCTTTTCATAATATTTGTCGATGATTTCACATACCTTCGATTATGTCTATTTGATTTATCATAAATCTGAAGCACTTGAATGCTTTAAAAAATATTTGAATGAAGTTGAGAATCAATTAGACAAAAGGGTTAAGACCTTAAGAATCGATAGAGGGCGTGAATATCTATCAAAATAATTTGAAAAACTGTGTAATACAAAGGGCATCACCAGACAATTAACTATTCCTTACACACCTCAACAAAATAGTGTAGAAGAAAGAAGGAATAGAACATTATTGGATATGATAAGGTGCATGCTGGCGCAGACAAATTTACCTATTTCCTTTTGGAGAGATGCGTTATTGATTGCAACCTACATATTGAACAAAGTGCTTTCTAAATCAGTTTTTTCCACTCCTTATGAGCTTTGGACTGGTCATAAATCAAACATAAATGATTTACAACCTTGGGGTTGTGCTGCATATGTAAGAGATTCTTTTAGCAAATTTGGTAAATTAGGTCCAAAAAGCAAGAAATGTATCTTTATAAGATATTCAGAACACTCCAAAGTGGTATGTGTTCATTGATGAATTAGAGGATGGAAGAGATTGAATCACAAGATGTCACATTTTTGAAAAATGATTTTCCAAAGAAGGGCGAGGTAAAGGATGGAGATCCTCTTTATGAAATGTTAAACTGAGATAGTCAGCAAGTGACTTCTGACACGGTTAATAATAAAATTGATCAAGATCTTGTTCTTGATCGAGAGTGGGAATTCTCAATCCCAAAATCCTTCTAACGAACCTGAATTTTAACTATGAAAGAGTACCAAGAAAAATATACTCAAACGTACTTATGAGATTGAAGATTACGTTTTCTTGGTATCTCCCACATAAATGGAGGAGCCAAAGTATGTGATTGTGGCTTTATCAAGCCCAAGAAAAGATGAGTGGGTGAAAGTAATAAAAGAAGAATTATAGTCCGTGAAAACCAATAAAGTCTGGATCTAGTTGACCTTCTGTCTGGGCATAGAGCCATTCGGAACAAATGGGTTCTCAAAGTTAAACGCAAAACGGATGAGTCAATAGAAAGATACAAGGCATGATTGGTGGCAAAAGGCTTTACTCAAGAAGCTGGAATAGATTATGAGGAAACATTTTCACCAGTTGTGAAGTTTACCTCAATTCACTTACTTTTGGCTATTGTTGCACGTTTGGATTTAGAATTGCACCAAATGGACGTGAAGACAGCTTTTTCCAACGGAGAACGGAACGGGAAAATCTACATGGAATAACATGTAGGCTTCATTGTTAAAGGCCAAGAAAAGAAGGTATGTAAATTTAAAAGATCTATTTATGGCCTAAAGCAATATTCAAGGCAAAGGTATTTGAGATTTCACAAGGAGGTGATCTCGTATAATTTTACCATGGTCAATAAAAACCATTGGATTTATGCGAAGAAGCCCAACGGGATATTTGTAATTCTTTTTCTTTACATGGACGATATTTTATTGGCTGAAAATAATTTGGAGTATTTAAAAACTATCAACTCATGTCTTTCAAAATCATTTGACAAGAAAGACATGGATGAGGCAGACTATATCCTTAGAGGTAAGATCCAAAGAGATCGTTCCAAAAGTTATTGAATCTATCTCAAGAAACTTATATAAAGAAAAATTTGGAGAATTTTTGCATGAATAGTTGCAAATCCATGGATACTTCTATAGAAAGAGGTGAAACTTTAAGCCTTGAAATGTGTCCAAAGACTGAAAATGAAAAGGAAAAAAATGTCTCGAGTTTCGTATTCAAGTGTTGTCAGGAGCATGATGTACGTGTGTACTCGTCCAGAAATTTATTATGTTGTAGTTATGGTAGGAAGGTATCAATCTAATCCTGGAGGAGATCATTGAAAAACAATGATGAGGATTTTTTGATACTTAAAGAGAATTGCAGATTATTCACTATGTTATAGTGGACATAATTTACTCTTGCGAGAGTACACATATGTGAGAGACATCATGGAAAGTTGAAAAATAACAATACAATACATACCTACACAAAAATGATAGTTAACCCTCTTACACAATTGATATCTAGAGACATATTTGAGAAACATGTTGTGGCTTTAGGTCTGCGAAGGATATGATAATGTTTATGTATTGAAAATATTTTGGTTATAATAATATACTCATCAATGAATTATTATTGATATTGTGTTCATATTCTGTATGCATGTGATAATATCAATGTGAAAGATAGAAGTGTGTCAAACAAGTCACAAGATCGTCTCTCTCACATGGGGGATTGCCTCTAACGTCAAGGAGCGTGCAGAGATGAGACCTATTAGAACCTTGATTAGTACAAGGTCATGTATATTTTTGAATAAAACGGTCGGTCTTGACTAGAGTTCAGGCTTATGGATTTCATAATCCGTAATGACTTGTTTTGTAAGTCAGATACGAGTTTCTCTAAGAAGATGGATTGAAGATTATAAGTAACGATCCTGCCGACCATTTTATGTATTGTATACCCATTTTCCTCATTTGATAATTTACATATGTGTATTTATGGTTTTGTAACTTGCGGTGTCGATTGGTGTGGTTTTGGGAGAGTCTTGGATTGAATTGGGACACTTAGTCCCTTGGTTGGAGGCTTAAGTTATAAGAGTTGACTGGAGTTTGACTTTTATGTAGACGACTTCGGAATGCTGATTGTATGATTCCAATAGCTTCGTATGAAGATTTTGCACTTAGGCGTATGTCTGGATGTAGATTCATAGGTCCGTAGATTGATTTGATATTTTTTGGTAAAAGTTAGAAAGTTGAAGGTTTGAAGGATTGATAGGTTTGACCGAGAGTTGACTTTGTAGATATTGGGTTTATATTGTGGTTCCGGGAGTTGGTGTAGGTCCGTTATCATATTTGGGACTTACGTACAAAATTTGAGGTCATTCCAAGTTGATTTGACATGGTTCGACATGAGTTTTAGAAGTTGAAAGTGTATTAATTTACTTAGGCTTGAATTGAGGTTTGATTCGTAGTTTTAATATTGTTTGGTGTGATCTGAAGCCTCGAGTAGGTTCGTGTCATATTTTGGGATTGGTTAGTGTGATTCAACGGGATCCCGGGGGCCTTGGTTGAGTTTCAGATCATTTGAGGTTGTTTGGGGTGATTAGATCTAGTGTTTTTACACCTGTGATATTTTGTCCGGAGAGGCGGATAGTGGACCGCAAAAGCGGCGTTTGGTCGAGCTCTAGGTGTTCTGCAGATGCGGTCATACGTGCGCAGAAGCACGATCACAGACGCTCTTTGGTCTGCAGGTGCGGCATTGCAGGTGCGGCTAGTGGTCCGCAGAAGCTGAATTGTAGGACTTAAGTGAAGTCCGCATCTGCGACGATATTTCCACAGATGCAACTCTTGGACGCTGAAGCAAAAAGGCTGTGCAGAATATATTTGGACGAGGATTTAATTTCATGTATCACATTTTGAGTTAGAGAGTTCGATTTTGGGCGATTTTGAGGGGGATTTTCACGATTTAGATTAGGGTGAGTATTTTTACTTGGATTTATTTATATTTCATGAGTCCAATCTCGATTTTAGTATTTTATTGATGATTTGAATAGGATAAATTGAGGATTTTAGTAAAACTTTTCTAAAACATAAATTAATAATTTGAAGGCCGATTTGAGGTTAAAATTGGATTATATTGGTATGGTTGCACTCGTATCGGAATGGGTATTCAAAATTTGTGAGTTTTATCACGTTCCAGGGTGCAGGCCCGAGGTTGAATTTTTTAGTTGACTTTTTTATTTTCATTTTAGATTGAAGCTTTATTATTCAGAATCTTTTCCTATGGCTTTTATTTATGATATTAAGTTATTCTGACTAGTGTCGAGCTGTTCGAGGGTAAATTTGCGCGGGAAGGGATTATTAGTGGATTGATTTAGCTTGTTTGAGGTAAGTATCTTATCTAAATTTGTGTGGGGGAAACTATCCCGTAGGATTTGGTCTAATTGCATTATTTAAATTATGTAAAAGACGTATACATTAGTTGATGAGTGTGTGCACATATTATATATGGTAATTGACCGGTTTAGACTCTTAGGTTATTATTATATCTTTAATTGAAGTTATTGTTACATGGAATATCTTTCATTGTTGAGTTATTTTATCATTTCATTGTATTGTTGTTGAAATTCTTGTACACATTGTTGTTGTTAAGTCATAGCCTATGTAGTGTTGTGGCATTGGTATTATTGTTTGGGCAACATTGTGCCATATAATAACGTGTGGTGCGAGTTAATTATTATGTTGTGATGAGATGCGCATGCGGCGGCATAAGGGTGGTGTTATTGATGCGCATGCGGCAAGATAAGGGGGGTTTTATGCACGTGTTGCTAGTAAGGGAAATTACTTCATTTGAAGCACACGTGACGAGATAAGGGGGGTAAAGCGCGGGAAGATATTTCGGGAAAAATATTTTTTAAAATAAATGTAAGGATCACGCGGCGTCATAAAGAGGATTTGTGATTTATGACTTGTGAATTGTGATTATGAGATGTGGTACCTCGGGGTGATTCTTGTTGTAAATTATGTGTTAGAACGACTTGATTAATTAAACTGTTATTGTTTTTCTTTATTTATTTCACTTATATTTTAACTATATTTTGATTATTTAGTGGGTTATCACATGTTTACTCTTGTTGCCATTAATTGCTTTTACTTTCCATTGTTAGCTTTATATTAATATTCTGTACAAGTTTTCATGTCTAGTTAGTGTCTTGAATTGTACCTCGTCATTACTCTATCGAGGTTAGTCTTGATACTTACTGGGTAGCATTGTGGTGTACTCATACTACATTTATGCACGTTTTGTGCAGATCTAGGTACCTCGAACGTTAGCTTGTTACTTTTGAGCTGCTGAGGAGACTTCAAGGTATATCTGTCATCCTATCGCAGGCCTCAGAGTCCGCTTCTGACATTAAATTTACTACTGTTAATTTCATTCCAAAACAGTATTGTATTTAGAGATTTCTAGTGTATATAGCTTATGACTCCGTACTAGCGGTTTTGGAAATGTATGATGATTGATTAGTTTCATCTTTATTATGTCATTATCTATTTAATTTAATAGTTATGTTATTTATTTCTATTAAATCTTATCATGTGTTCGGCTTACCTAGTCTTAGAGACTAGGTGTCATCACGATCCTAAATATGAGATTTTGGGGTTGTGACAAGTTGGTATCAGAGCCCTAAGTTCATAGGTTCTACAAGTCATAAGCAAATTTAATAGAGTCTTGCAGATTGGTAAGGAGCTGTTTGTGCTTAACTTCGAGAGGCTACAGAACTATTAGGAAATTCCAATTCGTTTATTCCTTGTCATGCGGATTTGTTGATTTTGGAATGTGAGCCTTTGTCTTTCTGTTCTCTCACAGATGGTGAGGACACGCATTACTGGATCAGCTGAGAAGACACATGTGCCCCCTGCTAGAGCCGTCAGAGGCCAGGGCCAAGGTAGAGGCCGAGAAGGGGCACGTACTACAACCAGAGCACCTGCTATAGCAGCGGCTGAGAAGACACCAGTAGCTCCGGTTGGGGGAAAGCACCAGAAGTACCTGTAGCTACCCCCGGACTCCAAGAGACCTTGGCACATTTTTTGAGCATGTTCGGTGCTTTAGCTCATGCAGGATTGATCCCAGTTGCACCAGCTACTTCTCAGGCTGGGGAGGAGCTATGACTCCCGCCGCCCGTACTCCAGAGCAGCGGGTCGATGTTGATCAGGTTTTGAGTGTTATGCCAGTACAACCCATTATCGCGGTTCAGCCTAAGATCAGGCTAGTAGCCGCAGAGGAGGAGCTGAGGAGGCTTAAGAGTTTCAAGAAATATTATCCTCATACTTTTAGTGGCATAGTTTCTGAGGATGCACAGGGTTTTCTAGACCAGTGCCATTGTATTCTCCGCACCATGGGCATTGTGGAGGTGAGCAGAGTCGACTTCACTACATTTCAGCTGGCGGGGTAGGCATATACGTGGTGGCAGGCTTATGAGGAGGGTAGGGTAGCTGATGCAGCGCCACTTACTTGGGCTAAGTTTTCTGATATATTTTTGAGGGAGTTCATCCCACAAACCCCCCGGGATGCGTGGCGCATAGAGTTCGAGCAGTTGCGTTAAGGGACTGTGACAGTGTCAGAGTATGCCTTGAGGTTTACTGAGTTATCCCGCCATGCACCTGCTTTGGTTTCTATAGTAAGAGAGCAAGTCCGCAAATTTATCGAGGGGCTAAGTTATTGTCTTAGATTTAGTATGGCACGGGAGTTATAGATTGATACTCCATTTCGGCAGGTAGTAGAGATCACTCAGAGGTTGGAGCGTATGTATGGCAAGGAGAGGGAGGATAGGGAGGCCAAGAGGCCTCAAGATTCTGGAGGATTTAGTGGTTCTCGCTCTGCAATTTTAGCTCGTCATGGAGAGGTTATGTCAGTTGACCAGTTTATTCGGTGCTTCAGGCTACTCGCAGTGCTCCAGCTATTCAGAGGCCTCATAGTGCCCAATTTGTATAGCCACTTTCCAGTGTACCTCCTGCACTGGGTGCCTACAACGGTCATTCTAGCTGACCGGGTCATACTCAGTTCCAGAGGCACGCTCGCAGAGAGGTTATTTTGAGTGTGGCGACACTAGGAATATGGTGAGGGACTGTCCTAGATTTAGGAGGGGTGCACCTCCATAGGGTACACATGTTATGGCTACCGCTCCAGTTGCTAATCCACCTACACAACCAGTTAGGTAGAGGTCAGGCGGGTAGAGGTCATCCTAGAAGGGGAGGCCAGGCTCGTTGTTATGTTTTTTCAGGTAAGACCAAGGCTATTGCATTAGATGTTGTTATCATAGGTATTGTTCCGATCTCTCATAGGGATGCATCAATTTTATTTGAACCGAATTCCACTTAATCGTATGTGTCATCTTAGATTATTTCATATTTTGATATGTCTCGTGATTCTTTGAATGCCCCTGTTTATGTGTCTATGACGGTTGGGGATTCTATTATGGTAGAACGCATCTATCAGTCGTGTTTGGTCACAATTGGAGGTTATGAGACTAGGGTGGACCTTCTGTTACTCAATATGGTGTTTTTTGACGTGATATTGGGCATAGATAGGTTGTCGCCCTGTCACGCTATTTTGGATTGTCACGCCAAGATGTGATATTGGCTATGCCATGGTTGGAGTGGTGAGGTTTGTTGGGCCATGTTCCTAGTAGGGTGGTTTCTTCCCTGAAGGTACGGCAGATGGTTGAGAAGGGGTGCTTGGCATATTTGGCCTTTGTGAGGGATGTCAACATTGGTACTCCTATCGTTGAGTCAGTTTTGGCAGTGAGAGTGCAAGGCCCCGTAAACTTTTACTAGAACCCGGGGTTTTGTAGTGTCGAGGTAGGCTAATATGTTTGAGGATTGTAGAAATTCTTACGGACATTTCGGGTTGTATAGTACGTCGGGGAGTTGAAGTAAATGTTTTGCAGAACATGGCATTTCTGCGGTCTACTATGCGACCACAGAACCTCTTTGCAGACCACAGATCGACCGCAGAGTGCAACAGAACTTGATCCAACTTTTGAAGATCATTTTACGGTCAAGTATGCGGCTGCATAATCATTTTGCGGGCTGCACAATCCGTAACAGAACCAGCATGAAGATTTCTAGAGGGAGATTTCGTGATGCGTTATGAGACCGCATAACCGTCCTGCGGGCCGCATAACAATCGCAGACCTGACCAGATCTAACTAGGTCTGCCCAATATTTGGGACCATTTTTGCGGTCCCCTTTGCGGACCGCATACTCATTTTGCGGTCCGGTCTGCGATCGTAGACCCGGATTCATAAGTGTAGATTTGGAAAATTCCACCCGATCCTAGTTTTATTAAAAGACCTTAGGGTTATTTTAGAAGGTTCCAACTACTATTTTAGAGAGAGGAGAGTTCTCTAGAGAGAGAGGAGGAATCCCTAAGCATTTTGTTCATCAATCCTTGCTCAAGTCTTGGAGAATTCACAAGAAAAACTTGCAAACTTATCTTTTAAAGAGGTAAGGTTCTAGCCCTAGCTTTCCATTTCGAATTTGGGGTAGAAGATGGGTAATGGGGAGTGTGATTCTTGGGTATGAGAGTGCTATTTATGCATGCATGTACCAAGAATGTTTTTGAAGGATGTTGTGTCACGCCCCGAACCTGGACCTAGACGTAATACGGCACCCGGTGCGTGACTACATGTGACCGAGCAAACTAACTGGCTGGCTGAATCAACATGTGATATCATAACATACTGAATGCGGAAGATAAACTAACACATGTTGATATACTGAATGTCTGAATGATATAAATTAATGTGTGGAAACACTAACATAAGTTTGAAGTATATTTGTAGCCAACATTGCTTAACATGAAAAGCTTGTGATTCTGTCTAACTGTTAATCTAGTCTATGAAGCCTCTAATGAAGTACTAAAAACACTTACTGTCTGAAAATACTGAAGACTGTAAGGTAATGATAATGCCCCGAAAGTACTAGGGATCTCCAAATACCTGGTACGGGAATCCTAGAGCTCTGAATTGTCAATCTGTAAATCATTACTTGCATCGTGAGATGCAGGCCCCGGGCAAAAGGGACGTCAGTACATTTGAATTGCACTGGTATATAAAGCAACTAAAAGAATGAGCTGTAAATGCTGAAACTAAAACTGAGCCGATAACTGAGAACTGATAACTGATAACTGAAATGAAAACTGTTGAAACTGAAACTGAAATGATAACTGAAAACTGAACAAAGTAAGTAAGGATATGAATACTCCCTCTTCTGAATGATGAACCACTTATTTATCTGAATAAACTACGGCCTCGGGCCCAATATATATGTACACACGCTACGGCCTTAGGCCCAAGTACACATATACGTAACTACGACCTCAGGCCCAAAAATGCATAAAGCATAAACTACGGCCTTAGGCCCAAGTATGAACAAAGCATATAAACTACGACCTCAGGCCCAAATACAGGTGTTCAACATTTAGGGATTTAAATTCAGGAACTGAGAATCATACTGCAATATGTGATGCTGAAATACTGAATCATATTGAGTTACATGATACTGGAATACTGAATAGGACTAGACTGAGACATGTATTCTTGAACTGATTATGAAAACTGAAAATTCAATTGTTTATGACATACAGAGTAATCTAGACTGAGACTCATGGGCATCAAACCCAAGTCTATATTGATTACGCACTAAGCTCACAACGTTCAGAAAGAAAGTCATGAACAAGTTATGAAGCTAGAGAATAGAAGTTCTGCAACTATTCAAGGAACTAGGCTTAACTATATTTCTGAAGCAATTAGTAACGTTATAAAAGAAACACAGTGTAGGGAGAATCATTAACATTCCCAAATATAGAGAGTTAAACTCACATACCTTAACTTCCTATTGTTGAGCATAATACAACATTTGCCAACCCTTTCAACTTTAATCTATATCAATACAAGTCAAAGGGATTCTATATTAGCAAATATAATCATGTTTTGGTTACTTATACATTTTAGCAAATACCTTATGGGCGTAAAGCCTCATAGCCCTCATTAATGGTGCTTCTACACCCAACAAGCCATTCTCTTGCTCCTAGATAAATTCTAAAATCTCAAATTTTTTATAATCAATATCATTCTTCTTCACCCATAAGATAAACAACACCATTAACCAATAATCAACAATCAATTACCCAAACATATAGTTGTTTATGCTTTTCTATCAAACCCATCAACTCATATCTCATGAACATAGAGTCTATAATCATTAATCTAATGGTATAATCAATTAGAGGGTGAAGATATTACCTTTTTTAAGTTCAATCTTGTGAATTCGAGTTCTAGGGTTTTTTCTCTCAACAATGATGCCCCAATCGAATATCTAATGATTTAAAGGGTTTACCCATGTTAATAAGGTGTTGGAGAATTGAAATTAACTAAGAATCACCATTAGAACTCAACTTGGATGGTGGAGGGACCTTTGAGGAGTTAGGTTCTTGAGAGCTTCCCGTTCTAGAGCAAGTTTTTGTGTTTTGGGGTGTGGGGGACGAGGTAGGGCTTATAAAATGACCCCTCGGGTGTGCTCTTGTGCACCTGAAGACCCAAACGCGCACCTAAATGCGCAGCAGGGAAGTAGCACTGCCACAAGTGCGCGGCCATGCACGGGATCATCCGCGCGCGCACCTGGGCGCACATACTGCGCATTTTCCAGTAAAATGCACATAACGTTTTTCTCAGAGATCTGTTTAGGCTCCACAATATATCCTTGGAAAGATATTTTAAAGGGATATAACTTTCATGTTTTACGGTTTCCCAACTTCCTAATGAATATTTACGAAATACTTATATAATACAGACCTTCCATAAACTTAGTTGATTTTATTGAATCTTATGCACCTCACTCTCCATCTTGATTCCAAACGACTATTTCCACCCATAATCATCCCGGTAAGACTTCATATGTCCAAAATATAATATTAATACTCATTTAACATGTCTACACCTAGTCTGAATTTATGGAGTGTTACATTATCTCCCCCTTGGGATCATTCGTCCTCGGATGATTGTCCTGACTGTAACTATGGGTAGCACTAGACCTTAAATGGGTCTGATGGAAACATGTGAACATTGAACTTTCATGAACACTTGCATACTAAACTGAATGAATATATGATTATTGAACTGCTGAGATACTGAACTGAATGACTACTGCATTGACTGAATGCCGAGCTGACTGAATACTGAAGGACGTGGAGATTATAATATAAGGTCTGAATGAAAATGTTAGTTACCTCCAACATTTTTTCAAAACACCTGCCAGCTATCATAGAGTAACACAAGCCTCACAAGGCATCATAATGCGCATAACATGAAATATATACGTGAATACTAGTCTGCCATGGATAAGTGAATATTGAGCTAACATGGATGTATGAATATTGAATTGGCACGAATATTTGAGTATTGAACGGACATCAATATCCGAGTACTAAGCTGGCATAAATATTTGAGTACTGGACTGACATGAGTATTTGAGTATTGAAGTGACATGAGTATCTAAGTACTGGAAACTTAAATGTCATAACATGACACATGAAGTACTGGGTGTACAACCGCTAATTCTAGTGGCAAATCTAACTCATAAGCTATTTGTCCGATCTTTCGCAGGATTCTATTTGGCCTAATATAATGAGCTTTCCCTTCTTCCCAAATCTCATAACAACTTTTATAGGTGAAACTTTCAGAAACACCCAATCATCAACTTGGAACTCTAAGTTTCTATGCCGCACGTCCGAATAGGACTTTTAGCGACTCTAAGCCGTCTTCAAATGCTCTTGAATAAACTTGACTTTCTCCACGGAATGATAGACTAAATTTGGTCCCGACAACTCTGCTTCGCCAACTTGGAACCAACCAATTGCTGACCTACACCATTGCCCATACAGAGTCTCACACGGTGCCATCTTGATACTAGAACGTAGCTGTTATTATAAGCAAGCTTAATGAGTGGTATATGATCATCCCAATTGGATCATGCTTTCAAAATGAGCAATATAACCTTGTTATAAAGTTTATATTTACCATCTCTACTCATGAATATGTGTAAATTGTGGTGAAACACTGGGCTTTCTGCGTCTCAACTTTCATTTGCTGATAATTCGAACACTTGGCCACAAAGCCTGCGACATTCTTTTTCATGTCGTTCCACTAATAAATCTGCTTAAGACATGATACATCTTTATGGAACCTGAGTAAATAGAATACTGAAATTCTGGGCTTCAGACATAATCCGCTCTCTGAGCCCATCTATGTCTGGAATACACAGTCTATCTCGGTACGTCAAAGTACCATCATTTCCCCCTTGACAAAAGCCATTATCTTATGCTTGTGAATCATCTCTTTCACCTGAAACAAGTAGGGATCATCAAACTATTTCTCCTTCACTTCGGCTACTAAGGAGGAACAAGTCTTGTTCTGGACAACAATACCACCATCTTCAGAGTCCGAAAGTCGAACTCCTAGCTTGGCTAAGCGGTGAACTTCTTTCACCATGGTTCTCTTCTCTGCCTCAATCATGACCTATACTTCCCATACTTGATTATCGTTTCAAGGTACTTCCTAAAATACTTATAGTATTGTTGCGAGCTAAGTCTTTGACCAGTACTCCGAAGAATAGAGTCTTATGCAATGGCACTACCATTGTGATACATAAATAGGCATTTTTGTTTTCAATTTATATATCATGCTAACTATGCGGGTTTCAAATCTCCAACCAGACCTAATGACGATTTTTCACATATCCCCTTAGACCAAAGGTTAAGGTCTTATACTTGCGGATCCTTCTCTTATATTGGGATCCGAACAACTTTCCTTATCTTCTGTAATTCTTTGCACTTTACATCAGTGACGACTCATCTTCCAACTTACTTCTGAGCAATATTTCTTACTAGAAAAAAACTAAATTATTTATATAAATGGAAAGCTAATGTATTCAAAATTATCATACACAATCTTAATGATTTAACTCAGCTCACACTGTCAATCACCCCTTTTCGATAACTCTTAAAGGTTGTTCTTCAGTAATTTACTCTCCTACTGCCTAAATGATTGTTTTTTCTTCCATTGTCATTGTTCTTTAGATTTAACTTAAACTCTTTGGGTTCTAACACGCGTTCAGTGTTTCAAACAATTACCCATTCACTAGTGTTGACCTGGCTAAATAAATCAAATCTTACCTCTACTAGCTCAGCTGAAATTGCTAATTCAATGTATCTATTCAAAACATACTATTCTTTTACTAATCGCATACTAGCATCATATTTTCTTGTTCTTCTTTGAATAACTAAAGTGAAGTATAAGGTTATTCCTAACTTTCCTTACCATCCGACCCTATTCTACGATCGCATACTATCCTTTATTTTAAACTATGTACATGGATCACACTCAGGGAAATCTCATTTGTCTTAAACAAAATTGGAATATCTAACCCCAAACTTTCTATACACTTCAAAATCATACCATACTATAAACCTCTGAGTTAAACACTTACTCACAAAACCTAAGGGGGAACTGTCATATCTTTTATCTCATATTAATAGTTGCTTCTTATAATAACTTACTAACGTGGTGCTTTCTACTTCTGATTTGAATAAATCTGGACAACTTAAAATTATTCCCTGAAATTTAGTATTAGCTGTTGTTCTCATTTCCTACATCATATCTTCTTAGTCATATGCATGAGTCATACAGAAAAAACATATCTTTGGTAATAACAAACTTTTCTGACTTCTAAGTATTTTTCCCTTAGGATCTTTTCTATCCAAAACTATAGTGATCAATTTCTATGCCCGTTATGGTTAAATTTTTAACCTGTTATATTATGGGTTCTAACATCTAAACTATCATCATCCAACTTGTGGATCCATTTTCAATAATTAAATGAAATTGTTCTGTGAGGTAAAACACATACAGATACACTGTCATACACAAACTTCTCCTTCAGAGTGTACCATTATATGACAAATCACTTCATGCACCATCCGGTTAGTCTTGGGTCTTAATCCGGACCTAAAACATGCAAATATTTTGCTATAATCACTGTTACATGCATTTTCTTTTAGCACCTATAGGCATCACTGTATACTCATAAGTCACCAAAATTTTGATAAACTGAAAATTGGATATCTGGTAAACATATAACTGAATACTAGCATACTGAATAACAATAAACCTACTAACTGAAAGACTGTATAACCTCTAACTGAGGTAAACCGATAACCATAAAATATGATAACTGCTTTTGTACTTTCTGATAAGGTTATGATCCAATCTGTACTACTATCCGTTACATCCTTTCAAGTCTCATTCGTTACCAATATATACTCTATAATTATACCCCAATGGGAAATTATCCTCTCTAGTACCTTGAGTTTTTCCTGCCCGATGCTTAGGCATTCGATACGTTTGGAATTCGATAGGAAGAGAAGGTTACTTATTGCTCTAAGCTTCATGGCACGATCTAGAATAGAAAGAAATGAGACAATCCTGAATGTCTTGGTAGTTAACCATTTATATACATGGCCGGCACACAAATATAAAGGAAACTCCACTAGACACGATCATAGACTCCCTAGGACACTTGAACCTAGTACTCTGATACCAAGCCTTGTCATGCCCCAAACCTCGACCTAGACGTAACACGGCACCCGGTACCTGACTACATGCGACCGAGCGAACCAACTGGCTGGCTGAATCAACATGTGATATCATAACATATTGAATGTGGAAGATAAACTAACACATGTTGATATACTGAAAGTCTGAATGATATAAATCAATGTGCGAAAACACTAACATAAGTCTGAAGTATATCTGTAGCCAATATTGCTAAACATGAAAAGCGTGTGACTCTGTCTAACTATTACTCTAGTCTATGAAGCCTCTAATGAAGTACTAAAAATACTGATTGTCTAAAAATACTGAAGATTATAAGGTAATGATAATGCCCCGAAAGAACTAGGGATCACCAAATAGCTCGTACGAGAATCCTAGCACTCTAAATCGTCAACCTGTAAATCATTGCCTGCATTGTGAGATACAGGCCCCGGGCAAAAGGGACATAAGTATATTTAAATTGCACCAGTATGTAAAGCAAATGAAAGAAAGAATTGTAATGCCAAGGAGGTCACTATTGGTGGTGATCGGGTGTTGTTAATAAGGTTTTGGAGAATTGAAATTAATTTAGAATCACCATTAGAACTCACCTTGGATGGTGGAGAGACCTTTGAGGAGTTAGGTTCTTGAGATCTTCCCTTCCCAAACGTGCACCTGAATGCGTAGCAGGTCAGTAGCACTTCCACAAGTGCGCGGCCGCGCACGGGACCATCCGGGCGCGCACCTGGGAGCACATACTGTGCATTGTCCAGTAAAATGCACATAACGTTTTTCTCCAAGATCTGTTTAGGCTCCACAATATATCGTTTGAAAGTTACTTCAAAGGGCTACAACTTTCATGTTTTACGGTTTTCCAAATTACCAACGGATATTTACTAAATACCTATAGAATACAGACCTTCCATAAACTTAGTTTATTTTATCGAATCTTATGCACCTCACTCTCCGTCTTGATTCCAAATGACTATTTACACCCATACTCATCCTGATAGAAATTCATATGTCTGAAATATAATATTAATACTCATTTAACATGTCCACACCTAGTATGAATTTACAGAGTGTTACATGTTGAGCTCAAATGGATAATCATTGGGTTGTGGGACGAAGGAATCCGCCATAGGTGAATCTTGAAATCATAATGCACACCTAGTGCTTGAAAAAATGCTTAAATGAGCTGAAACCACGAACATCATCCTAATTATGGTTCAATTTTATTATGTCTTTAAATAGATCGAAATTGCTAGGATTTTTGGAACATTGTAGTAATTTAAGAAAATCTCAAAGCGAGGTATGTTGGCTAAACTTCTCTTTTAGAATTGAATCCCACGATGTTCTCGTAAGTCTCAAGTATGATGGGCTAAGTTATTATTCCTCGTGTTCTGAGATATTCATTATAAATTTGACTATTCTGAATAAACTTTGTGTTGAAAGACATATGTTCAAAATGTGTTTCGAATGCTCTTATCATATTATGTTATCCTTCGAGAATGTGTTCAAAGTATGGGTTGCGTATTAAAATGTTATGACTTCAAGTTGTGTTTCAAATGAAAGTTATTATGCCAAATTGTGGAAGAAGACTTAATGTTCTTAAGACTCTTAATTGCTCATATGTGTACTTAAAGTCTTGATTAGAAATGCCTTGTTGTTGATAATCCATGATGATGCTTGAAAGTAAAAGGGGTGAGTATGAAATATGAAATACGGCCGACGTGCCAAGAATGATATTACATTTGTGGCCACTTGTGCCAATGAAATGAAAAAATGTGTAAAATATTATGAAATGAGTTGAAAATCCTTTATATAATAAACATTTTTGGGAGTATAGTTAGTCACTGAGGAAGGGTAGGTTGAAATAACCTAACCCCGAAACTACACGTGCCGGTGTAGGAGTGATTGAGGGGTAAATCCCCGAACTGGCGTGTTGAGAATATTCCCCTTAAATGGGAAGAGATTGATGTGTTGATAATGTTTCCCCTTAATTGGTATGGGAGGATTGCTAGTGGAAAGTGATGTCGATCCACACGGCATAGTGGTGACACGGCCTAGTCAATCGGGTCGAGATCGGAAGCCATGCCGCGCATATGGTGGTGATTGTGATTGTGATTGGATGTCTTTGGGTGAGACGGTGTAGATGATCAGGCCGTGATCAAACTCCATACTAAAATCACGGTGGTATATCGGTATTAAATATCTCCCAACCTAAAATATTGAAATTTACTTGAAAACTTATCTTGCTCCTAACTTGATGCTTTGGTGTTATTTGAAGTTTTCATTTTGATCGTATGATTGTTTATCCTTATATTGTTTCTCGTTCTATTGAGGAGGTGTCTAGTCTTACATACTAGTACTATTCCATATGTACTAACGTCCCTTTTTTCGGGGGCGCTGCATCTTTAATGGATGCAGGCGGTTCCACAGCATGCGACACTGATCAGTGATAGCGGTACACCCTCTTCCCAGCTGACTTGGTGAGCCCCACTTCATTTCGGGGTCGTGTATCTTTTGTTCCATGTGTATTATGTTTTGAGGTATAGCCAGGGGCCTTGTTGCCGGCACTATCATAGTGCTCTTTTGTATCCGTTAGAGGCCCCATAGACATAGTGTGGTTTGTACATTGGTGTTGGGAATGTCAAACTAGAATTATTGTAATTGTATCACATGTTCCACTTCAAACTATGAATGTGTAATGTATGTTTTTTGAAATTATAAGTGAAGTAACTAATGGTAATGAGACTCTGTTGTTCGTGTGATCATTTTATTGTATAATTAATGGGAATGCACCTTCAGTTTATCCATGGGTAAGTTTGGGTAGAAAGCATCTAGCAGGCTTGCTTAACCGGGTTATCTCAAATGAGCGCCGATCGCACTCCCCGGAGTTGGGGCGTGACAGAGAGATTTCCCAGATGTGTTTCCAGTAGACCTATCGAGTATGCTGCCTGATAGCGATGTTGATTTTGGTATTGACTTGGTGCCGGGCACTCAACCCATCTTTATTCCACCATATCGCATGGCACCAATAGAGTTGAAGGAATTAAAGGAACATCTTCGGGAGTTTCTTGATAAGGGTTTCATCTAACCGAGTGTGTCACCTTGGGTGCTCCAGTTCTATTTGTGAAGAAGAAAAATGGCTTTATGAGGATGTGTTTTGACTACAGACTTCTTAATAAAGTTACAGTCAAGAACAAGTACTAACTACTGCGTATTGATGATTTGTTTGATCAGCTTCAGGGTGCTACGATATTCTCGAAGATTGATTTGAGATGGGGGTATCATCAACTGAAGATTCAGACTTTAGATATTCCGAAGATGGCTTTCAGAACCCGCTATGGTCACTAAGAGTTTCTAGTGATGTCTTTTAGGCTGACCAATGCCCCAACAGCCTTGATTCCTCTAATGAAGGAATCAAGATAAAGCCTTGATTCATAATCATCACTTGGACTAAGAGTTTCTAGTGATGAATTAGGGCTACCCAATGATTTAGAGTTGACAGCCATTGTTCACGCGTTGCAAATTTGGAGGCACTATCTCTATGGTGTGTCTTGTGAGGTACTCACGGATCACATGAGTCTACAACACTTGTTCAACCAAAAGGATCTTAACTTGAGGCAATGGAGGTGGTTGGAGCTTCTAAAAGACTATGATATCACCATTCTTTTTCATCCCGAGAAGGCCAATGTGGTGGAAGATGCTTTGAGTAGGAAGGCCGAGAGCATGGGTAGTCTTTCTTTTATTCCAGTTGGAGAGAGACCGTTAGCTTTGGATGTTCAGGCTTTGGTCAATAGGTTCGTGAGGTTGGATATTTTGGAGCCTAGTCAGGTTCTTGCTTGTGTGGTTTCATGATCTTCTTTATTTGAGTGCATCAAGGCGTGTTAGTATGACGATTCCCACTTGATTATCCTTAAGGACACGGTGTAACACGGTTATGCCAAAGAGGTCACTATTGATGGTGATGAGGTGTTGTGGATGCAGGGTCGGATTACTGTACCAATGTGGATGGGTTGCGTGAGTTGATTCTTGAGAAGTCCCATGGTTCGTGGTATTCAAATCATTTGGGTGCCGCGAAGATGTACCAAGACTTGAGGCAGCACTACTGGTGGAGGAGAATGAAGAAATATATTATGGAGTATGTGGCTCGGTGTTTGAGCTATTAGCAGGTGAAGTACGAGAATCAGAGGGCAGGTGGTTTGCTTTAGAGGCTTGATATTCCAGAGTGGAAGTGGGAGCGGGTCACCATGGATTTTGTAGTTAGACTTCCACGAACCTTGAAGGGATTTGACACAGTGTGAGTTATTGTGGACAGGCTGACCAAGTCTGCACACTTCATTCCAGTCATGACTACCTATTCCTCAGGGAAGCTAGCTTAGATTTATCTTCGTGAGATTGTTTGCCTTCATAGTATGCCGGTGTTTATTATCTCGAATTGAGGCACTTAGTTCACATCGCATTTCTGGATAGGAATGCAGTGAGAGTTGGGCACACAAGTCTAGCTAAGTACAATATTTCATCCCCAGATGGACGGACGGACGGGCAGTCAGAGCGCACTATTCAAATTTTGTAGGACATGTTACGTGCATGTATTATTGATTTTGGGAGTTCATAGGATCCGTTTCTACCGCTCGTAGAGTTCTCCTATAACAAAAGCTATCGGTCGAGCATCCAGATATCTCTTTATGAAGCCTTATATGGGAGGCAATGTCATTCTCTGGTTGGTTGGTTTAAGCCTAGGGAGGCTAGGTTATTGGACACTGATTTGGTCTGTGATGCTTTGGAGAAGGTGAAGCTGATTCAGGAGCGGCTTCATACAACGTAGTCTAGGCAAAAGAGTTATCCTCATTAGAAGGCTCGTGATGTGGAATTCATTGTCGGTGAGAGGGTTCTACTTAGAGTTTCGCTCATGAAGGGTGTGATGAGGTTCGGGAAGAATGGCAAGTTGAGCCATTAGTATATAGGTCCTTTTGAGATTCTTGAGAGAGTGGGTGACGTGGCCTACAGACTTGCATTTCCACCCAACTTATCGAGAGTTCACCCGGTGTTCCATGTTTCCATGTTCTGGAAGTATTATGGTTATCCTTCACATGTGTTAGACTTTATCCCAGTGCAATTGGACAAAGATTTGACTTATTTTGAGGAGCTGGTGGTTATCTTGGATAGAAAGGTCTGGATGTTGAGGTCAAAGAACATTGCTTTAGTGAAAGTTCAATGGAGAGTTCATCTAGTCAATGAGGCAACTTTAGAGACCGAGGATGATATGCGGAGCCAATATCCTCATCTTTTTGGAGCTTTAGACATGTCTCTATACTCGTTCGAGGAAGAATATTTGTTTATGAGGGGGAGAATGAAATGACCCGGTCGATCGTTTTGTGTATTATATCCCCGTTTCCCCCGTTTGATGCTTTACATATGTGTATTTATGGTTGCGTAACTTGCAGGGTCGATTAGTGTGGTTTCGGGAGAGTCTTGAATTGATTTGGGACACTTACTCCCTTGGTTGGAAGCTTAAGTTGTAAGAGTTGACCGGAATTTAAATTTTGTGTAGACGACTCCGAAATAGTATTTTGATGATTCCAATAGTTTTGTATGGTGATTTTGGACTTGGGGGTATGTCTGGATGTACATTCGAAAGTCCGTAGGTTGATTTGATGCTTTTTGGCGAAAGTTGAAGGTTTGGAGGATTAATATGTTTGACTGATGGTTGACTTTGTAGATATCAGATTCAGATTGTGTTTTCGAGATTTGGCATAGGTCCGTTGTATCATTTGGGACTTGCATGCAAAATTTGAGGTCATGCCGAGTTGATTTGACATGATTTGGCATGAGTTTTAGAAGTTGAAAGTTCAATAGTTTACTTAGGCTTGAATAAGGTGCGATTCGTAGTTTTGATGTTGTTTGGTGTGATTTGAGGCCTGGAGTAGGTTCGTGTCATGTTTTGGGATTGATTTATGTGATTGGACAGGGTTCTGAGGGCCTCGGGTGAGTTTCAGATGAGTTTCGAATTATTCGATGTTGTTTGGGGTGATCATATCTTATGTTTTCGTACCTGCGACATTTGGTCTACAGGTACGAGTCTGCAGAAGTAGACAGTGGACCGCAGAGGCAGCATTTGGTCGAGCTCTGGGAGTTCTGCAGATGCGGTCATATGTGCGCAGAAGCGCGATCGCAGAAGCACTCCTTGGTCTGTAGGAGCGGCGCCGCAGGTTCGGCTAGTGGTCCGTAGAAGCAAAATTGTGGGACTTAGCTGAATCCCGCATCTGCGATGATATTTCCGCAGATGCCACTCTTGGACCACAAAAGAGAAAAGGCTGAGCAGAATATAACTTGGATGAGGGCTTCATTCCATTTATCACATTTAGAGTTATAGAGCTCGGTTTTGGTTGATTTTGGAGGGGATTTTCATGATTTGGATTGGAGTAAGTAGTTTGACTAAGATTTGTTCATATTTCATGATTCCAATCTCGATTTTAATGTTTGATTGATGATTTGAATTGGAAAAATTGAAGATTTTAGTAAAAACTTTCCTAAAACATAAATATATAATTTGAAGGCCGATTTAAGGTCAGAATTAGATTATATGGGTATGGTTGGACTCGTATCGGAATGGGTGTTCAAAATTTGTGGGCTTTATCGGGTTCTGAGGTTCAAACCTGGGGTTGACTTTTTGAGTTCACCTTTTGTTTTTCATTAAAAATGGAAGCTTTATTATTCGAAATCTTTTCCTATGGCTTTTATTTATAATATTAAGTTATTCTGGCTAGATTCGAGTCATTCGGAGGAGGAGTTGTGTGGGAAGGGCTTACTAATGGAATAATTTAGCTTGTTTGAGGTAAGTATTTTGCCTAACTATGTGTGGGGGAAACTACCCCGTAGAATTTGGTCTAATTGCATTATTTTAATTATGTAAAAGACGTGTACATGAGGTGATGAGTGTGTGCACAGGCTTATATATGGTAATTGATTGGTTTAGACTCTAAGGTTATTATTATGTCTTTAATTGATGTTATTGTTACAATGGAATATCTTTCATTGCTGAGTTATTTTACCGTTGATTATGTTGTTGAAATTCTTATAAACAGTGTTGTCCTTGAGTCGTGTGCTATGTAGTGTTGTGGCATTGGTATTGGGTAATGTTGTGGCATATGGGCATGTTTTACGAGTTTATTAATGTGTTGTGATGAGATACGCATGCGATGACATAAGGGTGGTGTTATTGATGTGCATGTAGCGAGATAAGGGAATTTTATACGCGTGTTGCTAGTAAGAGGAATTACTTTATTTGAAGCACACGCGGTGAGATAAGGGGGCTAAAGCACATGAAGCTATTTCGGAAAAAAAAATTAAAATAAATGTAAGGCTCACGCGACGCCATAAGGAGGATTTGTGATTTGTGACTTGTAAATTGTGATTATGAAGTGTGGTACCTCGGGGTGATTCTTGTTGTAAATTCTGTGTTGGAACGACTTGATGAATTGAACTGTTATTGTTTTCCTTATTTATTTCACTTGTATTTTAACTGTACTTTGAATATTTTGTTGTTTATTACATGTTTACTCTTGTTGCCATTTATTGCTTTTACTTTCCGTTCTTAGCTTTATATTAATTTTGTGTACAAGTTTCATGTCTTGTAAGTGTTTTGACTTGTACCTCGTCACTACTCCACTGAGGTTAGTCTTGATACTTATTGGGTACCGTTGTGGTGTACTCATACTACGCTTCTACATGTTTTATGCAGATCCAGATACCTCGGAGCATGTCGAACGTTAGCTAGTTGCTGATGAGACTTCAAGGTATACCTGTCATCCCGTTCGCAAGCCTCGGAGTCCCTTTCTAACATTACCTTTACTATTGTTTATTTGATTCCAGAACAGTGTCGTATTTAGAGATTTTTAGTGTATTCAATATAGGTTATGACTTCGTACTACCGATTTTGGGAATGTATGGTGATTGATCAGTTTCAGCTTTATTATGTCATTATCAGTTTAATTTAATAGTTAAGTTATTTATTTCTGTTAAATCGTATTATGTGTTAGTCTTACGTAGTCTTAGAGACTAGGTGACATCACGATCTTAAAGGTGGAATTTTGGGGTCATGACATTATTGAAGTGAGAAATTCGGTTTAGACATTTGTAGGTTTCTAGACCAAGATTTGTACGATGTTGAATAAGCAAAAGAATAAGACGCATGCCAATATATGGTGAGAACACTGTAGCAAGTGTTTCATACCACGTGTGCTAACGACCAATAGGATAATGGAATAATTGATCCCTGCTTCTTCATTGTGTGAGATCCCCAAAAGTTGTATTAACTTGTATTAGAATACCCTTTGACCTTTTACTGTTTCTTAAAGTACCAATCGGTATTGCTACTTTAGCATGTCACTAATAGACATGAGTGATTCGGCAATGCAGTGCATGTCTAGGAAAGCAGTTAATTTGGAATGGATAGATTTGAGTAAAAGGGAAGACAACAATAATTAGTAATTTAACTTGTATTCACAGGTCGACCATTACACTTACCATTAGGGTATAGGGTGTAATTGTGGATACAATGTGTTATAAGAACTCGAGTTCACCTCTTTAGCAAATGAAGGATATCATAAGTACCAGATGATGTCTGGGGTATTGCGAGTAATAAGATCCTCATATTAGTAGAGAATCCTTTCCGTATGTGATTGGATTTCTACATAGAGCTTTTGTAAAACCTTAATAGGTATGAAATATTATAGCTCTATATGCTCGCAGGTCGCACGAACTATTTGTCTGCATGAATAATGTGTTTTATCGGTGTGATACTCGACGGGGTCTAGCCCATCATGAACGAAGTGGGAGATGTTAGATATCGGGTGGGTCGCTTATATGGATCGACCCGACCCATATAGAAATGATAAGGATGTAAGGTTTAGAGAAGTTAAGAGGTAACTTTCTTAAGAAGAAGTTACAAAATAACACAATTATTTTTCTTTAGCGGTGAAAAATATATTTCATTATGGATGGACTCACTTCTCTTTTTGCAAGAAAAGAAACAAAATGTCCCTTTCTCTCCATCACTAGAGCTGTGTTCTTCTCTTGTTCTCTGAAAACAAAACACTCACATAAGAGAAGACATTTAGTTTGTGGTAATTAAACTTTATTTCCTAGTGAATCGGAGTTCGACTTAGGTTAATTCTTTTGGTGGTCTGTTCAACAATTCTTCCGTTGTGTTATTGACGGGTACACTATTGTTGTTCTTTCCCCACGATTTAATCTTATACTTGCAGTAGCACTTTGGAAAACCAATGTGATAGAGATCTTTAGTACTTCTATTTAAGTAAAGCCTATATCTAAGTACTTCAATAAAAACATAAGTTTAGTATTTCTTTCGCTCTTTCTCTGTAATAAAAACTTCAATAGCTTTTCTTTCGCTCTGTCTGTTGGTCATTCATCTTCAATTTTGCTTACATACATGTATATATGAAATATGTGAATTGATCAATTTCCAAATAACTTAGAGGCTTTCTCAGTTAGGTTGTTAGGGATTTCCGAAAAGTTTGTTGGGGAACTTTTAATTTGGCTGAAGACTGAGGAGGGAGGTTTATGGAAAAAAATAATAGCACACAAGCTATGAAAGAATGGTACAGGTTGAAACTACAAGGGGAGGGTGAATAAGTAGTAGATTAGTTTACTAATTAATCGACTAGAAATGGATGCGAGGTAAAAGATAAAGACAGAATGTAAGGTGTAGAAATTAAATGACACTAAGTGCTTTTACACTGGTTCTGATTCAATGCAAATCTTACTCCAGTCACCTTGGGTTGCAGGAGGGTTCTCTCTTCAAAGCTCCTTGAAGACTACGTACAAGTGTGTTGATGTTATCACGAACACCAACTGCCTTTTAGTTCTATGTACACTCTTTATATTTTCGATACAATGCCTCACCAATATTTTTCTTTCTTTCTTCTCTCTAATAGTTACACAATAAATTACACTCAGATTATAATGCTTACTTAGAGTAGAACAAAGAGCACGAAGTTGGTTTGATCAAAGTATGCCACTCCTCTTGGCCGTTTTAGAGCATATACACCTTGAGAAATCTGCTTTGATTTGATTTTGCAGATTTTGAGAGATTGCAGTCCCAAGGGAATTGATCGTTGGAATGAATCAAAAGATGATTCTTTATAATAATAATAAGTGTGGAGCCTCCTTGATTTGAGTCTTAACTGGCGGGCTTGATAGAATCTTGCATTTGTGAGTGAATCTTATTTGAACGAACATCCTTTGATTTATCCTTTTATTTCGAAATTCAATAGCCTTTCTTCAGTGAGCAAATCTTCAGTTCTTTTATAGATATGACAGGTGGATTCTTAGCAATATTGAACTCCTCTGATTTTTTACCTTCCTTTATTATCTCCCTTCGGATGGGCTGTCAGATCTTTGGAGATCTTTTTCTTCTTTCCCTTTACTCCCCCTTTCTTGTCTTCCTTCGCATATTTTTGACAATCTTACTTGTCCTTCTCTTTGCTCCTAGAATGTACCTGTAAATATAGATATGTTATTTTTATCATTGAAACTCAGATCTAACAATCTCCTCATTTTTTATGATGACTAAATAACAAAATAAAATCAGTTTACTTCCCTGTCCATATTAGATGACTCTTCTTCTGTTGTGGTTGACTCTCCCTCAACTGGAATCGTCTCTAATGTGGCTGTGTATTCTTATAAGTCGACTCCCCCACAACTGGCCAGCAAGAAAATTCAGAATTGTACATGTATCTTATTAAATTGTACATGTATCTTATTCACCCTCTTTGGCATCAACAAAAAGCATTATACTAGCAACAATATGTCAAAACAAGTAATAGTTAACTAGTTAAGCATGCTAGGGCAGAGATAATTGTCTTAACAGTACAACCCATGACTGGAAATCCAGTCCAAAAACAAAACATAATTTAAAATATTGTCTTAAACATCCATCCACCAATAAATTTAGCAACGCGGAAAATAAGTGAGGGTATTGCATATAGCCTCCTTGAGACGATCAAAACTAACATTCACTGTGACTGATATCCCATCGATCTTGTCATGCACTTCCTTAAAGGCTTTGACTGCATTCTTTGCTATCCTGAGAATCTTGACTCTTATCTTGGATACATCAAAACATGTCTCCTTTGACATGTCAGGAATATCTCCAATTGTTGTTTGAGTGGAGACCAGTAGATACTTGATGATGGTCAGCTTGTTGTCAATGGCAGTTAACTTTTCCACAAGATCAGGTTCACAAGCACTGGGATGAGAAATAGGCGCTTTGGCTTTGTAGTCAGTCTGAGAAACCTTAGCTTCTCCTTCTTGCTTCTTTATCGAAGTGCACTTCACAACAACATATCCTATGCTAGCAAAGTCTCTGGAGTTGTAAGATCCGGTGACTATGACAGAGGGATAGTTGGAAAGGGAGATGTTGTGTACTTCGAGAAGGTGGGTGATACCCATACCATAGGTAAGGCTTGTGGGATCATCAGCACTCTCAATCATGAAGTTGATAACCTAGGAGGACAACTTAACTTTATGCTTAGTCATGAGACAATAAACAAGAAAGGTATCCCATTAGGAGAAGGTAGACAATGATCTTGTACGGGAAAGAAGGGTTGTTTCCATAATGTGTGCGAAAACTCGGGTTTCAAAGATTACATCACTGGTGCCTAACTGACTAGGAAGGGAATCGGTGGGTGACTCAGCTATGCATCGTTTTGTTTGGTCAAAGCAAATTTCAAAATCTTCAGGCCTGGTATTTTTGAACAACTAGAAGAAGACAATACTTAACTGAATATAAATTCCCGATAAGGGATAATATGATAACTTATGAGACTAGTATAATGTATATAAATTCACGAATATGAACTTCTCATTATGTCTCGTTATCAAACGCATGTAGTTACGGGACCATGCCAAAATGAAGGAAAGGTTTAGTCATAACATACCTTATCCACAAAGTTACAACTATTGCACAAGTCCTAGCACTTCATACGTATGGTAATCTATATCATACAAAGGATTGGTATCAATATCGACTTCATATTCTATAGGGAAGTTCATTTAGTCATTTTATCGAACAACTTATGTGCATAACTTCATAAGATCTTTTATAGTTCGAATTCAACACTTTTTAGCACAATGATCTTCATCTTCACTTCCCCTCATTCTCACCATGATATCCATGCCTTTACAATTCCATTTGGTATCTTAAAACATGTAAAAATAGCTCACACAACATAGCTCAACTTCAAGTTTCATAGTTACTAGTTTCTTCAAGAATCCTCCAACAAAATTCAACCCAACACTTGTACAAACTTAAGATTAGGTTATGGAAGATGAAACTTACATCAAATACCAAGAACCCTCTTTTCTTTAACTTACTTCAACACCAAGTCACTTCCTAAATCGTCACAACGAGAAGGAAAGGGAGTTAATGGTAACCACGATATTCTTCACGTCGCATTTGCGTGGTTTATCGTTGGATTCACTCTAGGATCATGGGGGAACCCTTGGAGAGCATCTAGGAGGGTTTAGGAACTGTTTTGTTGAGAAAAATGAGTTAAAACAACTTAGAATTGACTTAAATATGAGCTGGAGTTTTACATCGACTTTGTGGGTCCCAAGGGAGCTGCTTGTGCAGTCTCGCGAAAACGCAAATATCTCTCTACTCCGATGTCGTATTGACGAACGTTTTAATCCATTAGAAAATAGACTAGTGATGACCTTTTCCAAGTATATTGGGAGAAATGCTTAGCTATATTTGGCTTAATTTTCAGCATACTTATAAATCTAACTTGTGATGACCATTGCCAACTTTTATTCCACAGCTCGCTTGAATTAAAAATATAACACCCGACTATCATACAACTATTGTTACTCATAACATAACCTCCTTATCATTTTAATAACCCTAGTCTCACACCAAAAGTAAATGTTATAATATTTCTAACTTGTCGACTTTTAACGAAACTTATTTTCTTCAATTCGTTTAGCTTCTAAGCCTTCCAACCCTCTTGGTACTTACAGTTCATGATCTTAGGTATTGGTAACCTCCACAGTAATATGATTAACCTACTTTATATACTTTCAAAGATGATCTCATTTATGAGCATACATCCATTGGCTTACGACGTACTTTCACGTACGAAAATGTGGGGGTGTAACATCATTCCCTCCTTTGGAACATTCGTCCTTGAATGTTGACTGATGCTCTTGTCAGTCTCATAACCTATAGCTCTTATGAATACTTTAGTATTGTCGTTTCCATCTAGGTCATTCCAGAGGATCGTAGAGATTGATAGACGGATTGAGATGGTTCGTGGTCAGGATAGAGGGTCGAAAACTGAGAATAGTCCCCGTTATTTTGGTGTCTTCAGTGGTGCCTCATCTGGAGGTAGAGGTTCTTTTGGTAGAGGCCATCCTCCTAGGCCGATTCAGTCAACTCTTCAGGTAGCCCGCGGTGCTTCGGGCGGTCGTGGTTCTTATGGGTCTCGTCCTGAGTAGCCAGCATTCAATGCACCTTCAGCTCCTATCAGTGCACCACCGCTTCAGAGTTACTAAAGCGGCTATCTGGGCCGTCAGGGTCAGTCTCAGCTTCAGCAGCCTCAGTAGCCGAGAAAGTGCTTTGAGTATGGGGCATAGATCACATCAAGAGGTATTGCCCTAGACTATCGAGCAACAGACCTCGGTAGGATTCTCGTGCCATCATGCCTGCACCAGTTGCTCCACCGCCCACATAGTCGGCTAGAGGCAGGGGTCAGGTTATTAGAGGTGGAGGTTAGGCCATTAGAGGTGGAGGTCTGCCAGCTAGGATTCGCCCGAGGGGCAGAGGTCAGAGTGGTGGGGCCTAGACCCATTTATATGCATTCCCAGGTAGACCTGAGACAGAGTCATCTGACGCCGTCATCACAGGTATTGTTCCGGTTTGCCATAGAGATGCTTCACTTCTATTTGATCCGGGCTCTACTTATTCCTATGTGTCATCCTATTTTGCTTCATATTTGATTGTGCCTTTATATTATTTTATTTTTTATTTTTATAATATATCTGTACATTTAATTTTATCATGGCCTCAATTTGTTTAATCATATTCCAACATGAACATATCTTTAAACATAAAAATGACAAAAATATTTATTTTTTAATATTTATTTAAAATACTAAAAATAGATTTGTGTAACAAATGATACTTTTTTACAGTTAGTAAAACTTTTTTAAAAAATTCAAAGTGATTTGTATTTAATATGAAGTTTCCTAAAGCTTTATCTATTAATATTATTTATTTGAAAGTATTGATTTGATGTGTCAGTATGCTAAATGTAGGTATTTTATTTATTAGATTAACGAATATGTCTTGGATGATAAATCTTTGAGATTTGATTTTATAATTTTTATTAAAAATATTTCATTAGGCATGATTAAGAACGTTGACTTAATATTTGTTCATAGTAATATTACTGACAAATTTAATAATGTTGCCTACATATCTCGAAAATTAACGTTAAGGGAAAACAAAATGTACGAATATATTATAAAATAATAAATAAAATAATATTAAATTATTTTAACTATAAGTAAAATACCTATAGTCACCAAAGGTATTACATAAATGAGAGGATTTATAATGTTAAGGGCATAATGGACTTTTCAAGTGAAAGTTTTATAAAATATAGTCAAAGTGTCTATTGTGATAGTGCAAAATATGGTAAATAATTTTTGTGTAATAAAAGAAAGAAAAGTAACTTTTGGGTAATAAATACAAAGTTAAATAATTTTTACTTAACAAAAAAATGTAACTTTTGGATAATGAACCAAAGCTGAATAATCACCCATGAAAAATGTCTTCTTAAGATATAAGCCAATATATATGGTCTCTGTTACCAATTGATTTCTCATATTTAAAACTACAAAGATGCCACGACCCCAATTCCCCGCCGGAGGATGTCGTGATGGCATCTAGTTTCTAAGACTAGGTAAGCCTAACATGCATGGAGAAATAGCAGAAATAATAATAGAACTTCAAATTTAAACCACCTAGCTAACATGATAGAACTCAACAATACCGCTGACTCGCAAAATCTGGTGAGACTGAGTCATAAGCTCTAAACAAGTATACTGTAAAATCCCTAATAAACCACTGTCTAAAAAAAGAGTAAGCAGTAGAAAAACAAGGACATAGGGTAATTCTGAGGCCTGCGAACGCCAGACAGGTTTACCTTAAAGTCTCTGAACTGAATGCTCTACTCACTAGTGCCTAGCCTAGGTCAAGGTACTTGGAACTGCACAAAAATATGTAGAAGAGTAGAATAAGTACACCACAATAGTATCCAGTAAGTATCAAGCCTAACCTCAGTAGAGTAGTAATGAGGCCAGGTCAAGACACCTACTAGGATAAGGAAAGAAGCTGAGCAAGTAAAATACATTCTAATAATGGAAACGGGGAAAATGAGGAAATAAAGCAATACAACAAGATAAGCTACAACTGAATTTAAAGCAATAAAGGCAACAAGGAAGAAACACATAATAAGAACATCAAGAAAATAATGCGGACAAATACAAGTGAGGTACATGAGAGATAACAACAAGAATCACAACCGAGGTAACGCCTCGCAATCTCATTTCACAATCACAATCACAATCATTCCTTATATCACCGCAGGAGCCTTGCATTTAGTTTTGAAAATTATTTTTTCCGAAATAGCTACCCGCGTTTTAGCCCACCGTATCACACTGCGTGGCTTCAAGTAGTTCCCCTACTAGCAACAAGCTTAGGCAAATCCGCTTTTGCGGACGATAACTGCTTTTGCAGTCCCACTTCTGCGGATGCTCGACCGCACTTGCGGTCCTTATGCAGCTGACCAAGATCCGCTTATGCGAAAAGATAATCGCTTCTGCGTGTGCGCACCTGCACCCAGGTGTCCGCACCTACGCCCACGTGTCCACACCTATGCCCAAGTGTCTGCACCTGCGATACCAGCTCAACCCAGCTCCTCTTCGCACCTACGGCTCAAAGGCTGCTTCTGCGGTGCTGCACCTATGCCCAAAGTGCACATGTGCGATTACACCAAACTCAACAGTTCTTCAGCAATCAAATCCAAATGAACCCGATTTCAATCCGAATCACACCAGGGGCCTCCGGGACCCCATCCGAACAACCATCAATCTCCAATAACGAACCTCTTCGAGGTCTAAAATCACATCAAACAATATTGAATCTATGAATCGTACCCCACTTCAAGCCTATGGAATCAATGAACATTCAAATTCTAAAACAAATGTCGAAACGCATCAAACCAACCCCGATTGACCTAAAATTCGCACGCAAGTCATAAATGACACAACGGATCTATTCCAACTTCCGGAACCGAAATCCGAACCCGATATCAATAGAGTCAACTTTCAGTCAAACTTCTCAACCTTCCAAACCTTCAATTTTTTAACTTTCGCCAATTCAAGCAAAAACGATCTACGGACATCCAAATCAATATCCGGACACACTCCTAAGTCCAAAATTACCATACGGAGCAGTCAGAATCATCTAAACTTCATTTCAGAGTCGTCTACACAAAAGTCAAACTCCGGTCAACTCTTTCAACTTAGGCTTCCAACTTTGGAACTAAGTGTTCCAATCCACTCCGAATCTCACCCAAAACCAAACCAACCACCCCGGCAAGTCACATAATCACAATATAACATAGAGAAGGCAATAAATAGGGGAACATGGCTAAAATACTCCTACGACCGGCCGGGTCGTTACAAAAGAAAATATATGCAACAAAAAAGAAAATTAAAATAAAGAACAAATAAATCTACACCTCTTGGCCATTCTGCGTTAACAATCAAACAAGAAGATCAAATCCCTCGAAAATGGGAAATATCGTGCACCCTCTAGTGCAGATTTCTTTCTCCATATTTTTCTCTTTTCAATTTTATTTTTTCATTCACATCACATACTATAAGAGAAAATTCCTCCCATGGAATCCATTTTTTTATTCACATCATATACTCTAAGAGAGAATTCCTCTCATTTAATCCTTTGAATGGTAACTGTTCACCTAGATGAAGGGGAAAAATAGAACATAGATATACAATCTGAATTTTCTTGTCACGACCTAGAATTTCCACCATCGGAATCGTGATGGCGCCTAACATTTCACTTGCTAGGCAAGCCAACGTTACTTATATTTATTA
The DNA here is from genome assembly GCF_000390325.3 of Nicotiana tomentosiformis. Lineage (NCBI taxonomy): Eukaryota > Viridiplantae > Streptophyta > Magnoliopsida > Solanales > Solanaceae > Nicotiana > Nicotiana tomentosiformis. The sequence goes on along the minus strand of NC_090816.1, from coordinate 79,975,932 downwards.
ACTATTTTTAATAATTCCAAATTAAATGACAATAATAAAACTGAATAGTCTGAAATAATGTGATAAACTAATAAATGACGAAATCCAAATACAAACCCAGAAATTAGTATCACGAATACATGAGCGTCTAGAGTACTACAGATAATAGTCTGAATAAAACATAACTGTCTGAATAAAAATAAACAGCTAAGATGATATAGAAGGGGACTTCGGGGCTACAGACGTTGTGAAGCTGTACCTCAAGTCTCCACTAATAGCTAGATCCGAGCAATCTCACTTAGCGCTGCTAGGACCAATTCCAGTATCTGCACAAGAAGTGCAGAGTGTAGTATGAGTACAACCGACCCCATGTATTCTGTAAGTGCCGAGCCTAACCTCGACGAAGTAGTGACGAGGCTAAGGCGGGTCACTTACAATAACTTGTACGCAATAATAATAATAATAACAGAAAAGACAGGAATGGAAATAAAGCAGTTAACTCATAACAACGAACTCGAAATCCAACTACCAGAGAGCCCAGAATAACAAGTCTTACAAACTCATCTCAAAATACCTAGGCAATTCCAACGGTTACAAACAAATACAACATATACAATCCATTGCGGCGCGCAACCCGATCCCACCATATCATCATATGTCAATATCATAATTCGTCCATATTCTGCAATTCCAATTCATTGCCTTTCAATTTCTGTTGCGGCATGCAACCCGCTCCCCAAGCAATTTCAATCAACAATAGCAACTCAACAACCAAAATTTACAAGAATTTCTACATCAAGAGAATAAATGTACGTAGCGATGAAGAATTACATAGTAAACAGAGAATCTCTAACAATTCGAATAGCTGGACCTTACCAAGTCATCGGTATCTAACAATTAGACAATTCATACAAGTGAAGCCACGTATAGATGACAACAAATACTACAAAAGTATAAGGCAAGTAAGACATATGACAATTTAGATATGCAAGTAAAACAAGTAGCAAGAAAGCATGGAGTCACGGAAGGGATGGACATTTTCATACAAGAATAACTAAATGACAAGCAACAATTATGGCATAGAAGTCAATAAAGCATATAGCAATTAAAGCATGAAACTATCATAACGGTGTATATACACTCGTCACCTCGCATATACGACGTTTCCCACATAATTCACATAACATGTAGTTCAGGGTTTCCTAATTCCTTCAAATCAAAGTTAGGCCCAACACTTACCTCACTCCGTAACTCAAGAAATCAAACAACCACGGCCTTGCCTTCTAAACAATCCTCCAAACAACCCAAATCTAGAAAATTATTGTCTAAATGATTCAAAATAAGCTTTAGAAACTACCCACAAATGAAAGAGGTTCAATTTTGATCTTTTTTAAAATGTCAATAAAAGTCAACCCCATGCTCGCTTGGTCAAAATCCGAGTTTGGACCAAAACTCGATTATCCATATACCCCCCGAGCCCGGGTATGTGATTTGTTTCGAAATCCAACCCAATTCGAGGTCCAAATCACAATTTTTACAAAAATTTCCAATTCTACCCAAATCCTTAATTTCTACCATGAAAATCCTAAATTTGATGTTGAAATCTCATGAAATGTAATGGGTGGAGCATTTCAGTCCTAGTACTAGTCTAAAGAGGGTAAAAATCTTCTTTTCTCGGTAATTATTGATCTATGATTGATACTGAATGGGATTCGCGCTGTAATATCCGGTTGAGGGCGAATATTACGGCCCCCTATCCGCCATGCATAACCGTTCACCACGTCTCCCGAGGTCCAGAAGCTATAATTGGTCCGTGGTACGTTGCTTTACCGTATTCGATCTCCGATACATTAGAATCACGTCGAGCCGCGCTTAGAATCACGTCGAGCCGCGCTTAGAATCACGTCGAGCCGCGCTTCCCTTTCGTTTTCTCATCAGGGAATCGGAAAAAAATTTACCCCCGATTTTACCGGTACACAATAGCTCTTTTTAAACTCTCCTTGCATCCGTTATTTTGGGGGATTTCCTTTTTTTTTTTCTTTTTTGGGTTGGTCCGTTATAATTTGGATTTAAATTATATTAGGGTAAAGAGAACTCTCACGCACTATTTGATCTTCCCTTTAGTACCCTATTGTCCGTAAAGTGCGCTGTGCACCTAACGCTCTTATTATTGCTATTCTAACTAGCCTTTAACCACAGTGTGAGCTTTTCTTAGTACCTTATTCTCCGTAAAGTTCCTCTCGACCTTTAGAAAGCACTAGGCATGCAAGTACATTGTCATAAATGTACCCGACTAACACAGGCATTATTTAAGAGTCCTATATATTATTTAGCTTACTCTAAAATTATGCGCGGCAATAAGTCTAACAATAATTAATTCCGCCCTGCCAAACTATCTATAATCTTCTAGCCTCTCTCTGTAAACAACGAAAACCCGACTAGCTACTAGCTTCTGCTTATTTTTGTTGAGGAAGTGTCTGAACTTCAGCACCTTCCAAACTTGTATGCAATGTTGTATTCTCGTTTAGTGAATGGGATGTTGTTATCTTTGTATATCGTTTTTGTAATGTTAATAAGTAGTAGTACCTGTGAAGCGAAAGTGAAGCTACCGCCCAACTTAGTTGTAAAGGCGGTTTATGCATTCGGAGATTCAATTGTGGATCAGGGAAATAATAACAATATTGTGACGACGCCAGTCAAGTGTAATTTTCCACCTTATGGAAAGGACTTCATGGGCGGGATGCCAACCGGACGGTTCAGCAATGCCAAGACTCCACCGGACATGATAGGTAGGTAATATCTATACCCATGCGCAGCTGGTAATTTTCTTTATTAACTTTTGTGAAAATCAACCAAACTGAGAAAAGGTTAATGTAAAATTGTTATAAGAGTATTTCGAAATTTTAATCCTTAAAGTGATAATTAAAAAAAAGATGTGATATTATATTTGAGGAGTTTGACTAGGCTCCATGTTGTCTGTTTCAGCCAAAGAACTAGGTCTTAATGAGCTGATACCAGCTTATCTAGATCCAGAACTGAAAGTCGAAGATCTAAAAACTGGAGTAAGCTTTGCATCGGGAGGCAGTGGATATGACCCTCGAACATCTACTATCAATGTAGCTTTTTTATTTATTTCATTTTCCTTCACAGTTAAAGTAACGGTTATCAATATTTAAGTTAATTGTTAGCAAAATCAGCAATATAAAATCCTTCATGTCAAAAATTGTACAAACCTATATTGTTCGAACACTTCAAAAATATCACCGGACGCGTGTCAGATCCTCCAAAAGTAGTGCATTAATTTTTGAAGAATCTAACGCGGGTGTGATATTTTTGGAAAGTCCGAACAATATGTACAAACAGTAAATCAACACTAATCCTTTGTTTCATATTCCTGATTTATGTTAATCAGTCAGCCATACCACTATCAGCACAATTAAATCATTTCCTAGAATACATTGGGAAGCTGAAGGAATTGGTTGGGGAAGAAGAAGGCAATTACATTTTAAACAATAGCTTATTCATAGTGGTTGCTGGGTCTGTTGACATTGCCGGGCTTACTGGTAGCTACTACGAGGACGTAATTCGCCAAAAGCTGTACGATATGGACTCATATACCAATCTTCTAGCGGCCTATGCTTTCGACTTTGTCCAAGTGCGTATACCTTTGTGCCTATATTTTCAATATATTATTTTTCAATTTTGAATTTAAGAATTTGGGGTGTTAAATGGGTGAGTTGGGCTAAATTTGGATCAAAATAGGTTGAACCAGTAAAGTAAATTGATCTATCATTAATTCACACCAAAAATTACTTGGATTGAGATGAATTGGGTGAAGATGAGCTAAATAATGGATCATAACCCAACCCCAACTCAAACCAAGTTTTAAATCTTCTTCTTCTTATTCTTCTTCATGTTTGAAGTGTTGAATTGGCAGAACCTAATTTCATTTCTGAAGGTCTGAAGTTTGAATTGATAAAATTAAACTTTGGAGCTTCGTGTCTAAAGTTTGGCTTTGGCAATTCAAACGATTTTAAATATGAAACTTCAGGGCTCCGATTGAAACTTTCGTACTCAAGGTCTGAAGTTTGATTTTGTGGTGTCTAAACTTTAAATACTTTGTAAATGTTTGCTACTTTAAATATCTAGGGGTCCTCAAATTGTCTATTTGCACTTTTCCCCATCAAGTATGCTAATATACGGTTAGACTACCATCAAATTAAAGAAGTCGTCTGCGCAATAGGTGTGAATTTGATTCACACTTCTCCGTTCCCTTCTCAATGCAATGGAAAACTTAAAAAAGAAAGACATAAAGACGAATATGTTGTTCTCTTTTATCTATATTTGATTCAAGATTTTATTTCCTTTTTACTTTTGGGTAAGGAATTGTACAAGTTGGGTGCAAGAAATATTGCATTTTTGGGAGTTCCACCATTAGGATGTGTGCCAGCGCAGAGAACATTAGCTGGAGGCCCAGCTAGAATGTGTGCCGAGGAATACAATCAAGCGGCGGAATTAGCCAACACCAAATTCTCACTTGCCATTGATTCGTTACACAAAAAGTTTCCTCAGTACAAGCTTGTTTTCATCGATGCCTATAATTCTCTACTTGATTGCATAGTCAACCCTCAAAAATATGGTACAGTTAACATTAACCTCATCTAAATTCATATTTCTAGACAGCTAGAGCTTTTTGTTTTTTTTTTTTTCTTTGATCAATTTAGTTAAATTTGATTGATTATAGGACTTGAAGAAGTACAGAAAGGGTGTTGTGGCTCAGGAAACATAGAGGTGTCCATACTATGCAACAAATTCAGTGGAACATGTGAAGATGACACAAAATATTTGTTTTGGGATAGTTATCATCTTACTGAGAAAGGTTATCGGATTCTCGTTGATCAGATCATAAAAAATTATACCAATAGTTTCTCGTAGACATTAAATCGATCAAGATCAAGATATGTCCCTACTGGTTAATAAACTTTTGGATCAAATCCAGATCAGTATTTACAAGTATTGAAGCAATATTTTGATGGTAGGAAGTGTTAGATTTTCCATATGTATGGACTGAAATGTGATCCAGTACCTATTTTAATTGGGGATGATTTTCAGATAACTCCCTCTCGATTTGAGTTCGTAACATTAACATTTTTTATGATTTGCAGTATTACACTTGTTTTAATTTCACTGTAACAATTGTTTAATACTATTTTTATTATTGATGCAAAATAATTACAACAATCTAACCTATTTGCCTTTTCTAATATTACCATTCTTTCGATTAACTAATTTTATGTGTATTCCTGTTTTTTCCAAGAAGTTCCTTTAGAATAAAAATATTCAAGGAATCAACGTATAAAGTGAATACAGAAAATAATAATGTATGTGACAATAAGTTGCCCCAACTCAGCTTTTGTCAGAATTAGGGTTTAAACAAATAAATCGATATGATATTCAATTGACTATTGATAAGTGATGATTGCTCAAGTTATAATAAGTATTCTCCACCTCCAACCTTAAGATTGTAAATTCGGATAGGGAGCTCCCGAGGAGGGGTAACAAAAAAAAGTGACCCGCTATTTGATAAATGTGACCAATTGTATATCATTGGAAAGGATATAAATATGCACTGGGAAAGACTCGAAATGCAGTATTAACTAGTTTACCAAATATCTACTTTAGGCCTAAGCGGGTGCTAACACCACAACAATAGAGCCATACAGAAATTGGAATTTGACTGTTGAAAGCCCCTTTGTTTATTTTTTTTTTATCTACTAAGTTTGTTGCTAGAATTAAAATTGAACCCCTTCAAAAGTTTGTCCAAATTGCCAGTTATGTGGTGCAACGTTATAGCTTGTGATAGTCCTTCCATCACTTGTAGTAACTTGAAATGAAAGACTCTGACTATTGAGATAGGAATTGCTCTGCCAGTTTTGGCCCCAATTTCTGGACATTGTTTGCCATCCAGAACCAGATCCCTTAATGGAGACTGAATTAACATCCCCAGCACCCCCAACGTTTGTCACCAAAACCAAGTTGAAGTAAGAGTGTCCATTTATTGTAAACCTTATTCCTCCTTTCTTCTTGCAAGGCACCCTGTCATTGACCAGTACAAACTCCATGTCAGCCGGCGACACTACCTATAAGATACTAAATTCTTGCCTAAACAAAATTTATTCAGATTTAACTTATATTCAGACAACACAATGCAAGTATTACATTGTCAATGCAATTTAACTTACAACAAAAAGTCTTGCTTTTTTAGTATATTCCTCTTATTATGGGTAGTTACCTTAGTGTTAACAAACGTGCACATTGTCCAGTGTTAAAAAAATTAAACTTAACATTCCAAGAAAATCAAAGGAGTTTAAGTTATGTGCACTACATATTTAGGTTAATTAAAAGATATGAGTAATTAAAATTAAATCTCCTTAATAAACATTAGTAATTAGTAACATGATAAAAATAATACTACATCCGTTCACTTTTACTTGTCCACATTAATAGATTTTGCACTCCCTTTAAGAAATAATAAATGAAGTACATATTTTACTATAATACCCCTAACAATGATTCCAAGAATAATTTGGGGAATGAGTAGTTAATGGTAAGGGTAAAGCAGGAAAAAATATTTGTCTTTCCCTTGATTTGCTAAAATGGACAAGTAAAAATAAAAATGTATTTTTTTTTATAAAGTATCACATGTTACTACACCGATTTTGTAAGAATTTTGTTATAATGTGACTTAAAGATCAAACTTTACCTTCGGAAAGATACAGGGACAATTCCTGCTCTGTATTGAGCTAATTGCAAGAAGGCAGGCTCAGCCAAATCGAAGTGCTGGAGAGGAGGATTGCACCAGCCGCCATTGTCATTAGGTAGGGATGGATTCGGAGGACAGAAATTTGTGGCAGTGACAGTAATAGTCCCTTGTAGGCACCATTGAGCGTCATTGCTGCAAGTGAGCTCGTAGCAAGCCCCACAGCTCAATCCGTTGTTGAATAGTGCTGTGCTTAGTGCTGCAGTGTTGGTTCCATATCCTTGGCTGTACAAATTCCCATAACCACAAGCACCACCTGCATGTTCCAAATACGGCATGTTTCTTCAGAATTTTATATTATCATGCCACTTAAAAGATAAATATGACAGATTACTTGCTATAATAGGTTGATATATACTGACACTGTCGGTGTATTTATAAGTTCCTTTTTCAGTTACGGTATAAATTGATTTGAACTCATATTTTAAAACAGCTCAAAATCTTGAACCATAAAGATTAAATTTTGAATCCGCCTCTAAACGCACGTACCCATTGTGCCTGATGCATCACCCCCTCCATAGAAGGTGGCATGAGCATTTTTCCAGCCTCCATAATCAGCAAAAGTTCCATGGAAGCAAAAGCTTAAACAAAAGAAAAAGAGAGAATAATGTGTGGAGAATGTTGCAGGAACAGCCATTGATGAAGAAGTTGGTAAGTCAATTAAGGATTAGGAGAGGGGGAGAGAGTACTAAGTGACTTACTACCAGTTGAAGGGGTATGGAGACGCTATTTTTTTATTTATGTAGTAAACTGGAGGCAGAAATTCGGGCTTAAGATCGGGTAGGCAAATGTAAGTATATACGTAGATAGTGACAAGCTAGCCGTGCTCAGGTCCTGAAAGCTGGTGAAAATAACGTTTTCTCCTTCAACTAGTTTTCTGTGTATACTACTTATGTAATTATATACGTATTACAAATTGGTTACATTGGATCTTATATAGACAGTATTATCTTACCTTTCTACCAGAACCGGTGACGGGGCCAAGGCTCCCCACATGAACTATCAAAATTATAGACCCGCAGCACATGCATTTCCCAATCCTCTCTTTAATTTCTTTCGCTTCATTTTCTGCAATATTGCCATTTTCTACATCATGACAAATTTTATTTATATTCTCTGATTCTCCTAAAATTGAGCTAGTCGGTTAGGGGTGAAAAATAACATATATAGTTGCTTCAAGATTGATATTCGGCTTAATGTATGCATATTTTGATGTATATTGCCTCACATTATGCTCATGTGCCGTAATTTCGGATGTATAATATAATGATTTGTGCTAATTTGTGGTATTTCTATGTGCAGGAATCATTCGGATGCGATTTGGGACGAAAGTGCGCGAATTGGAGCGAAAATGGGAAGAAAAGGCGAAACAGGCAGCGTGGGGCGCTACCTGTGGCGCACAAAACAGACTGTTGAAAAGTTGAGCGCTAGGGCGAGCGCCCCACGTTGCCCTGGACGCTCAAAACGTGAACATGTCCTATTTCGACTAGGACTCGGTTATTTCGAACTCCAAAACGCCTCCAACTCATATAAAAGCTAACCTAAACCTATTTTGAGGAGGAGGACGTGATTTTGAGAGAAGAACAAAAGTACGAAACACTAGGGAGCACGGATTTGATCAATTCTTCCATTCTTCTTCTAGTATTCATTGATTTTATATTTAAAAATATTATTTTTGATAATTGTATGAATATGAGTGGCTAAGAACCATATTGTTTTGGGGTCATGGGTGCTACATGAATGTTGACATTTGAAGTTTAAATTGACGAGTTTATTTTATCATATTGGGTTGTTTATTTAATTCTGTTCTTAATTATTTTGCTGAGTAGCTAACAGTGAAATACCATATACGAATCTAGAGTTGAACTCGAAAGTGGGAATTCTAGATTGCATATAAAATTAAATAGAGTAAGTTCTTGAACCCGGGCATCGGGGAACGGATTCGCAATCAGGATAGAAATATACCTAATTGCTTTGCTTGGTTGAAATACAGAAAGTATAAATGCATTCCTGTTAATCTTAATTCCATAGACATATATGCATTAAGTTATCTTGAATAGACGAGTAAGAACTCGACAGATTCTTATGAGTAATATCAACCCTGTCAATCAATAATCCAGATAAATCAATTAGTCAGTTTAACCCAAGAACGCAACATGATTGTTAGCTAGCCTATGACCCTGGAATATTCTCTCCTACTAATTGTTAACCGAAATTGCTTAAGTGTTAGTGGTTGATTTCTAGTTATTTCATTGCTTGATAGTTTCTTAGGTAGTAAATTAGACACTTACACACTTTGTGAAAAATCTCTTGAATCGATAAGTTGTTTGAGTTTGAATCAGTCAAAAGTTAATCATAAGTCTTCATGGGAACGATACTCTACTCACTACTTTATTACTTGACGATCACGTATACTTGCGTGAGAGTGTTTGGTCGCAATAAGTTTTTGGCGCCGTTGCCTGGGACTTAGAAATTAGCTACTTGTCTGAGTTAAGCTTTTATTAGTTATTTGCTCATGTTTTAATTTTCAGTTTATCTTGTTTGTGTTAACGCATGCTCTTCTCTGGAATGCGGAGGATAGAAGTACAAACAACCTTCTTCCTCTTGATCCTGAAATTGAACGAACACTTCATAGAGTGAGGAGGGAAGTCGAAGCTAGAATTTGAATAGAAAGAGAGTTGGACATATAGTTCAACCACAACCAATAGAGATGGCAGGTAATGAAGAGCGTCCGGTGATAGAAGCTGCAAGGCCCAATCTTGCTAATATGACTCAGGCTATTGTGAAGCCTGATATCGCGGGTCACTTTGAACTCAAATAGTACATGGTACAGCTGATTCAGTCCACAGGGCAATATGTGGGTCTATCTCATGAAGACCCGCCGAGGCACATTCAGAACTTCCTGAAAATTACGGACACTTACAATTATCTGAACGTTTCCAAGGACTATGTCAGGCTGAGATTGTTTCCCTTTTCACTGCTGGGGGAAGCTAAGGAATAGTTGCAAAAGGAGCCTGCGAACTCAATCCACACTTGGGATGATCTAGCAAGGAAATTCTTAATCAAAATTTTCCCCACTAAGAAGACAAAGTTGCTGAGGAGCCAGATTCTTGGGTTCCAACAACGGGATGGCGAGACTCTTTGTCAAGCTTGGGAAAGATACAAGAAGCTACTCAGAGACTGCCCGCATCATTGTCAGACTGATGAGGTGTTGGGTCACACTTTCGTTGATGGGCTTAGACGAGACATCAAAGATGAATTTTGACTCGCCTTGTGGGGGTAGTTGCATGGCGAGGCCGTATAGTGAAATCCAGCTCCTGCTAAACAACTACACTGCTAATGATCATAATTGGCAATGAGATGGGGAATCACGAAGAGCAATTAAATAGAAAGCAGCCGGTGTAATTGAGCTTGATGACTTCTCAGCCATGAGAGCAGATATAGCAAAATTGGCAAATCATATGAATATAATGACAATGCACCAAACACAACAAATGCAACATGTACAACAGATATCGACTTGATGCGAATTATGTGGTGACAGTCACACGAGTGACATGTGCCCCACGAATCCTGAATCTATCTACTATGTGGGGCAACAGAGCAGAGGTCTGATAAATCAGCATGTACAATATAGGAACACCTACAATCTAAATTGGAAGAATCATCCTAACTTCTCCTGGGGTGGAAATCAGCCGACTCAGAATTATTATAGGCCCCAAGGAAATTTTAATCAACCTCAGAATCCAACCCAGCAAATAGAAGAGAGTACGAATGACTTGTTGAAGAAGTTGTTGCTTGACAATCAACAACTCAAAATCGATTTCAGAAATCTTGAGAGACAAATGGGGTAGCTAGCGTCAATTCAAAATACTAGGCTTGCAGGCGCTCTTCCCAATGATACAGAGAAGAACCCTCAAGTTAATGCAGTTACACTCAGAAACGGGAGGGAATTAGAAGAAGTGCCAAAGAAGAGAAAGGACAAGCCTATACCTGAGGGGGAGTTGATTCCTAAGGCAACACATGAGTCAAAGAAATATGACGCAAGTTTAGAGCCAGTGAATACTGCAAGGCCACTACCAACCTTCCCCCAAAGATTGCAGAAGAAGAATGATGATCGCATGTTCAACAAATTTCTCTCTATGTTGAGCCGGGTTCAATTGAATATTCCATTGGTGGATGTACTTCGCGAAATTCCAAAGTATGCTAACTACATCAGAGATATAGTAGCTCACAAGAGGAGATTGATTGAATTCGAGACAGACACACTTACTGAGGAGTGCACTTCAAGAGTACAAAACAAGCTTCCTCAAAAGCTTAAGGATCCTGGCAGTTTCACCATCCCTGTGCGGATTAATAATATCGATGTGGGTCATGCTCTTTGTGATTTGGGGGCGAGCATAAATCTGTTGCCCTTGTCCTTTTTCAAATAATTGGGTCTGGGAGCTCCAAGACCAACCACTGTGATGTTGCAACTAGCTGATAGGTCCATAGCATACCCTGAAGGAGTGATTGAAGATATGTTGCTGCAAATTGGGAAATTCATCTTCCCCGCGGACTTCATTATCCTAGATTATGAGGCTGATGAAAAAGTTCCACTCATACTGGGATGACCTCTCTTGGCTACAGGTGATGCAATTATTAAAGTGAGAGAGGGAAAAATGATTATGATGGTGGACAACGAGGAAGCAGTTTTTAATGTCTACAAGGCGATCCAGCTTCCCCGCCATTATGAGGAGCTCTCTATGATATCTGTTGTGGAGGTGGATGAGCAACTTATGGACACGAGTGTATATCTAGATGATTCTCTAGAGAAAGCACTCGTGTTGTTCGATAGCTTGGAGATTGATGATGAGGTTGAGGAGATGATGCATATCCTAGATGCATCATGTGCTTACATGCAGGGATTAAACCTCTTTAAGCCCCTAAATAGGCCAAGTGGGCCTCCTCCAAAGCTGTCGATTTAAGAAGCTCCAAACTTGGAACTTAAACCCTTGCCCCCTTACCTTCAATATGCTTATTTGGGTGGTTCTGACACTTTACCTGTTATTATTTCTTCTAACTTATCTAAATTGCAGGAAGAAAAGTTATTGAGAGTGCTACATGAGCACAAACGAGCAATTGGGTGGATGATGTCTGACATTAAAGGCATTAGTCCAGCTCTCTGCATGCATAAAATCCTCATGAAGGAAGGGAACAAGTCAAGTATAGAGCAACAACACCGCCTAAATCCAATAATGAAAGAGGTGGTAAGAAAAGAAGTGATTAAGTGGCTTGACACAGGTATTGTATTTCCAATCTCTGATAGCAAATGGGTAAGCCCCGTCCAATATGTGCCTAAGAAAGGGGGGATGACTGTAGTGGATAATGAAAATAATGACCTAATTCCCATAAGAACTGTCACTAGGTGGAGAATTTGCATAGATTATAGAAAATTAAACAATGCCACCCGAAAGGACAACTTTCCCCTCCCCTTTATTGATCAAATGCTTGATAGATTAGCTGGATAGGAATACTACTATTTCCTAGATGGCTATTCAGGGTATAATCAGATTGCTATAGCCCTAGAGGACCAAGAGAAAACTACATTTACATGTCCCTATGGCACGTATGCATTTAAGAAAATACCCTTTGGTCTCTGTAATGCACCTGCGACTTTTCAAAGGTGTATGATAGCTATTTTTACTGACATGGTTGAAAGATTTGTGGAAGTGTTCATGGATAATTTTTCTATGTTTGGGTATTCTTTTGATAATTGTTTAATGAACCTTAATAAAGTGCTTGCTAGGTATGAAGAGACAAACTTGGTGCTAAACTGGGAAAAGTGTCATTTCATGGTATGTGAAGGTATAGTCTTGGGGCACAAGTGTCAAAAAATGGTTTGCAGGTGGATAAAGCAAAGGTAAAGGTGATTAAAAAATTTCCCCCACTGACATCCGTCAAGAGTATTCGCAGTTTCTTGGGCCATGCAGGTTTTTATCGTCGTTCCATTAAAGATTTTTCAAACATTTATTCTCTTATGTGCAAGCTTCTTGAGAAAGATATCCCCTTCAAGTTTGATGATGCATGTCTGAAAGCATTTGAGGAGCTAAAGGGAAGATTGGTGACTGCACCAATTATCATTGCCCCGGATTAGGCGCAGCCATTTGAGTTGATGTGCGATGTGAGTAACATAGCAATCAGAACTGTTCTAGGGCAAAGGAGGGAGAAAATTTTTCACTCCATTTATTACGCGAGCAAAATTCTGAATCCAGCCCAGATGAACTACATTGTTACTGAAAAATAGTTGCTTGTAGTTGTGTAGGCGTTTGACAAGTTCAAATCCTATCTAGTGGGAACCAAAATCATCATCTACACTGATCACTCAGCTATAAGGTATTTGTTTGAAAGGAGAGACGCCAAGCCAAGGCTAATTCGATAATTCCTCCTCTTGCAAGAATTTGACTTGGAGATCCAAGATCAAAAAGGAATAGAGAATCAAGTGGCTGATCGCTTGTCCAGATTAGAAAATCGGAACCATGTAGCTGGGGGGGGAGGGGGGAGGTCAATCAAAAAAACATTTCCGGAGGAGCAGTTATTGGCAATCACCTCGAGTGAAGCCCCGTGGTATGCAGATTATGTGAATTTTATTGCAAGTGGGGTGACACAACTAGAATTGACACTCGATAATAGAAGAAAGTTTCTACATGATATGAGGCTCTATATTTGGGATGAGCCATTCCTATATAAGCAGTGCGCAGATCAGTTGGTACGAAGGTGTGTCCCTGAGGAGGAGATGAATGCAATATTACATATATGATTGTCATGCTTCTCCATATGGAGGTCACCATGGTGGGGACAGAACTGCCCAAAAAGTGCTACAATCGGGTTTCTATTAGCCAAAATTGTTTAAGGATGCACACGCCTTTGTTAAAAAGTGTGACAGGTACCAAAGAACCGGAACAATCACGAAGAAGCACGAGATGCCCTTGCAAAATATTCTAGCAGTAGAGCTCTTTGATGTTTGGGGGATTGATTTCATGGGACCGTTCCCATACTTTAATGGTCACAGTTACATCTTAGTGGCGGTTGACTATGTGTCTAAGTGGGTGGAGGCCATTGCTCTTCCTACTAATGACGCAAAGGTAGTGGTAAACTTTGTAAAGAAGCACATCTTCACACACTTTGGGACTCCAAGGGTGCTGATAAGTGACGGAGGAACTCACTTCTGTAACAAATTGTTGAATAATGTTCTAGCAAAGTATGGAGTTAAGCATAAGATTGCCCCTGCTTATCACCCCCAAACGAGTTGTCAAGTGGAAGTGTCAAACTAAGAGGTGAAGCAGATTCTGGAGAAAACGGTAAGTGAAAATAGGAAAGACTGGGTCGGAAAGCTTAACGACACATTATGGGCCTATCGAACTGCATACAAGACCCCCATAGGTACTTCTCCGTATAAGTTGGTTTATGGTAAGGCGTGCCACTTGCTCGTCGAGTTGAACACAAGCCTATTGGGCGATTAAAAAGCTAAATATTGATATGGACTTAGCCGGCGAGAAGAGGTTGTTACAACTCAACGAGCTTGATGAGTTTCAGTTGCACGCGTATGAAAATGCCAAATTGTATAAAGAGAAGACCAAGAGCTGGCATGACAAGCACATCTATCATCACGAGTTTGAGCCATGTCAAGAAGTTCTCTTGTTTAATTCGAGGTTGAAGCTTTTTCCCGAAAAGCTTAAGTCTCGATGGGCAGGTCCTTTCGTTGTGGTAAGTGTGAGGCTTCATGGAGCGGTGAAATAGTGTGATAAGAGCTCAAGTAGTACCTTCTTGGTAAATGGGCAGTGAGTAAAATATTATTGGGGTGGTGACATTGCACATCACAAGACCTCGGTGCACTTGGCCGATGCTTGAAAAACGTGTTGAGTCGTGCCGCGACGTTAAATTAGGCGCTTGTTGGGAGGCAACCCAAATTTTTTTTTAATGCTTTCGTAGCTTAGTTTTTTATTTTCTTTTAGTCATATTAGACTAGCTATTTTTATTTTCTTTGTAGTTATAGAGATCATAGGCGGGAATGGTATGGGGTATGTATAGTGTATATATTGAATGCTCGGGTTGAGGGATATTTATTAAAAAAACAAATAGCAAATGAGCGTCCAGGCCAGCTCCCCATACCGCCTGGGGTGCAGTTTACAGAATCATGCAGACCCCCAGCGCCAACCCCAGCGTGGGACGTTGGGCAGGGGGGTCAACAAGTAAGTATATTTTTTTAAAAAAATAATTTATTTTTGTTTTTGTTAAAAACTCCCCTAACCCATACAACCCGACACAACTATCCATAAACACACACATACTAACCCATACCCAATTACCCAAACCCTTCCCTTAATTTAATTAAAATACTTCTAACCCAAAACCCAACCTTCTTTATCATCGTAACTCTCACACACGACCCCCCCCCCCACCCCCACTCTGTCTCTCTCCCCACTACTCTCTCTCCTTCTCTCTCAAATTCTCCAATTTTTGTTGTTCACTTTCATCTCAAGACTCAAATGTATGTTCTTCATGTTATCTCTTTTCTTGTATTTTGAAATTTCTTAGTGTAATTCTAGCCATCCTTCTCCAACAACCCCCAATCCGCAAGGTCTCTTTAACATGTTTTGTTGTTATGGTGGGTGGCCCTAGTGTGCATGAATTTGGGTGCAAAAATTGGTTGTGAAGTTGTATTTGAAGTAGTAAACTACAATTTCCTCTACTTCATTTAAATCTGGGAGGGCCGCCTTTCTCCACCATTGTTGAAATAAGAGAAGCAAAATTGATGCCCACAAGGTATTTGCTAAAATGCCTAAAAGAGTGAATTGAACACCGGTGAATTCTGAGTAGCCGAGTGTAATTGTATATGATGTTGGGAGAAGTGTGAGGTGTTTGGGGGTATTGTATCTTGTTGTAAACTCTTGTAAGTAGTATTTAATGTACTATATTAGTGTAGTAAATTGGACTTTAGCATTGCTTGCTTGCACTACGGTTAAGTTATGGCCATGTTCGACTACTTGAATTGTGGCATGGGAAAGTCTTGAGTACCTATCACCTTGTGATGAAACATTGGTGCACTTTTAACAACTCTTGTGAGTAGACTATACATAGCCTTCGGTTTTAAGTGTGAGGTCATCTTAGCTTTTCATAATGACCTTGGGCAAATTTATTGATTCATCCTCACCTTTGTGTTTGTCGTGTGTAGGTTGCTATGGCTCGTGATAGTGCCGCCAAAGGAAAAGGGGTGGAAAAGTCCTCCGTCACTACTCCTCCTCCCAAAAATGCAAGCAAGGTGAAGGTTCTTCCCGACAAGCTAAGGGAAAGCAGGTTGCTAGCGGGTCGACGAGGCCACCACGGCCTCCGGTGGATCTAGTTCGAGAAGACGCCATCAAATGGCAAGATAACTTTATTCCATATGGGAAATATGTCTCCGAAATGGAAATTAATGTGAAGGCCCTAGAAAAGAACTTTCCGAAGGTGCTTGCCCGGTTGGTAGAAATGAAGATGGAGAAACTCATAGAATGCCCGGGCCCTACGAATCTGAGCATGGTGCGCGAGCTCTACACCAATTGGAATGCGGATATGTTCTGATCATGTGTCCGAGGGAAGGATATACCACTGGACAGGAGATCCTTGTGTGCATTTTTGGGAGTTGATATCCCTAATCCATGGAGGCTACAAAAGTTCGTCAAAAGTCCACGCTACCGGGTAATACGTCACACACTTTGGGGAGTTGATTCTAATGTAAAGTGGACGCGGACTAAGGGAAATGCTTACCTTGAGATGCTCCGTTTTGACTTCAACAAGACAGCTAAGGTATGACAAAACTTCGTGCATGCTAGATTGATGCTCGTCGAGCATAATAGTGAATGCACTCGAGCTCGAGTGTGTGTGATCTACTTTCTGATGACCGAGTGACCCATAAATGTGGGTGAGTTCATGCTTGGGGATATGGCCCGCACCCGATTTGGGGGAAGGATCAAAAGGTTCTTCTTTGGAAACCTCCTGGCGCAGTACATGCTATTCCGTGGGGTACCAGAGTACCCTGACTATGATGAGGTAGTGGAGGTACCCAAGGCATTGCTAGATATCACATCTTTATTGGAGTCCACATCAAAGCTAAGCTAGGCTGCAAGGAATGAGAGGGACGAAAATTTTAACAGGTATCTTTATAGTTCCCTCAATGTGATAATGATAAGGCTGGGGGTGTCAGATGAGGAGCGCATGGTGCTCCAAGGAAAGAGGCATCAAAATATTTTCAAATATGATATTATGTCTTCACCTAAAAATGAACTTTCATGTCTTAGTGAACTTAATATTAACTCTTTTATGTGGCACAAAAGACTAGGGCATGTCAATTTTTCTATGTTGAACAATTTAATTTCCAAGGACCTAGTCCTTGGTTTGCCCAAGTAAAAATTTAGGGAAGATAAAATATGTGATGCTTGTACTAAAGGTAAGCAGGTCAGATCATCATTCAAATCCAAGAAAGTGGTAAATACCTCTCGACCTCTGGAACTACTTCACATGAACTTATATGGACCAATGAGGATTTAGAGTAGAGGTAGAAAGAGGTATGTATTTGTAATTATTGATGATTATTCTAGATTTATCTGGACTATTTTTATGGCAACTAAGGATGAAACAGATATGTTTGTGACTTTTGTGAAGAAACTACAAAGAAAGATGAACGGTCGTGTAGCTAGCATTAGATCTGACCATGGAACTGAATTTGAAAATGTTTTCTAGAGTTCTGTGTTGGAAATGGTACAGACCATAATTTCTCTGCACCTAGGACACCACGGCAAAATGGTATTGTAGAAAGAAAAAATAGAACTCTAGAGGATATGGCCAAAACTATGCTAATTAGTAGTGGACTTCCTAAAACCTTTTGGGATGAAGTTGTGAACACTGCATCCTATATCATAAATAGGTGCATGATTAGGCCAGTAATTGACAAGATACCCTATGAATTACTTAAAAGCAGAAAATCCAATGTAACCCACCTAAGAGCCTTTGGCAGCAAGTATTTTGTGCACAATAATGGTAAAGAGGCTCTAGAGAAGTTTGATGCTAAAAGTGATGAAGGTGTCTTTTTGGGTTACTCACCACATAGTAAAGCTTATAAAGTTTACAATAAAAAAAAACTAAGTGTGTTTAAGAAAGTATACACATAATTTTCAATGAATCTAACATCTGACTAAGAAAGGTACATAGGTTACTGATGATGGTGAGTTTGGTCCTGCGAAAAACAATGAGGAACAAACAAACCAAGGACTCCCAGAGGCTGCTATTGAATCGGAGCAAGAACAAGTTACTGTAGAAGCTGAGCAGGATGTACCACAGACATGGGGAACAAATTAAGAGAATCAAACAGAAGGTATTGCATCGGGTTCCACTGCTGAGCATGATGGAAATAATGACACTCAGGGTCTACACACAAGGGCCTAGAAACATCAGAGTTTCCACACACTTAACAATGTGCTTACACCAGTTGACTCTAGGAAGGTGACCAAATCAAAATTCAAAACATGATTGCTTTCACAACCTATATACTATGGTGGATCCTAAGAACATTAAAAAGTCTCTTGAAGATGCAGATTAGATAGTGGTTATACAGGAGGAACTCAATTTCTTTGAAAGAAATAAAGTGTGGCACCTGGTTCCTAGCCCAAAAGACATTGGAACTAGGTGGGTGTTTAGAAACAAGCTCGATGATCAAAGCAATATTTCCAAAAATAAGGCAATATTGGTTGTACAAGTCTACAATCAAGAAGAACGCATTGACTATGATGAAACGTTTGTTCCTATTGCAAGAATGGAGGCTATATGCATGCTCATTTATTTGTATCATGCATAGGTTTCAAAGTGTATCAAATGGATGTGAAGAGTGCCTTCCTAAATAGGTATTTGAAATAGGAAGTGTTTATGCGACATACCCCAGGATTTGAGAGTCATGAATTCTCAGATCATATGTATAAATTGGACAAGGCATTGTATGGCTTAAAATAGGCTCCAAGGACTTGGTATGAAAGACTATCAAAATTTCTCCTGGAGAATGGGTACTCACGTGGAAAAATTGATAACATATTGTTCCTATTGAGGAGTAGGAAGAACCTGCTGATAGTTCAAATATATGTGGATGATATAAGTTTTGGAGCCAAAAACGAAGCCTTGTACAATGAATTTGACAAATTAATGGATAGTGAATTGAAATGAGTATTGTGGGAGAATTAAATTTCTTCCTTGGGATTCTAGTTAAGCATACTGCAAAATGAACCATGATACACCAACAAAAATACATCAAGAAGTTACTCAAAAGGTTTTAAATAGAAAATGCAAATCCAATTAATACTCACATTGCCACTGCAACTAGGTTGAATATAGATAAACTTGGTACCTCCATTGATGAAAAGAAGTACAAAGTTTATTGGATCCTTGCTCTACTTAACTGTAAGTAGGCCTGATATTTTATATAGTGTGGGGTTGGGTGCAAGATTCCAGTCAAGTCCAAAATAATCGCACTTAAAGGCTGTTAAAAGAATCTTGAGATATCTTAAGGATACTCAAGACATGGTTCTTCCGTACCCAACTGGAGACACTTTCGAATTGATTGGATATGCAGATGCTGATTATGCTAAATACTTGGTGGACAAGAAGAGCACATCATGGATGGCTTATTTTCTTGGATCATGTTTAATCTTATAGGCATCAAAGAAACAAAATTCAATAGCTCTATCAACAGTTGAAGCTAAGTATGTAGCAGCTGCATTATGATGTGCTCAGTTATTATGGATCAAGAAATAACTGGAAGACTATGGAGTGATGATTAAGCGGGTTCCCATATTTGGTGACAACACAAGTGCTATGAATATGGCCAAAAACCCAATTCACCACAAGAGAACCAAACATATAGATGTGAGGAACCACTTTTTAAGAGATAATGTTGAGAAAGGTCACATCTCGATAGAGTTCTGCAAGACAGAGGAGCGGATTGCAGATATATTCACCAAACTTTGAGCAGGGATCACTTTGAAAAAAATCACTTGGAGCTTGGTTTGATCAAAATGGTTTAGGACATTCTTGACTTCTCTCAATAATTGGCTATGTCTTAATAATTTGTCTAGTGAGTAAATGTGAAGAATAAAATTTAACTCAACCTTATACTGTAACAAGTATGCATACATGATATTGATTATAGGGCATGAATGCTTAATCTAATAAAAAAAGTCTAGATCAAAAACGTTTTTTCAACCAAGACTGAGAAAATTAGTCAAGGAACCTAGTTGTGTAACACTCAAGTATGTACCCCCTTTTTTATTGATAGTGGTACTTAACTATTAAGCTGCCATGTCTTAAAATCAGGCTCCCACTTATCTTGCTTGTATTCTATAGCTCATTCTCTCTAAACCAAGAAACTAAAAGTGGATCAGGTTCTGAAATAATAACCGTTAGTCGTAGGGCAATCATGACTAGCTCTAGTTCGTGTGAAATCAGGACCGGTTTCCTAAACTTTCCCCCATGCGTCTTTGCTGCCCAATTAAAGTCTCTAACTGCCATTTTTAAATTTCAAAAATTGACAGTTACCTTTTTCCCTCTTAGAACCGGATTAGGATCAATTAAAGGAAAAAATCAAAGCAGAAAATTATCCAATCACCCTCTATAAAATCCTCTCTTCTTCCCATTCCCTCTAATTCGATCAAGATTATTCAAGAATTACCCAAGCCTGAACTAAAAAACCTAACTCTTTCTTTCCTTCAAAATTCAAAGCAATATCGAACTCACCCAGTCAAATTCCCTTTGAAATTTATGAAAAAATTCCTACTCCTAACCCTACTACACCTTCCTCCATAACTACCCCAATCGAGTTTGTCCAAGAACCATCTTCCCCACTAAAAGCCCCAAAAGCCCTCACTGTACTGGTTGACTACTCTGATGAAGAAGAAGAAAGTGAAGGGTCTGAAAGTGAAAACTCAATTATGGAGGAGCCATAAATTAAGAGGGAAGTTGATATTTAATAGGAGAAAGAGGATGTTACTGAAAAGTCAGAAGAGGTGGCCGGAGAGAAGTTGAGTGAGGGAGTAGAAGTTGAGACTCATGCAGAAGTAGATGGATTCAATGAGTCGGTGAAAGAAAAAGAGGTCGAAAAAATTATTGATGATGTGAGTAAGGAGACAACTGAAGAAACAGTGAGGGGGCATATGGAGAAGATCTAAGAGAGAGTATTAATGTGGGAGTAAAAACACTAGATGACCCTAGACAACAACTAGGCCCTTCTCTGTCGGTATGGGAGAATTGGTTGATATAGAAGAACTTTCTGTTGAAATAGTGGATGTGCAAGAATTTGATCAAGTTCAAGAACCTGGTTCTTTGAATGTTGATCCTGAAAACCCAAAATCCTTTGATTGGAATAACACTGAGAAGGAAGGAGAGACATAAGTTGGGGAGGGAAGTAGTGTTGGCAGTGATAAAAAAGAACTGATAAACCTGATTGCAAGAATGAGGGAGAGAAAACAGGATAAGGAGAAAATCCTCTCTATGAGGGTAAAAGCTGTGTCAAAGAAGGCTGTTTTACCCCCTAGGTCTGTCACTCTAGGAGGAAGAACACTTGTAACCAAAGAGAAAAGCAAGGAAGCTCTTGAGAAGGCCTTAGAGCAGAGTAACAAAAAGAAGAAATATAGAGAGGGGTTCAGACTGATTGATGAGGCTAATGTAGAGGAGGTTGATCTGGTAAGTGAAGAAGAAGAAGAAGAAGAAGAAGAAGAAGAAGAAGAGGAGGAGGAGGAGGAAGAAATCCATCTTCAAAGAAAAGAGAATAAGAAATCTGAATCACCTTCAGCCACTCCCAAGGAGAGCTCCTCCAAGAAGAGAAAGGCTACAGTTTTTGAGCCATAAATAAAAAGAACCAGTTTCAAACGCAGGAAAAATACTCAGAGAAATATTACTATTGTAGGCAGAGAGGAGTGGTTTGCTGGGTTAATCATATTGAAGGATTGAGTAATTGGCCCAGTTATTGTAACAATATTTGGGATGAAAGAGAAGTTGGAGGTTCAGGGATGGACGCACTTGTTTATGTGCCCACTCCCAGTCATTTACGATGAAGCAATGATTTTACAAGAACTTCAAAGTGCTGGAGGATGGCATAGTGAGTTCTGAAGTAAGGGGAGTGGACATGGTTCTCGATGCAAAATTGTTAGGTAGATTTTGAATGTGCCAGTGGAGGGATTTGATACTTATGTGAGACGTGAGTGGCCTGAGTTGGGAGAGAATGATGATGCTATATACTTGACTAACAAGTACACACAAAAAGGGGAAAAACCGTTGGCAGGGAAGGTAGGAAAGGGGGAGATGAAACCGGTTCACAAGCTGCTATTTGAGTTTGTGAACAAGTGTCTATTTTCTCTATCTGAAAGGAGGCATGAGGTCACTTACCTGGACTTCGAAGTGATGGAGATTCTAGATAAGAACATGACAATTAACCTTCCCTCACTGATGCTGAAGCACATGGCAAAGTTTGCTGATTATGAAGTGTACTCATGCTCTGACCAAGGTCTCCTCCTTTGATGAGGAGACCTTGAAGGAGTGTGAATGTGTTGCTAGATCACCGGGGACAAAGAGTAAAAGCATGGTCACTAACCTTCTGGAGGAGTTGGTCGCTGCCAATGAGGAAAAAGATAAGATAAGAGAAGCAGTATTTTAAAAGGCGTGGGCGTAAGGTGAGGCGTTTTACATATGCCTCAGCGAGGTGTAATTAATTTTTAATATATTATAAAATAATATAATTACAGTAAATATTTTAAATAGGTAAAATAGCATAAAAATAGAAGAAAACTATAAATAAGTGAAGTATATATATTTGTGTGCGCGCGCGTGCTCCATCCCCACAAAATATTGGTCAAAACAATTAATTATATACTACTTACAAGCATAAGTAACTTGAGTTGAAAAGAATAAAGTAATTTTCTACGTGGAGGAACAAAAAGGATGACTAACCTGCGATTTAAACTTTGAACTTGCTGCTATGGAGAAGAATGCATTTTTTTTTATTTACAAAAAAAATTGATTGTTCGTTGCTTTTGGGAGATAGTAGTAGACTAGCGGACAAGATAAAAAATTAGTAAATACCATAAATTAGGGCTTCTAGCAATTAAAAAAGTCTTGACTTTTAAATTTGATGTTTCGGTTCCTTTTTAAAATTTTTGAGTAATTACAAGCTAACTTTTGATAATTTGGGTATTATATTAAGGACATATTCGCAAATTTTATTTTAATTTAAAAAAACCTCTTCGGCTTAAGCCTCACTACAAAAATGTGCCTCAACACCAGAGCGTACGCCCCAAATTGCTGCACGTATGCCTCTTGTAACTTTTGCCCCCGCCATCGTCTCTGGACATTTTAGTGAGGCTCGCCCCAAAAACACACTTTAAACGCTGAAGAGAAGAAATTGCCTCTTTGAAGGAAGAGAACAGGAGGTTGAAGGAGGAGATGAAGAAAGAGCATGAGGCCTCTGCAACTAGATTTGACAGGCTTCTGGGCTTATTCATGGAGAATCCTCTTCCAGCAAAGAACCCGGTCCTCAGTCCTCTTAAGTTCCTAGCATGTCCTTAGTCAGTCCCTTGTCATGCCCCCTATATGATCAGTTTCTAAATTGTTATCTTTTTGTTATTTTTATGATTGTTGACAATTTAACGAGTTTGTTCAACTGTCTTTTGGTTTGGGCCCTTTGGGCTTAATGTGGTACAATGACAATGACAAATAAATATAATTTCCTTGATTTTTGCTCATTATTGTGTTCTTTGTCTGGGAAAATTTTAATTGGATTACCCATTTGTGTTCCTGATGATATGTACATGTTAGTGTATCCCAAGTAGCCATGAGTTTTATATTGTTGTATTCTTGCATTAACTTCACTGACTTCTTATTTTTTCGATGATGTCAAAAGGGGAAGTAAGTAAGTTCACTCACTGATAAAGGAGAATATTGAGTTGTCTGTTTGAAGGTCTTATAATGAAATCATGCCTAGCCATCTTTAGGGTTGCGATGACTGGAAGGCGAGTCCCTTATACTTGTGCAAACATGGACAACTTGAAGATGAGTGTTATGAATGAAACTGGTTCTTATGCTCTAGACTGATGAAAACTAAGCAAGCTACTGACTAATCTGCACATGAGTTTGTCATCGTCAAAAAGAAAAAATTTGTTGAGCTGAGCATGAAATTATGTTTTGATGATTAACAATCATATTTGAGAATCAAGTTTCATGTTCCAGTTTGGTGTGCTACCATACGGATGTGCAGATAAGAGATATGAATGCCAAATGAACTAGGTTCATAGCAAACCATTGGCAGAATGCTGATCGGAGGCGGAAGGCCAGTATTCCCATGCAATTTGGAATCCTCAGAAGATCATATCTGTGCTCTAAAAAGAATACGCAAATTGAAGGACTTCGTGGACTTTGTATTTATAGGAAAGACTTGTGTGGAAAAAGAAGGTTGAAGAGTTGGAAACAAATAAGGAAACCAAATCTAAATATGAGAGGTTTTCCTTAATCGAAATATTCTAGATTTCGGAGCATTAATTGAAGAAGATTTTCGGCCAACCTTGCAACTATAAAAGGAAGCCTTTTGCCGCACTTCGAGACTATGACTATTGAGAGAAATCACTGAGAATAATTCTAATGATAGCAATCACAACAAAAAGTTTTTTCTGAAGATTCAAGCTAATCAACTGAAGAACAAGTTCCTGAAGATGAAGTTGCTCAAGTGTTCTAAATTGTAACCTATTTGCTTTTTAAGAAGTGTAATTATAGGTTATTGTTAAAACTGTGATTTTCTGTAAGCTTCCTAGAGTAGAGTTAGTTTGGAAAGAGGTTGTTACAATTGGGTTAATTGTAGGGATTAGGGTACTAGAGTTATTCCTCTTGGTTATAGAGTTGTAGCCTAAAAACTATTCTTTGAAGTTTAGTGGAGATTTGAGAAAAATCCTACTGCGTAGGTCGTGGTTTTTACTCCCTTGAGCAAGGAGGTTTTTCACGCAAAAATCTCTGTATTGATTAATTTTCTGCAATTATTTCTGTTTGTGTCTGTTTGGATAGTTCAAAGAACTAGATTCTTTGAAAACTCAAAAATCGGGTAAGACACAACTCAACCCCTTCTTGTGTCTAGGTGTATCCTAAATTAACAAAGATGAAAAATTTAAAATGTAACTTATTTCTAAATAAGAGAGTATAATTTTTTTTTTGGAACAGATTAAAAAAATATAATACACAAATTAGGACGGAGGGAGTAATATAGTCGGTTCGAGCAGCCACAAGAAAACCCCACATGATCTTCCAAGGAGCCGCAGATCAAATCACTGCCCTTATATATACCCTACGTCTGCCATGTGAATTTCTGTTGTCTGCTTCGAAATTTGGCCCTAATATATGGTCCCATAACGTGACCAGTTAGTTATTTATTCCTTCTTCTTCTTGTTGTTTTTTCCATTTTTGTTGGTGGATGGGGAGGATATATGATGAAATTTTAGATTGAAATATGCATTAAATCAATGGTGCATGTCTTCTGACTTTAAAGATGCACGTGACACGGAAAGCAAGTCGTTTTCTTTTCCTACTTAGCTTCATTTACTTATGACTTTTTGTTGGATTTTGCCAACTTCGGCCAAAAGTATGGCAGGCAATTCATTGTAGTATGTAAATGTGTAGAATGAAAATCGCAGTTTTGAAGAGCTGGATTTCTCTTGTCATTTGTTAACATTTCTTCAATTCCCAGCTATTGTAATTATGAGAAAGTTGGAAATTTCCCTTTTTCTTCTTTTTTTCCAAAAAAAAAAAGGAAATTTGATGGGACATGTCGCATCCATTTACACAATAAGAAGAATAAAAAAATAGGAAGATAAAATAGAGATAAGAATTGTGAAAAGATAGGATGAATGGGGATGTCAACGGTGCTAAACGCTTGTTGAATTCCATAACCACATTCTTATTTGAGTTTATGGCTTAATCTCCACTTGGATATTGACAATAATTAGGAACACCTAATCAAAGGAATAATAAAGAGAAGAACGGATGGATACACAAATGTGAAGGCGAGATAAAAGTGATGTTGAAAAATAGGTATTGGTTTGGATCCGCCCTTAAGGGGCGCTAGTTAGTTAGCCTTCTACTTAAACCCTAATCGATAGCTTATAAATACACCATTTATCAAGAAAAAAAATATTTTCCTAATATTTCTTGTGGGAAACATCAATAGATTCGCATCTTCGAATGGATATCTAGGCTGTGGAAATCAAAGAATTAATCTGTTTTGTGAAATCTGTATCTCCTGAACTAGTATTTATATGTATATACTACAAGCAGAGACGGATCCAGGATTTGAGGCTTATGGGTTCTTACCGTAATTTCAAATTAATATGCAATAATAACTGGGTTCACAGTTACATATTTATAAATATTTAGTAAATTTCTTAATATAAATACAGGGTCTACGCAAGAGTTACTGGATTCCTAGAAACCCGTATTCAATGCTCTAGGTCCGCCCCTGACTACAAGTAAAGATGAATAATATACTCATCTTTTTTCCCCTTTCTTTTTTGTTTATTTAATTTATTTATTTTTTTGGCTAACTAATTCGAAAGAAGGAAGGGCGAACTTTCTATACGTCAATTAAGAATTTAAAACATAGTACAATGAGTATCAGGTAGTCATTTGGCAGTTTCACTAGGTCAAAGTAGAAGCTTGGCAAAATGATTTTCCTTACAGGATTGTCAACCAAAGATGTTAACAAGAACTTGCCTCTTAAGAGAATTTGCGTCAAAAGCTAAGCATTCAGATACTCCACAAAAGTCTTACTTACCTATGACAGTGGAACGCAGGAACCCTGCATTAGTGCATTATCTATATTAAATCCTCTACACTCAACATAAATGACCTAAAAATTGTTTGGGTTAATTCAGTGGCCATGATAAACTGGAAAGAAAGAAAATCATGAGCGTCCATTTTCTGCCTATCTTCTTAGTTTGTTTTTCCATGGGAGGGGGGTGGGGGGTGCGGACATACCTGCACGGGTTACAGGTCTTAGTTTGTTTTTCCATGGGAGGGGGGTGGGGGGTGCGGACATACCTGCACGGGTTACAGGTGACAGTTACAAGAATGAGGAAAATTAACCATACCGCATGACATTCAAGGATAGATGTAGACCCATCGGGCAGGTATAATCATTCCGAGGTTGGGTAGGGCGTTTCTACCTAAAAACTATCAGGATAAATTATGGAGGTATTATACAACAGTACCCTGAAAGTTGAGGGGAAGCAAAAGATCGTTACCTTAACAATAACGTGGCGCTTGCAACAAAAATTTCAAAAACAACTTTTTGCAAAGTTGAACAAGAATTTGTTGAAGTTTAAAGACACCATGACACCATAAGAGTACGGCCATTGAGCAGTGGTAACAACCTTCCTTTAAAGTTACATGAATAAATCACAAGAAATGATTCAAACTGCGGAAAGAAAAAAGAGGCAAAATAAAAAATAAAATTAAAAAAACACATCAAGACCCCTGGAAGCTACTGAAACCTAAGACTCAAGTCAAATGGAACAAATAATTAATCAAAAAAATTGAATGATATCATGTTCTGGATGTTAAACACGTCAGTCTATGAACAATTCCATAAATAAGGTTGGGAAGGCGATTGCGCAAGTTGGCAACACAATCACAATGTACTGCTGCTCTCACTGGCAGAAATAGAAGGTGTTTCAGTCTTGACATGATGCATACCCCTGCCACCTATATCAAGACCCTGAAAACGACCAAGGGGATCCTGTTGCATTGTATCTGGGAGAGCCTGCCCATGGCCTGCAAGTAAACGGCGATGAGGAGTCAACAAGCTGTCCTGGAGGGAATGAAACTGCTGCATCTGTATGTTCTGGGATTCGCTTGGCCCTGACTGTGTCTGATGGGAAAAGAATGCTGATTGATTATATGGAATGTGCTGCATCCCCAAATTGTATGCATCTGAAGAGGACATTTCCCCTGTAGCCATTTTAAGTCTTTCCACTTCCTGCTTCAGTGCTTCATTCAGAGCTGTAATATAGGATCAACAAAACAAATACACGCAGCATTAATAAATTTTCTCGCCATAAACGTGAACTGGAATTGTTATTCTCTCAATTAAGCGGGGACAAAACAAACATTATGACTTTCTATTTGTAGATTAGAAAAGTAACAGTAGATTCAGTTTTGCTATGTATCCTGTCCATAAGAGGTGGAAATAAGCAGCTGAGAATTTCAAGATGATGTGAAAATGACTGATAAAAAAAAAATTCTGGAAGCCAATGGAGAAGACAGAAAAGATAAACATACCATCACGTAACTGAGCTTGTTGTGCCATAGCTTGCAAACGGATCTTAAGCTCTGTGTTCTCATTAGTAAACTGGGTTGTATCCCGCTGCAGATGGAGAGAACAATCAGATGTGAAGTATCGATTATTGTGAGGGAGATAAATGAAATTCAGTAACCAAAATGTTGAAACATCTCCCGTTAATTTGAGGCATGCACTTTTTTCCCCGGGAATATGCTTCCCTCACTCCCCTACGAAAGAAAGAGTATTTAAGGGCATATTACGTGCAAAATCCACTTCAGAAATTTTGCCATGCATGGAATACTTAGAGGAAAGGACTCGCTTACTTTGTTAGACATCTAGCTGAGAAAAGGTATTATCATTTAAATGCAGGAAGTAATCCCTAGGTTTGTCTAAACACAGTTAATTTTCAGACAAAATGAATGATCACAACGTTTCCATGGTCAAATTCAACCATCAAGTTTCTATTTATTTAAACAGACACAGCCGTAGCTGAAAAAAAATGGCTGTTATAGAATGGTGTGCAGACCAATAATTCTCATAGTTAATGGAATACAATGCAATCTGTGAGCACACCTATGAATTTTAGAACAGATTTCAAAGTTCTCGAAAAGGAAGAATTACCTGGAAAAGGGTTAATTGTGCAGAAAGAGTGGTTGCTTCTGTTTGAAGGGTCTGAACCTTTCTCTCAAGTTCAGTTATGTAACGGGCCTTCCTCTCTTTCGAGCGAGAAGCAGACTGCCGATTAGCCAAAATCCTGTATAACATTCTCAAATCAGAAACATAACGTGGCACTGCATGCGTCAGACATGGTGGTATATTGACTTAAATATTGATACAGGCAGAGCATACTTAGACGCATCAGAGTGCTGGAGATTACAACAGCAACTACTACGCCTCGATCCCAAACAAGTCGAGGTCAGCTATATGAATCCTCACGGACCATGTTCCCCATTTAAATTCATCTCAGGCCAACATTATATGGACAAAATAAAAATGAAAAATACTAGAAGTCCTCTATATTTCCTATTGGCACACGAATCTCTAATTAAGGCTAAAAAACTCCTAGAAGGCATTGGACATAGAGTAAATGCATCAGAGTGTTGGAGAGTCTTGTTGTAAAATAGAAACATATTTTCCATTTGGAGGTGTCTATGTTTCTTAGACAAGAGGCAGATTAGTTGTTTTAAGAAGCTACACAGTTTCCTGACAAAACATGCTCCGAAATACTAGTGCATAAATTGCCTGACAAATTAAAGCTACTTCAATTCTAGTATTTAGCACAAGTTCTTGAATATAAGTATCCAATATAACTTCCATAACTTACTACGATGAAACCAGTCTCACATTATCAGGGCATCATCAATGTGAAACAGAGCGCTTCGCTTTACAATATGTCATTATCCGGTGTGATATGTAAAAAGGCTTCAGTATTAATACCACACAAGCAGCTTCTACACTTGATATTTGTAAGTAAATTTACATATATTTTAGCTCTTGGCAAATCGGAATCAACACAAGCAATTTGTCAACTGCGTTCTTACTTTTCCATTAATGGCATCAAGTTAAATAATCTCCTTCTGAACAGCTATCCTAAAATCACCACAAATCATAAAAGTCAACATTGGAATATACCGAGTTTAGAGCCTTTGAAGAAAGCAGACAAAATGCTACATAGTGTGGTCATTTCTATTGGTTTCCAAAGTCACAAAGTGAGGATTATATCACATGTCCAGGACCATTGTTTAGCCTCAGATGTAAGCTATACAAGCTTTAAGATATGGTACAGAATTATAAGACTCTGAATCATGTGATACTAGATGGACGAGCCAAACTTTTGGAGCACAACAAAATTAAGGTGAATGCAAAACTAGATCACGCAAGCAAATTTGGTATGGAATAGCACACCCCCTGCTGATAAAGGCCCATGAGTTAAGCCAAAGGAATCTTCCGTTTGGACTTTCTTGGTCCTAATAGATGGACATCTTAGAAGCCAAAATTTATAGGGAGCAAATCAAATGAATTTGGACCTGGCATTATTTCAATTAAACTTGGACATGGCATTACTTCACAAAAGAATGTCCCCCCAAGTGTAAACGTCAAAATGGACCTTGCTAAAACTATGTTGATTTTACGGGAACAGAGACCTTTTTGATGGACCAAACAACAATGATAATTAGCTCGTGCGATACTTCAGTAGTGCTAAGAAACTCACCTATCGGGATTAGTGGAAGCTACTCTAGTTCAGAAATTTTCCTAAGCAGGTTATGTTAAAAGAGACATGATCCAGTTATAGACTTAACCAATCGTTTTCCCAGTCCAGGGGAACAAGCTGATTGACTTAACTTGGATGTACTGCCATCTTCTTAAAGATAGTAAATGACTACAGTTAGTCTTAGACTGTACTTTGCACTAAACTTCACTTAGTAAAGCTTAAGCTTCATTTCAGCTTTAGCCAAATACACTATAAAGTAAGAACTAAGAACTACCTTAAAACAAGGCAGAAGCATCTCTTAATAATGAGATGGATCAAACCAAACCCAATCTAACTGTTAAAGTTGCTAAACAAAAACTTGATAAGAACAAGATATCTGGGGTGCAGACTGGCTCTAGGAAAGAAATGACCAGTTCTCAGTTTCTGATATAAAAAACTGTTTTGATCTCTGTTCTGGAAAGTTTTCATGTCAACACGCATTTGCAAGTCTCATGGAGTTGGTCCATGCAAAAAGGGTCACAGTTCAACATTCTGGTTGGGGAACTTCTAGTAACTTTAGAATAAAAATGCCACAGTTAATCTGTACTAACAAGGCATTTTGCTGCTTCAAGTTTCAACACACCATTTCTTGACATGAGAACTTGCATGTGTACGTCTTTGCCTTCCTACTGTTAGTCTAGTTTAGCGGTTTTCTTGTTCCTGCTTTTCTACAGAAATGCAGTTTTAATTTTAGATCACTATAACTCCATCTCAATTTCACATCTGTATCTTATGTCGTGCACCATGGAGAGTTCTCATACATATATATATATATATATATATATATATATATATATATATATATATATATATATATATAAAGAGATATAAGTGTTCAATGACATCACGTCAATCCATCCTAATCACTACTTAAGAGAATCTTTAGCAAAACCATTAACAGCTTATTAACTGCCTAATTAGCTCAGCCCCTCGATCTCAACCACAAGCCCCTTGTCTGAGAAGGGCCTTAATTCACATGAGTATACAGTATACACCTAGTACATTAACACTAAGGAAATCCAGATCAACTTAAAAGGTAAAGAATGTTCGGGATCTCCAAAAAAGAAATAAAATGTGTTTAGTTAAGGTGATTTTGAAAGTAGTAAATCAAATTTTAAAAGGAAAACAATAAATGGAGGACTAAATCATGATATATATTCAAACAGATCTACATCGAGAGTTTCCTAAAATAGCACCAAATGACCGTTCAAATTAAACTTGTGCAGGAAATGTATACCTTTTGGCGCGTTTAGGATCAATGGTCCAAAGTTCAGCAAGTTTATCTGGAGCCATAGCTTTCTTAGCTTCAATACTCTCACTTAGCAACAAACTCGAACTATCCACAGAATTACTATGCCTATGACGTGGCCTACTGAAACTCTTCTCTCCGTCAGCTACCAGTAGTCCACTACTACTTCCGGCAGCATTGTTGAATCCATCGGTAGGGTTGGATCCGGTGCCGAGTTTCTCAATGTCCATGTAAGTGGAGAAGAAATCGTCCTCGGATCCGATCTCCTCGAAACTCCCGGCCGACGCATCGAATGGGTCGGATACTAGATCTAGATCCTCCGGCAGCCGGAAGTTCACTTCAGAATGAGCTCGCCGGTGGTGAGATGGCCTGAATGTAGCTGAAAATGATGGCGTTTGATTCTTGGAGTTTGGATTTGACGGATCTTGCATTTTGACCCGAACCGAATGCGATATCCTTGGGAGATTCAGACAGTGTAGGAAGAGGAGGAGCTTTTTGCGGTGGATTTAACTAGTACTACTACTACTAGTATACTATTATACTCCCTCCAATCCATGTTACCTCCTTTTCATGCTCAAAAAATATTTACTACTTTAATGATATGTCTAAATTGTCGTTTATCTTTCATTTAATCGTCTTATTTGATTGACACTTCACCAATTAAACATTTAAGAGTAAATTTCATTAAAAAAAAAAGTAGGTATTAGATAACTTCTTATTTTTCTAAAACGTCAAACAGCAACAAATGCATAATTTGAGCTATGATTTCAACTGAACCTAATATATGTATTTATGTGTGAAAATTTATTAAAATTTATAATAATTAAGTAGCAAATTTAACATATTATTTGAAAAATATAATGAGTTGGTAAAAATCTTGAACTTGGAACCATAAAATTTAAATATTGAATTCACCTCTTGTATGAGGTAAAATTGATAAATGTCAGGTGGATGCTCGTCGAGTTGACGCGTGGCAGTGAAGACAAATAATATATGAGTCAACAAATAGTTGGCATCGATTACCAATATGTGACCGGTGCTGAGTGAGTTGCGAAGATGCTCGCGAAAGTTTGAAAGAATCTTTGTATTTATAATCAACGGTTATGCAGCCATCAAGAGTGACTTTATTCATGTTAAAGAAGAGTTTGATTTGGGATCTTGTCTACCTAAATAGAAAAATTTATACTCATTGTACACACAAAAATATATGTACATAAAAAGACTAAATTTGCTCTTATTCTATTAACAAAATTTTTTCTTTCTATACTATATATTATTCTTATTCTTGCTTCCGGAGAAGCTCATCTGACAGTCAGACTTGTATTTTATTCAAGTTTCTTTAATCAATTTATTTCTATTTTAATTATTTTATATTTTTGGATTAAATTAATTCACGTGTCTATAAATCACGTTACAAATTCAATTGTACCATTTTACGGATAAACATATCTGGTGTCAAATATTTAACAAATTTAGGTTGTTAAACAACTACTAATATTTGAACATGATGAAGTAACTTGAGAAAAAGTATCAGTATAATTTAGTAAGTTCAATAGATTATTAGTATTTTTGCTTTTTAGAATTAACTCATACTTTAAAGGTGAACAAAGTTGTATTGTAATGTGAAATGATTAATTATAATATAGCATTATTTATTTTATTTTTCAGACTCTATATTAAATTTGAACAATATTTGTTGTTATAATTGTCAATTTCCTTAATGGAATAAAATCTTGACATTGTTATGTAGAGAATACAAATTATTTTCTGCACATCACCAATCAATACTAACTTACAAAAAATGACCTATATTTATTTCTAAACTAGTCTGATTATGCACTTAAACTCGTTAGTTGTAGTCGTTTAGATGGGAGGTGGCGGTTTATTATTACTCCTGGGAGGTGGTGTTAATGTTTGGAGACTTTGGTTTTGACTTTTTGACTGGAAAGATTGAGTTTTACTTTCGGTGAGACGCGGGAGTCTTGTGGACAGATGGGGTCCACTGATAGTCTAATCATTTCGCCGGGATGGGGATCCGTGTGCTTGTCTATGAAAAGGTTACAACAAAGATAATTTTGTTGAGCTCATAAAGTCTGGTGGAATACGGATAAGGAATTGGATCCACTAAAGAGTTACGTAGATCTAGTGCTTACCGTAAAATTGGTGGAGGCCGGTCAGTTTTGGGACCGCTAATTTAGCTGTCGTTTGAATAAATATTTTTTTGTTAGAAACTTGAAAACAGAATTTGAAGTTGTGTTGAAAAATAATTTTAAAAGTTGAAGTTGTATTGGATATATATTTTACTTAAAAAAATATTAAAATTTTGCGTCCCAGACCAATTTTTGGAACTTAAAAATATTTCTTTAATTTTTATTTTATTTTTTTTAAAACTGATCAAATTCTATGAACAAAGAATATTTAAATTTTTTCGAAAAAAAGTAAAAAAAATCTATGTCCACAAGGGAGCTAAGTATTTAGTTACCATTTGAAGTTTAATGAAAAAAATAGTCGTTACAAAAAACTTTCTGGCCTTCTCTTTCATTTAAATGTAAATCTTAATCATCTCTTCAGACCTTGCGCAAAGATAATTCTAATTTTTGGGTGTATCAAAAGTTCAAGAAGTAATGATTCCATTAAATATTTAACTTCCACTAGTCAGAAAAAACAATGCCATCAAATTCTAATTCATTGAAAGTTTAATGTGCACAATCAAATAATATAACTAAAATTGTAATAACACAATAGTACAGGGACCTTATGTAGGTTTACCTTACAATGTAATTAAAATTTAGTTACATCTCATAAAGAAAAATATATATAAAGTTATGAATTGCTTAATAACTAATTATTATTGTTACAAATTTATTGACTATTAATTAATTTTGAGATGAGCTTAATTTATTTTAATAATTATCAAATATTTGATAAAGAACCAGGTTACCTAAAGTGTGTTGATTAAAAGTTGAAGATTGTTTCTAATGCAAGTTGGTTTAAACATTCTTGTTGATAATTGAAAAGATATTGTTCGTGGGCTACAAGGAAATACTAGCTAAAGGAACTTGTGTTCAACAAGGAGTTATCAATTATGAAAATACTTGCATGGAAAGGAAAACGCGTGAAGGAGATTTTAAGGAAACAAAATAGAATCCTTTTAGGATTTATTTTTCTTAAGAGGTGACCGAATTATTTGAGGTCTTGGAGCTAAAATTGAAAAAGAATTTGGCCTACCTCACTCCTATATAAAGCATCATATTACTGCTATTGAAGGCTATTGCTAATTCTCACAATCACAGAATTTGTTTAAGGCTAATAGCAATCATACCAAGAAGATGCTTTTAGAGATTCAAGTTGCTCAACTGAAGAACCATGTCCAAAATAAAGTTACTCAAGTTCTTTAATTATTTTAGGTTTGAGTAAGTTGTTCTTTAATTTAAACCTATATTGATTATTGAGAAATGTAATCATGGGTAAATAAATTTGAAGAGTTTGTTTTGCTAGATATAGTCTCGAAAGGGGTAGCTGCCATTGAGTTAATTGTAGGGTTAAGCTACTAGAGTTAGCCCATTTGATTATAACAACAACAAACTTAGTATAATCCTACACGTGGGATCTGGGGAGGGTAATGTGTACGCAAACCTTACCCTTACCTTATGAGATAGAAAATAATCGTTTGGATTCGCTGATTTCAGAAGGTAAAAGGATGGTTTCAAGCTCGATTTGTGACCTTGCACAAATTTGTGCAAGGTCTGTGACTAGTTTTGATCTGGTGAGTTGAGAGAATAGAGAGAGGAAAGGGAAATGAGGGCGGTGATCAAAGGGGGATATGATTTAGGGTTGAGGGTAATTGGGGTCGGTCTATGGGATTAAGAACGAGGGAAGGGATCTGGGCCATTGGATCATTAGATCAACGGTCCTGATAAATCAGGAATTAAAAGGTTAAATAATATTTTTATGATAAAATACAGGAACTGTTGGGATCCAACGATGGTGGTAATATCCAGTGGGAGATTAAAATTAAAAGAGAAAATAGGGATAAACGTGGATCGTTGATGGCTTGGATCGACGACTCAGATTGCTTGTGTTTGTTGTGTGAGTGATCGACGACTCAGATTGCTTATGTAATGTATATAAAGGTTATTTTAATAATCTTAAAATTGTAAGTATGATATATTTTTTAATTATATAATACTAAATTATTAATTTCAACACTATTAATTACTCATTTTATGAAAAATAGGCATTATTGACTAGAAAATATTTTCAACACATTTATTGCAAATCATTAAGTATAAATAAATTATTTTTAAAAGAGAGGGTCAAAATTGGTCGTCAACAGCATATAATAGCAAAGAAACTAGGAATACGAAGCTATAAGAGAAGTGCGAAAACTACCGGCAATAATGCCACATCGTCTAACAACAAGGAACTCGGAATAGGAGAATAAAAGACTAGTACTACTACTACTAGTACGACTAGAAGAGACTCCCGACTACCTGTCAACCTACAACCCTAATCCTCGACCTCCACACCTCCCTAGCAAAGGTCATGTCCTCGGTAAGCTGAATTAGTGCCATGTCCTGCCTAATCACCTCTCCCCAATACTTCTTAGGCCTCCCTTTACCTCTCATCTGACCCACTATGGTCAACCTCTCGCATCTCCTCATCGGGACATCAGTGTCTCTCCTCTTCACATGCCCGAACCATCTCAGCCTCGATTCCCGCAACTTGTCTTCCACATGGGCCACACCCACCTTGTCCCTAATAACTTCATTCCGAATTCGGTCCTTCCTGGTATGCCCACACATCTATCTTAACATCCCCATCTCCGCTACTTTCATCTTCTGGACATGAGATTTCTTGACTGGCCAACACTCGGCTCCATACAATATAGTCGGCCTAACTACCACATTGTAAAACTTACCCTTAATTCTTGGTGGCACATTCCTATCACACAAAATACCATTTCATCCACCTCGCTCCAACACGATGCGTAACATACTCATCAATCTCCTCGTTCCCCTGAATAACATACCCGAGATATTTGAAACTATCTCTCTTGGGGATTACTTGTGTATCAAGCTTCACCTACACTTCTGTTTTTTGCATCCCCATACTGAACTTGCACTCCTAGTATTCAGTTTTTGTTCTACTAAATTTGAAACCTTTAGACTCCAGGGTTTGCCTCCATAGCTACAGCCGATTGTTAACCCTGCAGCGCATCTCATCGATTACCACTATGTCATCTGTTAATAACATACACCATGGCACCTCCCCCTGAATATGGAGCGTCAGCATGTCCATCGCCAGGGGAAAATAAAAATGGGTAAGAGAAGAACCCTGATGTAATCCCATCATCACAGGAAAGTAGTCTGAGTCTCCTCCCACAGTCCTCACCCGAGTCTTCACTCCATCGTACATATCCTTAATCACCCTAATGTATGCTACCGGAACATCACTAACCTCCAGGCATCTCCATAGAACCTCCCTTGGGACTTTATCGTAAGCTTTTTCTAAATTGATGAACACCATATGCAGGTCCCTCTTCCTCTCTCGATACTGCTCCATCAACCTCCTCACAAGATGAATAGCTTCTGTGGTCGAACGCCTCAACATCCGAACCGATTCTCTAAAATAGACACACTCCTCCCCACCCTCCTCTCAACCACCCTCTCCCACACTTTCATAGTGTGATTCAGTAACTTAATACCCCTATAGTTACAAATTTGGATATTACCCTTGTTCTTGTATAACGGGACCATCAAAGTCCATCTCCATTCTTCGGGCATCTTCTTAGTCATAAAAATGACGTTAAACTGTCCAGTAAGCCACTCCAAGCCTACCCGGCCCACAACCTTCCATAATTCTACCAGGATCTCGTTTGGTCTAGTCGCCCTACCTCTACTTATCTTCCGTATTACCTCCTCAACCTGCTCAATCTTAATATGCCTACGAAACCTAAAATAACGTTGGTTCTTTGATATCTCCAACTCGCCAAGCACAATGTTCCTGTCCCCATCCTCGTTCAAGATTTTGTGGAAGTATGACTGCCACCTGCGCCTAATGCACGCCTCTTCCACCAATACCTTGCCATCCTCGTCGTTGATGCACCTCACTTGGTCCAGGTCCCGAGCCTTCCTCTCTCGAACCTTGGCTAAACTGAACAGTCTCTTATCATCGCCTCTACCCCCAAGTTCCGCATACATGCGTTCAAATGTTGCGGTCTTAGACGCCGTGACCGCTAACTTTGCCTCTTTCTTAGCCTTCTTATAACACTCCCTAAGCGTCCTCTTTTCCTCTTCGTCGGCATTCTCCACTAGCTTCATATATGCCACTTTATTGGCTTCTACTTTACCTTGTACCTCTCCAATCCACCACCATTCACCTTTGTGGCCCCTGGAAAAACACTTCGTGACCCTTAACACCGCTCTAGAAGCTTCCCTAATGCAGTTCGTTGTCGAGGTCCACATACTACTCGCGTCCCCGCAACTCCTCCAAACCCCCATATCTAACTACTTCTCCCCCAATGCCTGAGCTTTGTCCTCAATCAAGGCACCCCACTTGATCTTAGGTTGACCAAATACCGCTCTCTTCTTCTTCTTCTTCTTCTTTTCCCTCTTAATCTCCAAGTCCATAACCAAGATCTTATGTTGTGTTGAAAGACACTCACTCGGAATAACCTTGCAATTAGTGCATAGGCCTCTATCCCTCTTCCTGCAGAGTAGTAATCAATCTAAATCCTGGCCACCACGCTCCGGAATGTGACCAAGTGATCCTCCCTCTTCTGAAAACACGAGTTAGCTAGCACCAAATCAAAGGCTCTAGCAAAATCTAGCACCGAAGAGCCACCTTCATTCCTAACCCCAAAAATTGAACCCGCCATGCACATCATCATAGCCCCTAGACGTCTCCCCAATATGGACATTAAAATCACCTCCTATGAAAATCTTGTCGGTGTGCAGAATACCACTCACCACCTCATCTAAATCCTCCCAGTGTTGCCTCTTGACCTCCTCTCCCAAGCCCACTTGCGGTGCGTATGCACTAACTATGCTTAAAGTGAGACCACCTACCACTAGCTTAATATCCATCAATTTATCATTCACCCTCTTAACATCAACCACCAGCTCCCTAAGATCCCTGTCTACTATGATACCTACCTCGTTCTTACCCCTAGTACCCCCAGCACCCCTTGAGTACCACAGTTTATACCCATCAACCTCATGTGTCCTAGTACCCACCTATCTAGTCTCCTGGACACATGCTATATTGATCCTCCTCTTTTGGAGAATCTTCCCTAGTTCTATAGACTTCCCTGTCAATGTCCCTATATTCCAGGACCCAACACGCAGTCTAGCGGAGCCCTTACCCCTCTTACAACCTTTGCCCCCGGCCCCTACCCCACTCGAGGACATAACCTCACTCTGCCATCACTCACACCAGTCACTCTTATCTAACGGATACTATGCTAGCACCACTACAACCCGCGGCAAGATAAACTACGTAAGAGATAAAGTCTACTATACAAGACCCTAGTTACAGAAAAGGAAATCAAAGAAAGTCTAAATGTAAACAAACACAACTAAAGAATGGCAAGTTAAATTAGAAGCAAAAGTCTAAGGAAAAATAATGGAGTGGTAGGAAAAAACTAGCAAGAACAAATATGAATTACCAAAGGCAAGAACGACAGAGCCTGGATTAGTGCCGAGGATGCCAAGAAGCTGCCGAATAGAGGTGAAGACCTATGCTGCCAAAGCTAATAAAACCACCGGTAGTACACACCAGAGAGACTGTCGGGCTACTGCTTAACCCACGCCCGCATGAAGAGGTAAAAGAGAAAGAAAAGAAGAAAAAAAGAGAGAGAAAGAAGCGGAGAATGAAAGAGAAACTAAAAGAAAGAAAAAAGTAAAGAATGGGGGCACTGGATGGTAGCGGCAAGCAAACTTGCCGGAATCCAGCCAGAGAAGCGTGAGAGAAGGAAGAGCATAAGAAAGGGATCGAGAAGGGTAGATGCCGCCTGGTCGGAGGCTCACCGACATCAATTGCTACCAGAAAAATGGGGGGAGGGAAGATAGAGGAGACAGGTAGAGAGATAAAGAAAAGGGAAGAAGAAGGAAAGAAAGAGAAGGAGCAAGAGGACTTACCTGTGTACGCCGGCGACTCGAAGGCGACGGCGAATGCGACGACGATGGAGGTGAGGCACTGGTGGAGTTAAATTAGGGCTTTAACTGTTAGAGAGATAGAGAGAGAGAGAGAGAGAACCGTTCAATTAGTCCATTTGATTATTGAGTTATAACCTTAAACCGCTCTTTGAAATTAGCAAAGTATTAAGACAAATCCTACGAGGGTAGGTCGTGGTTTTTACTCCCTAGAGTAAGGAGGTTTTCCACGTAAAATTACTTGTTTACTTTTTTTTTTGCACTTCAATTTTAGTTTTTTGTCAGAATAGTCAAGTCAAAGAACCAAGTAAAAATCGGGCAAGACATAATTCACCCCATCCCTCTTATGTCTAGGTGCGTCTTAAAATAACAATTAGTATCAGAGCAAGTTTTTTTAAGAAAGATTAATACCTAAAAGGATCCAAGATGGTTGCACCTCCTGGCGCTCAAAAAGATCAATCACAACAGGTCTATATTGTTCAACGAAAAATACTATGGATGGTGAAAAGAAAGAATGCATAATTTTCTGAAAAGAGAAGATTTAGAACTCTATGACATAGTTCAGAGAGGTCCAAAATTTCCCATGGCAAAAGATGATAATGGAATAGGTACTGGCCCTAAAATCAGAGAGCATTATAATGAGAAGATATCAAGGCTATTCAGAAGAATTCCAAAGCTAAGAACATTTTAATTTGTGGCATCAGACCTGAGAGTATGAGCGAATTTCTACATGCACTAATACTAAGTAGATTTGGGATACATTATAGACTGCACATGATGGTAAGAACTAGGTCAAACACTCAAAGATTGATATTCTCACAAGGCAGTATGAACTATTTAAGATGAAGGGAAACTATCAAAGATATGCATACCAGGTTCATACATATTACTAATAAGTTAATCTCTCTTGGAGAAATTATCCTTATAAATAAAATCATAAGAAAGATTCTAAGTAGATTGACCGCCTCTTAGGAAAACAAGGTTAATGCTATATCAGAAGTTAGGCATCTTGGCACAATGACCATTGATGATCTTATTGGAAATTAAAAATTTATGAATTGACTAAGTTTCAAGATAGCCAGATAGCAGAGCCCACTTGGAAAGAACCTAATTTTCAAGGCTACTGAAAAACCAAAAACCGATGATGATGAGATGACACTGCTGATATGTAAGTTCCAAAAGATGATCAGAAAAGGTGGATTCAATAGGAAGGGTAGCAAATCAAAAACTAAGGCTCCGGAAAAGAGCAATATTAATGAGTGCTACAAGTGTGGAAGTGACGATAACATTAGTAGGAGTTATCCAATGTGGGTAATTGAGTAAAAGAAAAATAATCCTAATAAAATAAAAGAGTAGAAAAAAGGACCGGGTTCCTGAAAAATGATAACAAAGAAGAGAGCAGATAAGATTGTTAAAAGGACTATGGCTGTTACGAGAAACATCACCAGTGATGACTTTGATGATAGTAATGATGAAGATCAGTCCTTGATGGCGAAGAATGAATCTGACTCAATGAAAACATTCTTTCTTTGATAGCCAATGATGAATATGACTCAGACAACAAATACACTCTTGCCTCAATGGCCAACTCGGATTCAGATGCGAAAAATACACAAACTGGGATAAATTTTCATGATATTAAAGTAAATATTCATACTTATTCTAAAAGAAACTATTTTCGTTGTCTAAGGTCTTGATTGATGCATATCATAGTCTCTGTGCTGAAAAGGAACAATTTATAAAAATAATATGCCTCTCTTAAGTTTGACAACAAGGACCTAAAAATAAGTAAGAAAAACCTGAAAAGCACTGTTGAATAAATAAAGGACCGGGTTCTCACTCTAGGTAATTAAAAATCAATTTTGATGATTGAAAATAAATTGCTTCTTGATGCACATGCTAAGAAATAGAGTCATGCTAGTGAAATTCAGGAAAACCTAAAGAACAAATTGAAAAGAGTTAAATGTAATCTCTCAGTTGAATGTGAAAAAATGGGATAATTTAAGAAAATTCAAATATGACTAAGTATGAACTAAAAAGAACTTTGTAGTGGAATAGGTCCTCAGAAATGTTAACCACTTTGTATGAAAATCACAGTAGCAATAGAAAAGGACCAGGACATAAAAAGTCAAGACCCCGTATAATCCCAAAAGCAATTATATTTTTATTATTGAAAATCATTTGGTGCACATATTGTGATAACAATGGGCACTTCAAAGACTCATGCACTACTAAATTTAAAGCAATTTAAAAGAATTATGAACATGTTGAGAAAAGGAAAGTTGAAAAATCTAGTTCTTCTTTGAAAAATTAAAAAATATCAGGATGGGCTAAAAAATTGATTTATCCTTTTACCTAAAGAAAGAGACCCAAGCTAGTCTGGGTTCCTAAAACTAACTCCTGAATTATTTTGCAAGCTAAGGTAAGAAAGCAAGAACATGTGATACATGGATAATGCTTGCTCTAGCCACAACAACAAAAATAATGTCACGATCCGAAATCTCAACCACGGGACTGTAATGGCGCCTAACATCCACTTGTTAGGCAAGCCAACATTAGCCAAAGAATTAACCAGTTTGACAATTTAAAATCAAGGTATTAAGAGTTAAAGACTCAAATACTCTGAATACATATAACAAATCCATAAGTAACACTGTCTATGCTAATCCCAAATATCCAGAGTCACAAGTACATGAGCGACTAGAATACTACAGAAATAGTCTGAAATAAAATACATATGTTTGAAACAAGATAAACAGTAAAACAAGATAAGAAGGGGACTTTAGGGATTGCAAACGTCGTGCATCTGTACCTCGTGTTTCCTGGATAGATCTGATCTGAGCAATCTCCTCTATGCGCCGCTAGGACTGTCATGACCCAAAATTTCACCACAGGCGTCGTGATGGCACTTAGTCTCTAAGACTAGGTAAGCCGATTACAATAACAACTTAAGCCTTTTTTATACAAAGATAATTTGCAATGGTGTTTAATACAAGTATCGACAAAAGCGAAAATAAGCCTACGCGATAATAATCATAACAACCTCCCAAGACGGGTAATTCAGAGTCACAAATTCTAACTGAAAATATAGAAAGATCTCAGAAATTAAAATACGATATTGTTCATATATAAATGACAATACAAGAAAGAAAAAGACTCCAAGGGACTGCGACGACCAGGCAGCTCTATCTCGAATCCTTGCGATCAACAAATCTAACTCTGCCTGAGTCCGATATCTCCAATACCTGGCTCTCCAAAACAATATGCAGAAGTGTAGTATGAGTACACCACAGTCGATAGCCAGTAAGTATCAAGACTAATCTCAGTGGAGTAGTGACGAAGTACAGTCAAGACACTCACTAGTCAAATAACCTGTGCAATATAACAGTATATGACTAATAATGGAAAGCAGGAATTAGTAAATAGCAACAAATCCAACAAGTGCATATAGGAAGTAAAGCAATGATAATACCGGAAAAATATCACTTAAACTAGATAAAGAACACAAAGGATAACCAATTAATCAAGCTGTCTAACACAAGTTTTTCACAACAAAGTCTCTCAGTGGTATCTCATCTCATAGTCACAAATTACGGGTCTCAACCCACTATCATATTCTCACGGCACCTCGTGCCCATATCTCAATCACACCCGCACGGATAACTTACGTGCCAACAATATCAATATAAGGATTCGCACGGACAACTCACGTGCTGCACGGACAAATCATGTGTTGCACGGACAACTCAAGTGCCAATAACATAATTATCTTCTGCTCACGGCACCTCGTGCCCACATCTCATATCACAACCCACACGGACAACTCATGTGCCTAAATCATAATACGCCCGGCATGGTCAGAGGCTCACAAATCTCAATCTGCTCGGCATAATCATAGGCTTAATAGCAACATGAAACGGATAATACCAAAATACAGGGATATGATCAAATAAATGTCAAGTTTCGTACTCATGAGCTAGTATAATTAGCATACTATGGTGTATGCTTGTGCAAGTGTACTACTACAGCCCAAATCAACTAGAAATATCAAGGATATCAAATAGTTCACCGAAATAACAGATAGGTCACGCACAACATATGACGAACACAAGGAAAATCACAACATCACACAAAAATCACCAACACATTGCGTTCATCACACATCATCCCTGACATTGCCACCCTTATCTCTCCTATAGCCACCCGTATCACTCCGCCCTGACTATATCAATAGCCACCCTTATCTCTCCTATAGCCACCCTTATCGCTCCGTAAAATATCCACCCTTATCACTCTATATATTCAACAACAATGAGATGCCACCCTTATGCCCCGCACAACAACAAAACGGTGAAGTGCCACCCTTATACTTCGTATAACAACGACCCAATTCACATATCAATTTACATGTACTATCATCACAATAACACAACATGATCAATTCCTATCACAAGTGCCTGTATGCCACAACCTTCCCAAAGATTCAACGATATCAATAATTTCACAACAAATAGCCCACAGCTTAACATAACGTGTATTGTATCTCAATGACAACAACATGAATGAAAAAGTAACTCAGCAAGGAACAACATCTTCTTTAATCACAACTTCAAGAAAAATAGATTAATGCCTCTTGATAACTTAAATTTCAATTTATTGTTTAAGAATGAACTCAATAGTGCAAGTATCTCCACAAAACGGCAACCCGACAATTAAAGAATTCACGAAATGGTTAAAGTAGTAATAATTCCAAATAAGCATATAGGAGCAACTCGGCAAGTAAAGAATGTGACATGTAACTACAACTTCAAACAAAGCATGTAATAGTGGACATGGAGAATAAAGGATATAACCAGTGCCGACAACTTCCAATTTAATACATAAAGTGTCTTAGAATTTAAACCGATAGAATTTACACATATAAGCCCGAGTAAGTACTCGTCACCTCGCGTACAGGGCTTTCACATTGCACAATTAGCACAAACGACTCAATTTCTAAGGGGTAGTTCCCCCCCCCACAAAGTTAGGCAAGATACTTACCTCAACGAAGCTAGACTGATACTCTAAAATGGCCT
This sequence comes from Nicotiana tomentosiformis, assembly GCF_000390325.3. Classification (NCBI taxonomy): domain Eukaryota; kingdom Viridiplantae; phylum Streptophyta; class Magnoliopsida; order Solanales; family Solanaceae; genus Nicotiana; species Nicotiana tomentosiformis. Next base: position 79,931,035 of record NC_090816.1, on the reverse strand, counting down.
TCTCTCATGAAACAACCTCCGGACGGCTCAAATCTAGCGAAACTTATTTCATAACATAATTAAAACTCATAGGAACCAATTATGGATAATAAAACTTTGACTTTTAATTTTACACTAATAAGTCAATCCGAAAGTCAACCCCAGGCCCGCACCTTGAAACCCGACAAAACATAATGAAATCCGAACACTCATTCCGATACGAGTCCAACCATACCAAATTTATCAATTTTCGATATCAGATCGCCCTTCAAATCTTCATTTTATATTTTTTTAAATATTTGAAATTTTTCTCAATTTATTCCATTAAATTCACAAATAAATGATGCATATAACCATTGAATCATGAAATATGATCACTTTCGAAATTAGAACACTTAACCAAATCAAACTCGTGAAGAACTCCTCCAGAATCGCCCAAAACCCGAGCTTCAAAACCCAAAAATGAGTAAAAATGGAAACCTTCGAATATAACCTTTATGTCCAGGCTTCTTCGTATTTTCGGACAATAACGCGCGCCTGCGAGCTCGCTTTTGCGACTAAAATGAATGCCACTTCTGTGGATGATCACTAGAGGCCCATTTTTGCTTCTGCACTGCCTTCGTTTCTGCGATCCCAGGCACCGCACCTGCGATGTCGCAGGTGCGCAATAAATTTTGCTTCTGCGACCTCACGCCTAGCTGCCAGCTTCCGCTTCTGCGTCTTCATCTCCGCATCCGCGATCAGCAGGTGCGGAAAATACTTCGCACCTACGACCACTGCCTAGTCCTTCCCATTTTCACTTCTGCAATCACTGCCTCGCCTATGAGGTCTCGCACATGTGACCAAATCCATCGCAAGTGCGATGGCACCAGTCCAGAACTCCTCAGCATTTCTTAAGTCCAAAAATCCGATCCGTTAACCATCCGAAATCCACCTGAGGCCTCCGGGACCTCAACCAAATATATCAATACACTTAGTCGAGGCCTCAAATCACATCAAATAACGTCGAAATTACGAATTGCACCTTGAATCGAACTTATGAGTTTATGAAATTTCTAAATTCTATAACTTGTGGCGAAACATATCAATTCAATCCGGAATAACCTCAAATTTTGCACACAAGTCATAAATGACATAACAAAGCTATTCAAATTTCTGAAATCAAAATCCGAGCCCGATATCAACCAAGTCAACTCCTGATCAAACTTATGAATGTTTCAAAACTTCAACTTTCCGATTTTTGCCAAAATGCTTCAAGTTATCCTACGACCTCCAAATCCAAATCCAGATGCACACCTAAGATCGAAATCACCATACGAAGCTATTGGAATCATTAAAAAGCCCTTTCGGAGTCGTCTACACAAAAGTCAAACTCCGGTCAACTCTTACCGCTTAAGCTTCTAAAACAAGAATCCTTATTCCAAATCAATCCCGAATCATCCAAAATCCGAACTTTACCACACACGCAAGTCATAATACATAGTACGAAGCTGCTTGATACCTTAAGCCACCGAACGGGACGCTAATTCTCAAAACGAGCGATCAGGTCGTTACAAGGACCAACACCGGGATCTGCACAGGTGAGAGCATGTAACAGGTAAGCAGATAATGATCAAGGAATGACTAAGCAGAAACAGGTAACAAATGAGTGACTGATAATAAGTAAAGCATAAATAACAAGTAATGACATGTAGCAATCAAAGCATGTGACGAGATACAACATAGAATAAATGATGACATAAAGATAAATAGCCCACCTCACATGATTTGCTCCATGACAACGCATATGCACCTGTTACCTTGCATATACGTCGTCCCCACACATAATTCACGTAGCAAATAGACTAAACAATTTCTAGTTCCCTCAAGTCAAAGTTAACCACGACACTTACCTCTTTCCAGAATCAAATCAACAATTAACCATGGATTTTCCTTTAGAACAAGCCTCCAAACCAACCGAATCTAGCCAAACATCGTTCAAATAATCAAAAACAAGCTTTAGAAACTACCCACGAATGAAAACGGTTCAATCTTTAACCAAATTGAAAAAGTCATCAAAAGTCAACCCCGGACTCACGTAGTCGAAATCCGAGATTCAGACCAAATCCCGATTACCCATTTACCCTCGAGCCTCGATATGTGATTTGTTTTAAAATCCGACCTCAATTCGAAGTCTAAATCTCAATTTTACAAAATTGCTAAATTTTACCCAAAACCACTAATTTCTACTTTGAAATTCATAGATTTTATGTCAAAATTCATGGAAAAGTAGTTGAAATTATTTGAAACTAGTTAAAGTTGCTTACCAATAAATTTGGGAAGAAAATCCTTTTCAAAAATTGCCTCTAAAGATTTAAGATTGAAAAATGGTATAAAATGGGCTAAGTCCTGATTTTTCCAACTTTTACCCAGCTGTAGGTATCGCAATGGCAAACTCTTGTTCACAATTACGATGTCCGCAAATGAGAACAACTGTCCGCAAATGTGAATAGTGCCATAGTCCCTCAGAAGTTACAAATGCGACATATACCTCGCATTTGCGAAGTCCCCAGCCATCGCAAATATGGTGCAAGCTTCGCATTTGCGAAGCTATCCAAAAATCCCAGTCATCGCAAAAGCGACAAAATGGTCACAAATCCAAACTTTCCCAGATCGCAAATGCGATGAATTCTTTGCAAAAGTGAAGACCATCCCCTATATCTCTCTTTTCGTTTGCGAGCCTGACATAGCAAATGCGAGGCTCACAATTGCGATCAACTCGTCGCAAATGTGAGACCTGCAACTCACACCAGCAGTTCCAAAATAAGCCAAAATGCATTTGAAACTCACCCGACCCCCTCGTGCTCCAATCCGAATATGTACACAAGTGTAATCACATCCTATAAACTCGCTCGCTCACTTACATCATCAAAAATATATCAAATATCGAGAATCGATCATCAAAACTCAAGGATTTCAAGTTTTAAAACAACATTTTCCAATCTTTCACATAATGCGCCGAAACGCCCTCGGGTCACTTGGGACCCCAACCAAATATGCGTACAAGTCAAAAAATGTCATACCAACCTACCGAAATCGTCAAAACACCGATCCGAGGCTGTTTACCAAAAACGTTGACTGTGGTAAACTCAAACCTCATTTTAAATCAAAAATAGCATTTTCTTTAAAATTTCACGTATAAACTTTCTGGAAAATAACACGGACCATGCAGGCAAGTCATAAATCATCGAATAATGCTACGAGAGGTCTTGGAACATAGAAATAGGAGCTAGTGCTCAAAATGACTTATCGGGTCATCACATTCTCCACCTCTAAAAGAAACGTTCTTTCTGGAACAGACATAGAAATATACCTGGACTGGTTAAAAGGTGGGGGTATCTACTCCTCATATCGGACTCGGACTCCTACGTAGCATCCTTAATCAGCTGACCTCTCCATTGCACTTTCATAGAAGGAAAACTCTTAGACCTCAGCTTTCGAACCTGTAGGTCTAGAATAGCCACTGGCTCTTCCTTATAGGTCATATTCCCATCAAGTTGCACCGTGTTGAAGTCTAAAACATGTGACCTATCTTCATGGTACTTCTGAAGCATGAAAATGTGAAATACCATATGTACCCATGCTAGGCTAGGAGGGAAATCAAGCCTATAAGCAACCTTCCTGAGTCTCTCCAAAATCTCAAACGAGCCAATAAACCTCGGGCTCAACTTGCCTTTCTTCCCAAACCGCATCACTCCCTTCATAGGCGAAACTCAGAGAAGAACCATCTCACCCTCCATGTATGCCACATCTCGAACCTTCTGGTCCGCATAACTAATTTTCCTGGACTAAGCTGTACAAAGTCGCTCTTGAATCACCTTAACATTTTCCAAAGCATCACTGACCAAATTAGTGCCTAATAATCTAGCCTCACCAGGCTCAAACCAACCGGCTGGCGAGCGACATCGCCTCCCATATAAGGCCTTGGACGGAGCCATTTGGATGCCTCCAATATCTGAATAGGAGCTCGGACTGTCCGTACATCTCAAGATAAAACATGGTACTCAACTCGAACCACGTGCCCAACATACACTACCCGGCTCTCCAAAAATGTGATGTGAACTGCGTGCCCCTATTAGAAATAATGGAAATGTGCATGCCATGCAGGTGGATAATCTCCCGAATGTAAATCTGAGCCAACCGCTCTAAAGAATAGGAATTCACCGGAATGAAGTGTGCAGTATTAGTCAACCAGCCCACAATAACCCAATTTGCGTCATATTTCCACAAGGTCCATGGTAAGCCTACCACAAAATCCATAGTGACGCGCTCCCACTTCCACTCTGGTATCTATAATTTCTAAGTCAACCACCTAATTTTTGATGCTCGTACCTCACTTGTTAACAATTCAAACATCGAGAGACACAATCAATTATATCTTTTTTCATTCTCCGCCTCCAATAGTGTTGTTTCAAGTCACAACACATCTTTGTGACACATGGGTGAATAGAATAGCGCAAACTTTGAGCTTCCTCAAGGATCAGCTCTCTCAACCCATCAATATTTGGAACACAAATTCATCCTTGAGGCCGCATAACACCATCATCTCCAATCACAACCTCCTTGGCACCACCCCGCTGCACCATGTCCTTCAACACCAACAAGTGAGGATCATCAACAACGATGATTGTTCCACAATACAAGCTAGAACCCGGCTAGGATCCGAAACATCCAACCTCACGAACCGATTGGACAAAGCCTGAACATGCATTGATAATGGCCTCTCCACTGCTGGTAAATATGCCAAACTGCCCATGTTCTATGCCTTCATACCCAATGCATCGGCCACTATATTGGCCTTCCCCAAATAATATAATATGGTGATATGATAGTATTTCAACAACTCTAATCATCTCCGCCGCCGCAAATTAAGGTCCTTCTGCTTGAACGAGTACTAGAGGCTCTGATGGTCGATATAGACCTTGCATGGAACGCTGTATAGATAGTGCCTCCAAATATTCAGCGCGTGAACAATGGTTGCCAACTCTAAATCATACACGGGGTAATTCTTCTCATGAACCTTCTACTATCGAGATGCATAGTCAATCATCCTACCATCCTAAATCAATACCGCGCCAAGCCCAATATGTGATGCATCACAATACACAGTGTAAGATCCTGAGCCTGTAGGCAACACCAACATTGGGGTTGTAGTCAATGCAGTCTTGAGCTTCTGAAAGCTCGCCTCACACTCGTTGGACCATCTTAAAAGAGCACCCTTCTGGGTCAACATGGTCAATGGGGCTGAGATAAATGATAACCCCTCCACGAACTGACGATAATAACCCGCCAAACCCAAGAAGCTCCGAATCTCTGTAGTGAAGTAGGTCTAGGCTAGTTAAGAACTGCCTCAATCTTCTTTAGATCAACCTTGATACCCTCGAAAGATACAACATGCCCCCAAAAGGAAACCAAGCCTAACTAGAACTCACATTTCAATTGGCATATAATGACAATCCATCATAGTCTAAAGTATGATCCGTAGGTGCTGCTCATGCTTCTCTCGACTGCGGGAGTAAACCAAAATATTATCAATGAAGACGATCACGAAGGAATCCAGATAAGGCTTGAACATCCATATATCAAATCCATAAGGGTTGCTGGTGTATTAGTCAAGCCAAATGACATCACCAAGAACTCGTAATGACCATAACGAGTCTGAAAAACTGTCTTAAGGGACATCCGATGCTCTACGCTTCACCTGATGGAAGCCCAACCTCAAATCAATCTTGGAAAACACCTTGGAACCCTGAAGCTGGTCAAATAAGTCATCAATCCTTGGAAATAGATACTTGTTCTTGATAATGACCTTGTTCAACTGCCGATAATCTATGCACATCCTCATCGATCTATCCTTTTTCTTCACAAACAACACCGGTGCACCCCAGATGAGATACTAGGTCTAATAAATCCCTTGTCAAGCAAATCCTGTAATTGATCCTTTAATTCTTTTAACTCAACTGGGGCTTTACGATATGGTGGAATAGAAATGGGTTGAGTTCCCAAAACCAAGTCAATGCAAAAGTCATTATCCTTGTCGGATGGCATACCCGACAAATCTATAGGAAACACCTCTGGGACCTCATGCATAACTGGAACCGAATCCATGGAAGGAACCTTCGCACTAAAATCACGAATATAATCCAAATACGCCAAACACCCCTTCTCAATCATACGCCGAGCCTTCACATATGAAATGACCCTGCTAGTGGAGTGACCAAGAGTCCCTCTCCACTCTACCCTAGGCAACCCCGACATGGCTAATGTCATAGCCTTAGCGTGATAATACAAGATAGAATGATACGGGGACATCCAATCCATACCAAGAATAACCTCAAAATCCACCATATCCAACAATAAAAGATCAACCACGGTATCTTAGCCCCCAATCGTGACCAAATAAGAGCGATAAACATGGCCCACCATAATGGAATCCTCAATGGGCGTAGACATATAAATAAGAGAACTCAAAGAATCACAAGACATATCCAAATATGAAGCAAAATAGGATGTCACATACGAATAAGTTGAACCCGGATCAAATAAAACTGATGCATCTCTATGGCAAATTAAAACAATACCTGTGATGAATGCGTCAGACGACTCTACCTCAGGTCTAGCCGGAAATGCATAGCAACGGGGCTGAGCCCCACCAATCTGACCTCTACCTCAGACGGCCTCTCACCGATTGACTTCCACCTCTAACTATCTGACCTTCACCTCGGGCTACATGTCCCCTACCTCTAACTGGATAAGCAGGTAGTGGAGCAACTGGTGCTGGAATCATGGCACGAGTACCCGATTGTGGCTTGCAACTCCTCAATCTAGGACAGTACCTCCTGATATGACTTGCGTCACCATACTCGAAATAACCCCTCGGTTGGTGTAACTGGTGGGTCTAAGACTATCCCTGATGACTCGAATGACCACTGTAGTAACTTTGTAGTGGTGGTGCACTAATAGGAGTTGAAAGAGCACTGAATACTGGCTGCTCGGAACGAGATACATACATATCATTACCACTTGAAGGACCATGAGACACCTGAAGTGCTGACTGAACTAGCTTGATAGGATGGACTCTGCCAAATGAACCCCTTTCTCCAAACTAGGCACCACTAAAACCACCAAAATCACAAGGCCTCTTCTCAGATGTTGCCTCTCTACCCTATCCACGAATCTTCTTGATCCGCATAGCAATCTCCAAACCCCAAGTATAAGAAATATCATCCTCGGTTTCTCTTACCATCTATAGCCTGATGCCGTACGTAAGGCCATCTACAAACATCTGCACCCTCTCTCTGTAGGAATCAAGATAGCTGCATGGAAGGATAAATCTACGAATCTGGTCTCATATTAAGTAAATGTCATGCTGCCCTACTGAAGGCGCTCAAACTGACTGCGGAGGTCCTCTCTCTAAGTGAAGGGGATGAACTTTTCTAAGAACAACTGTGAGAACTGGGCCCAAGTGAGAGGAGGTGAACCTGCTGGCCTGCCCCAAACATACTCCTGCTACCACCTCTTGGCAGAGCCAATCATCCGAACACTGAGATATTAACTCTATTGGTCTCCACCATACCCATGTTGTGTAATATATCATGTCAATGGTCTAAGAAATTCTAGGGTCCTCAGAAGGAGAACCACTAAACTGAGGGGGAACAACTTGGTAAACTTGTCCAACCTATGCAGCCCCTTAATTGACATCGATGGCCTCTCCCCAAGCTGTGTAGCAACAGCAGGCTGAGCTTCCCCAACTGGTAGAACTGCTGGGGTTTAATACCCATGAGCCATCTACTCTAGAGTGTGAGTAGCAGGAGTCTGGGATCCTCCCCCAGATTGAGAGACGGCTGGTTCCATAGGGAACACACCGGCCTGGGCCACACTCTCCATAAGACCAACCAAGCGGACTGGGCATCCTGAAGTACGGGGGTAGCAATGAACCCCTCTAGGACATGAGCTAGTACAATTGGCGCAGTCGGGATAGGGATATCCTCATCCTACTCGATCTGAGGCTCGACAATAAGTGCTGCTGTATGTGCTCTAGGCTGAGCTCTGCCTCTCCCTCGGCTCCGGCCCCTACCCCTGGTAGTGGCTGCAACTTGGGGCTTCAACTCGTGCTTATCGGTGGATGTCGTACGTGTTCTCACCATCTGCGAGACATTATGAGAAGAATGATTCAAACTTCAGTGATAGACTAAAGCCGCACGATAGAGAAAGAAAGTGAAATTTCCTAAAGCCTTATAGCCTCTAAAAGTTAACTACAGACGTTTCCGTACCGATCCTCAAGACTTTACTAAGCTTCCTCACGTCTCGTAAGACCTAGGCAACCTAGTACTTTATTACCAACTTGTCACAGCCCGAAATCCCAACCATGAGGCCGTGATGGCGCCCAACATCCGCATGCTAGGCAAGCTAACACTAGCCAAAGAATTAACAATTTTAACAATTTCAAAGCAAGTTATTAAGAATGAAAGACTAAAATACTCTGAATACATATAACAAATCCATAAGTGACGATGTCTATGCTAATCCGAGAAATCCAGAGTTATAAGTATATGAGCGACTAGAATACTACAGATATAGTTTGAAATAAAATACATCTATTCGAAATAAGATAAACTGTACAAAAAGATAGGAAGGGTACTTCAGGGACCGCGAACGCCGTGCAACTCTACCTCAAGTCTCCTGGATAGATCTGATCCGAGCAATTTCCTCTATGCGCCGCTAGGACCAACACCGGGATCTGCACAAGAAGTGCAGAAGTGTAGTATGAGTAAAATGACCCCATGTACTCCGTAAGTAACGACCTTAACCTCGATGAAGTAGTGACGAGGCTATGACAAGATACTCATTATAAACCTGTATGAATAATAAATAAAATACAAAAGAAACATAGAGAAAAATGGATATACTCATAAGAACGGAATTAGAAGGTCAACTAACAGAGGGCCCCGGAATAGCATTATCTCAAAATTTCAAATCACATCACAGAAAATGGAACACCACAACTATAACAGTTACAACACATCATTTCCCTTTGCAGCGCACAAACCAATCCCAATATCATATCAATATATGTTGCGGCATGCAACCCGATCCCAATATCATATCAATATCTGTTGCAACGAGCAACCAATTTCCAATATTATTTCATTTTCATTCTGTTGTGGTGCGCAACCTAGTCCCAATATTATTTCATTATCATCAATAACTCAATACAAGAAATTCTGAAATCTCAATATAAAAAAGAAGCCAAAGCGTATAAAACAACAAGGAACCACGAGTACAAACAAAGAACGACCAACAACTCAATTCATGATATATCCTCACATCGTAAGCCAATACGAACATCGACAAGTCATTCACACAAGAATAGCCAAGGGCTCACATAATCGTAGGTAACTAAATAAAGTGCAATAAGTAAGACATAAGATAGATGTTAAATTAATACAGGTGAGAGCATATAGCAGGTAAGCAAATATTGATCAAGGAATGAATAAGCAGAAACATGTAACAAATAAGATAGATAACAAGTAAGGCATAAATAACACGTAATGACATATAGCAATCAAAACATAATACAATATGGAATAAATGATGACATAAAGATAAATAGCCCACCCCGTATGATTTAAACCATGACAGTGCATATGCACCCTTGACCTTGTATATACACCGTCCCACACATAATTCACATAGCAAATAGACCAAACAAGTCCTAGTTCCCTCAAGTCAAAGTTAGCCACAACACTTACTTCTTTCCAGAATCAAATCAACAATCAACCATAGCTTTTCCTTCAGAACAAGCCTCCAAATCAACCGAATCTAGCCAAATATAATTCAAACAATCCAAAACAAGTTTTAGAAACTACCCACGAATGAAAAACGTTCAATCTTTAACTAAATTAAAAAAGTCAATAAAAGTAAAGCCCGAGCCCACATGGTCAAAATCCGAGATTCTGACTAAATCCTGATTACCCATTCACCCAAGAGCCCGATTATGTGATTTGTTTTGAAATTCGATCTCAATTCGGGGTTTAAATCTCAATTTTATAAAATTCCTAAATTTTACCCAAAACCCCTAATTCTACTTTAAAATTCATCGATTTGATGTTAAAATTCATGGAAAAGTAGTTGAAATTTATTGAAAACTAGTTAAAGTTTCTTACCAATGAATTTGGGAAGAAAATCCTCTTCAAAAATTGCCCCTAGAAAGTTTAGGGTTGAAAAATGGTGTAAAATGAGCTAAGTCCATTTTTTTCTAACTTTTACACAACTGCAGGTGTCGCAATTGTGATGCCCACAAATGCAAATAACTCTCCGCGAATGCGAAAAGTTTCACAATCCTATAGAAGTCGCAAATGCGACATATTCCTTGCATTTGTGAAGTCCCCAGCCATCACAAATGCGGTGCAAGCTTCACATTTGTGAAGCTGTCCAAAAATTTGCGTCATCGCATAAGCGACAAAATGGTCGCAAATGCAGACTTTACCCAGATCGCTAATGCGATGAATTCTTCACAAAAGTGAAGACCAACCCCCAGCTCCCACTTCCCATTTGCGAGCATGAAATCACAGATGCCAGGCTCGCAATTGTGATCAGGTCTTCGCAAATGCGAGACCTGCTACTCACACCAACAACAAACTTGTATCAACAGTTCTAAAATCAACCAAAATTCATTCGAATCTCACCCGAGCCCCTTGGACTTTAATCCGAACATGCACACAAGTGTAATAACATCCTATAAACTCGCTCGCTCACTAAAATAATCAAAACAATATCAAATATCAAAAATCGATCATCAAAACTCAAGGATTATAAGTTTAAAACCTAATTTCCCAATCTTTCACATAATGCGCCGAATTGCCCTCGGGTCGCTCGGGACCCTACCCAAACATGCGTACAAGTCTAAAAGTGTCATACGAACCTACTTGAATCATCAATATATCGATCCAAGGTCGTTTACAAAAAATGTTGACCGTGGTCAACTTAATCACTTCATTTTTAGTCAAAAATCACATTTTTTAAAAAAATTTCACGTATAAACTTTCCAGAAAATTACACGGACCACATACGCAAATCATAAATAATCAAGTAAGGATATGGGAGGTATTAGAACATAGAAAAAGGAGCTAGTGCTCAAAATGACGTATTGAGTCGTCATAAAAAACAAAAAGTCCAATATCTCACAAGGTCTAGGGAGGGTAGTTTATATGCAGACCTTACCCCTACCTTGAGAAGGTAGAGAGGCTGTTTTTGATAGACCTTTGGCTCAAGAAAAGATTAAAAAAATTATAGCAATAAGTAGTAACAACAACAAGATAATAAAAATTGAAGTGAAAGAAACATCAGGTAGTAATAAAAATCTACGTGTAAGAAAATACAAGACTAATACTAATGCTACTGATACTTAAAAGAAAAGCGCTCAACTACCTATAGAGTTTCTATCCTAATTCTCGACCTTCATACCCTTCTATCAAGGGTCATGTCTTGGTAAGCTGAAGTACCATCATGCATTGCCTAATCAACTCTCCTCAATACTTGTTTGGCCTACCTCTACCCTTTCTCGGACCTACCAAGGCTAACCTCACACACCTCCTTGCTAGTGCATCTATGTCTCTCCGCTTCACATGTCCGAACCATCTAAGCCTTGCTTCCCACATCTTGTCCTCCACGGAGGCCACTCCTACCTTGTCCTAAATATCTTCGTTCCTAATCTTATCTATTATGGCATGCCTGTATATCTATCTTAGCATCCTCATTTCTACTACTTTTATCTTTTGGATATGGGAGTTCGTGATTGACCAATACTCCATCTCATACAATATAGTCGGTCTAACCACCACTTTGTATAACTTACTTTTAAGTTTTGGTGGGATATTTTTATCACACAAAATACGAATGCAAGCCTCTATTTCATCCACCACGCTTCAACATGATGTGTGACATCCTTTCCAATCTCTCCATTTCCTTATACGACTAACCCAAGATACTTGAGACTTTCTCTCGTAAGGATGACTTGTGTATCAAGCCTCCCGTCTACGTTTACTTCATGGGTCACATCACTGAACTTTCACTCCAAGAATTTTGTCTTGATACTGCTCAACTTGAAACCTTTAGACTCTAGGGTTTGTCTCCAAACCTCCCCCCTTGCATTGACACCCCCTCGCATCTCGTTAATTAGTATTATATTGTCTACAAATAACATGTACCATGGAACCTCCCCTTAGATGTGGCGTTTTAGTGTGTCTATCACCAAGGCAAATAAAAATAGGCTAAGAGATGATCCCGGCATAACCACATCACAACTGAAAAGTGTTTCAAGTCTCCCCTTACTTTCCTCACATGGGTTTTAGCTCCATTATACATATTCTTAATCACATGAGTGTAAGCTACAAGAATACCTCTAGCCTATAAATATCTCCATAGACCTCCCTTTGGAATTTATTGTATGCTTTTTCTAGATCAATAAACACCATATTCAAGTCCCCTTTCCTCTCCCTATACTACTCTACCAATCTCCTTATAAGGCGAATAGCTTCCGTATTCGGGCATCCCAATATGAATCCAAACTGATTCTCAGGATAAACACACTCCTCCTAATCCTTACTTCCACCACCCTCTCCCAAACTTTCATAGTATGGCTTAGCAGCTTGTTCTAGGAACATGACCAAACAAAAAGAAAATTTTCTCTCAATGATAACCTATCAAGGAAGGAGTTTGTGATTCAGTAATGGTATGAAACAAGATATTATTAGTATAGGTAATATTGGTAAGTCCCACTCTCATGCAATAAAAATGTGTACTATTTTAAAGGCCTTAAATATAACTTGCCAGTTATGTCTCAAATGTATGATAAAAGGAACAAGGTAAAATTTACTTCCGGTGCATGTACTGTTATAAATCTCTATTCTGGCAACCTGGTTCTTAAGAGAAAAAGCACAAGAATATTTACATAGCTGATATTATGTCTTTTCCTGAAATTGAACTAACATGTCTTGGTGCACTTGATAATTATTTATTGTTGTGGTACAAAAAGCTAGGATATATAAGCTTTTCATTATTGAATAAGCTAGTTCTAAAGGACCTGGTTGTTGGTCTTCCCAAATCTAAGTTCAAGGAAGATAAAATTTGTGATCCTTGTGAAAAGGTAAACATTTCAAGTCTTTCTTCAAGTCAAAGAAGGTTGTAAGTACCTCACGTCCTTTGGAACTACTACATATGGGTTTATGCGGACCTATGAGGGTTCAAAGTAGAGGAGGAAAGAGGTATATTTTTGGGATTGTTGATAACTATTCTAGGTTCACTTAGACCTTGTTTCTTGCATCTAAAGGTAAAACATATGATCTATTTATTCCATTCATTAAGAAACTACAAAGATAAAGTAAATTAGCGAGCATTAGATCTGATCATGGTACTGAATTTGAGAATGGTAAGTTTCTTGAATATTCAGTGAGTCATGGCATTAATCATAACTTTTCTGAGTTGAGGTTGTAACATTTCTTACTACATAATCAATAGGTACATGGTTAGACATTTTCTTGAGAAGACCCCCTACGAGTTACTTAAGGGTCTAAACCTAATATAACCCACCTAATAGCATTTGATAGTAAATATTTTGTGCATAATAATAGAAAATATGCTCTAGGAAAAAATGATGCAAAGAGTCATGAGGGTGCGTTCCTTGGTTATTCTTCATATAATAAGGCTTATAAAGTGTATAACAAAAGTAACTTAGTGTGTCGAAGAAAGTGTGCATGTGATTTTGATGAAACTAATCACTTGGCTGAGAAAAGCTCGCAGGATGATGATCATGACGATAAGATTGGGCTTACATAAGCATACGATGATAGACCAGATCAAGGTATTCCGAAGAATACTTTTGTACAAGAAAAATAACACAAGCACTTGATTCTCTAGAAACTGAGCATGATGTACAACAAATATGAAAAACTGAATAGGTTGATACTAGAACTATTGGTAACAGTGAACCTGGTTCCTCTGATGATTAGGAAGCAAATAGTGCTACTGAAAGCTTATGAGTAAGAAATTGGAAGCATAAAAGTTTTCATCCAATTGAGAATGTTCTCACCCCTGTGGATTTTGGGATGATAAGGAGATCTTAAGTGAGGAATATGTATGCCTTATCTGCCTACCTCTCCATGATTGAGACTAACAACATTGAAGAAGATCATAAAGATGCTGACTAGATTGTTGCTATGCAAGAAGATCTTTATCCGTTTGAGAGAAACAAAGTATGGCATTTGGAACCTTGATCGAAGGACAGAACAATCACAGGAACCAGGTGGGTTTTCAGAAATAAACTGGATGATCAAGGTATCATCACTAGGCATAAGTCAAGGTTGGTGGTACTACAATCAGGAAAAAGGCATAAACTATAATAAGACTTTTACACCAATTACTAGAATGAAGGCTATTCACATGCTCAATGTCTTTGCATCTTACATGGGATTCAAATGATATAAACTGGATGTTAAAAGTGCATTCCTAAATGGGTATATGAAGGAAGAAGTATTTCTATGTCAATGTCACGACCCAAAATCCCTTCAATATCGCGATGGCACCTAACCGCACGCTAGGTAAGCCAAACCATATAAGTTACTACTAAACTGAGAAAAACATCAATATATTAATAAAACAGTAACGTAATTCAATATACAACTACTCTAAGGACTGGTAGTACAAGTCATGAGCCACTATGATTTTGATTTACAAAGTTGGTGAAATGAATAAAATACAACATTTGTTTGGAAATTACTTAAACAGAAATGAAATCCTAAGCTACCATTGACAAAAGGTAGCATAAATCCAGTATGTTGGTACGCCTCCAATAAAGCTCCGTCTTCATAGCTACTCAACTCCATAATCTGCACGCAAGGTGTAGAAGTGTAGTATGAGTACAACCGGCCGCATGTACTCAGGAAGTATCTTGACTAACCTCAGAGAAGTAGTGACGAGGTTTTAAGTCAAAAGATACTCACTTGTCAAATAACCTATGCGATATATATAAAACTAGCAACAAGATGTATAGCAGAATTATAGTAACAAAAAATCCCGTTAGAACAAGAGGTAACAATTCAAATACAAGTAAAGGGCTCAGTTTCAATAACAAGTTATCAAATAAAGCCGCACACATATGGCACCTCGTGACCACTTATCAACCACTCTCTCGTCGGCAAGGACATCGTGCCATAAAATAATTCACACCCATACGGCAAGTACCTTGTGCCACAATATGAATCACACTTGCACGACAAAGACCTCGCACCACATAATAATCTGATTCCATATCATTTACCAAATAAATCAATTAAAGTAATACATGATAAATATTTCCTAATCTCATCAATCCGATATGCTACCAACAACTCAAAGAATATGAGATAACACTCTATGTAGGTAAAATACATCTTGGCAACCAAATCATCAAGTAGTAACAGAAGTATAGATGAGCATGTTAGAAACAACACAATAAATCATTTAAAAATGCATGATATATATAAATAAGTCATAAACACAACAAAAATGCCCCTTGTACCACCACACACGCAAAATTAATAAAAATTGCCCCCAAGCTTTCACATAACATCCCCACAATGCCACCCTTATTTTGCTGCATGAGCATCATAACAAATATTTCCCCTTATATTTCTACACACGCATAAGACACCTTTATCTCGCCGCGTGCGAATCAATAAACACCACCCTTATGCCGCCACACGCATATCTAGCCACCCTTATCTCGCCGCATGCGCATCACAAATGAAATGCCTCCCTTATGTTGCCGCATGCGCATCTACAATCAATCCGCACAACATGATCACATGTGACACAACAACACAACAATTCAAAATAACAAATTATCATCAAGAGGAACATTCTCATAACTCATCAATAAAGCGCACAAGGACATGATAACATAAAAAGTGCGGATAAAGCATAATCATGGTTACATCAAGTATATCAACTAAGTCCAAGTAGTCGTTCAAATAATAACATATGTATCATAGAGTGTACACATTCCAATCAAGGTACATTACAAGATCGAATCTGGATGTGTATTTATTATAGTTTACGTGTATCTATCCCCAAGGCAAATATAGCATAAGTCTCAATATTTGTTCACCATGTTCACGCAAGGTACCAATAGCCTCAACATTCCTGTAGCATGGTTTATAGTACTCATGAATTCGATTAATTTAATAACACATTGAATCAAGAAAGACACACAACCAAATAAGGCATAGAATAACCTAGAATCTTTCCCGAGCATGAATGTAACGACCCGACCGATCATTTTGAGTATTAGCATCCAGTTTGGTGGTTTGAGGGTATGTGTAGCTCCGTATGATGTATTATGACTTGTGTATATTGTTGGTTTTTGTTTTTGGGTGATTCAGAATTGATTTGGAGGAATGATTCTCATTGTAGAAGCTTTAAGTTGGGAGAGTTGACCAAGTTTGACTTTTGTGTAATTGACCTCAGAACGGAGTTTGATGGCAGGCGCAAGTTATGAATGGCGTTCGCGGTTTTGGAGTTGCGTTAGCGATGCTTGGGGGGCCTGATGGCCTTCGTTGTCGCAGGTTTTCAATCATGTTCGCGATGAGATTTTGAGGCAGGGTAGCTATTTCTTCGCGATCACGAAATTACTACCGCGATCACGTAGAGTACCACTGGGCAGTGCATATAAGTACTCTATTTCGGACACTTGAGTTATTTTATCACATTTTGAGTTGGGGAGCTCGAATTTGGCGATTGTTGAGAGGAGTTTCACTACATGGATTGAGGTAAGTATTCTCTACTCGGTTTTGATTATATTTCATGAATCCATCTTCAATTTTGGCATTTGATTGATGATTTTAAAAGAGAAATTGGGGGGTTTTGTCTAAACATTCCTAAAGTGAATATTTGAGATTTGAACATCGATTCAGAGTCGGATTTGAGTGAAATTAGTATGGTTGAACTCGTAAGAATGGGTTATCAGAATTTATGAGTTTTGTTGTGTTCTGAGGTGCAAGTCCGGGGTTGACTTTTATTATTTGATTAAAGATTCGACCTTTATCGATTGGGTTTATTTCGTATGGCATTATTTGATATTTTTGAGTTGCTTTTGGCTAGTTCCGTGCCGTTCGGATGTTGATTTGCACAGGATGACTTTTCTAGAGTATCGGGTGGCTTGCTCGATATTTGATTTGGCTTGCTTGAGGTTAGTATTTATCTAAAGTCTAAACTTGGATTTGAGGGTAAATATCGCTGAGAACTATGATAATTAAGATGGGTTGGGGTAACGCACGTGCTAGGTGACGGGTGCGGGTGCGTGCATCGAGGTATTCATCATACAAGTAGTTGTTGGGATATTATATGCCTTAGTTTGCTACCATGCTTCTTTGATATCATGTTTTATCCACTTATGTGATTACGTGGGATATTATTCATGCTAGAAATCATGCCTAGGCTATCTGTTCAATTGTTTGAGCCATGATAAGGCTAATTTTGCCATGTTGAACTATTTGCCTTAGCCGTAGTCATATTGTATAGTCAAAATAGTTACATCCGCATGTTATACCTCAGTCTATGTGCACTTTAGATATGCTATCTCACATGTTATTGGTGTCCTTGTATGTGGCACGATTTTGAACTGCATTTAAGACATATTGTGATATTCCATATTATATAACTGGATTGTGTTTCAATGAGATGTCTGCACATTGAGACCTGAGCGGATTGTTGACTGATATGGGCCATAGAGCCGTATTGATATGAATATTTGAATCGGGTTGCACGCCGCAATGGTTATATTAATATTGAGGTGATGCGTATGTCAGGCCCCATATTGGGCTAAGCTATACTGATTTGAGGCTACGCGTGCACCAGACACCACTATTTGGGCTAAGTGATTATAATTAGCGCTGGGTAGGATCCGCCCCTCCGGAGTTTGACATGCTAATAGTGGGAGCAGGCACAATGCTATATACACGTGCTCGATGTTGGACAGTTATGCCAGAAACCCGAACAGTGCTAAGTGTAATTATTTTGATGGATCCACGGTGATATTGTTTGGGGCATTTGAGCCAGGCACCTGGAGTGTGCTAAGATTGTGTGTACTTAATGAGTTCATTGTGAAACTGAGTTCTTGACATGTGTATCTGACATGTAGGCATAGAGATGTACCTTCCTCACGCTAGATAGTGACATGACATGCATATGATTACTTGACATGAATATTTGACATGCATGCATAAAAATGCATTTTTCCTCATGGTAACAGGTAAATAAAAGTCTTATTTGATGTTGTAAATTGGGAAAACACAGTTGTTTTGATAAACTCATGTTTAATTGATTTCAGTGATAAGATTTAGACTGGGACTATTATACTTGAAAAGCATGTCTACTTTTCCGTATCTGTAACGAACTGGGCATTACATTTCCTGAGTTCTATATCTTTACTGTCTTCACTATACTGTTATGAACTGTTATTGGCTATTGATGTTGGACATCGATTATCTTCCCAACTCATCATTGCATTAAACATAAGGTTAGGTTTGTTACTTATTGAGTACATGTGGTCGGTTGTACTCATACTACACTTCTACACTTTGCGTGCAGATCATGGATCTGATGTCGCTGTGTATGGCGGGAGCTGGCATTGGAGATGTACCTGTGTTCCAGTTATAGCTGCTACTTGTCCTTGGTAGCTCTATACTTTCAAATCTGTTTATGTATATTTCGGACATATGATACCTGCTTTGTAAATTTTAAGTCTTAGAAGCTCATGATTTGTATTACCAATCCTCGAGATTTTGTATAGAAGTTCAGTTATTTTATTTATTGACTCCTATGTTTCTTATTTAGATATGTTGACTGTTAATTGGCTTATCTAGCGGGTTGGGTTAGGTGCCACGACTAGATTGATTTTGGGTCGTGACAATGAATACCCATGGCATATATATATATATGCTCGTCACCTCATATATACATGACCCCTGCATGTAGCAAATAATATCAAATAGTAGTAAAAATTCCCTCAACCTTAGGCAAGACACTTACCTCAAACAAGCCAAATCAATACTCTAAAAGCGCTATCCTGCACGATTAGACCTCCAAATGGCTCAAACTATCCAAAGCAACTTAAAAACATCAAATAATGCCATAGGAATCAAACCCAAACGATAAAGGTCGAATCTTTAATCAAATACTCAAAGTAAACCGAAACGTCAACCAGGCCCGCATCCCGAAAACCGACAAAACTCACAAATTCTGGCAACTCATTCAAATACAAGTCCAATCATGCGATTTTCACTTAAATCCAACTCCGAATCGATATTCAAAAAAGTTTTGACAAAATCCCCCTATTTCTCTTTTGGATTCATCAATCAAATAACAAAATCAAAGATGGAATCATGTAGAATAATCAATTCCGAGTCAAAAATACTTATCCAGTCCATATAGTGAAAATCCCTTTAAAAATCGCCCAAATCTAAGATCCCAATCTCAAAATGTGATAAAATGACTCAAACCCTCAAAATAGAGTACTTAAAATATCTTCCCAGTGATACTCATCACGATTCCAGAATATCCACCGCGATCGCGAAGAACGAATTAGCACAACCAAAATATTTCCTACACAATCGCGTCTGAGCCCCACGATCATGAAAGGCAATGAACCAAAGAAGCACAACGCGAGCTTCTACCGTAAACGCGGAGGTCAACCAACCACTGCCTCCAGCAACACTCCGCGATCGCGAAAATCCAAGCACGAACGCGAAAGCCAGCTCCACCACCTTACGCGATCGCGAGACCTCTCCGCATACGTGAAGAACAAATCAGCCATCTTCCCCACAACCTTCTACGCGATCGCAAATCTCCTCCTACAATCACGATACACAACAGATGCACAAGATACTAGCAACACATAAAACCATCCGAATTGATCTGAAACCATCCTAAATCACACCCGAGGTCCCCAGGACCCCGTCCAATCATACCAAAAAAGTACATAAATATCATATAAACTCGCTCGCACGCTCGAATTATTAAAATAACATGAAAAACCATGAATCAAACACCAAAATGCATCAAAATTACAATGAAACTAAAAAACTTCTAACAATCACAACCAAGCATCTGATTCCCATCAAACCAACTCGGAATGAGACTTAACTTTGCACACAAGTTTTAAATTATATAACGAACCTATTCCAACTTTCAAAACAACAATGCAAATCCGATAACATTAAAGTCAACTCCCGGTCAAACCTATGAACTTTTCAATCCTTCAAGTTGCCAATTTTTGCCAATTCAAGCCAAAACATTCTAGAAACATCCAAATACAAATCCGGGCATACACCCAAGTCCAAAATTACCATCTGAACCTAACATAACCATCAAAACTTTGATCCAAGATCAAATACACAAAAGTCAAACTTGGTCAACTCTTCAACTTTAAGCCTTTAAATTGAAATTTCTCTTCCAAATCAATCCCGAACCTCTTGAACACCGAAACCAAAAATATACGCAAGTCATAATACATCATATGAATCTAGTTATGACCTCAAACCATAAGACTAAATTCAAATGCTCAAAACGACTGGTCGGGCTGTTACAGTCAACCTCTACGTTTTGAGAGCCATGAGTTTCTTGATCATGTTTACAAATTTGACAAGGCAGTGTATGAATTAAAGCAAGCACCTAGGGCATAGTATGAGAGGTTTTCAAAATTCCTTCTAGAGAATGGGTTCATAAGAGGTAAAAATAAAAATACTCTATTTTTGATGAAGACAGGTAAAAAATTGCTAATTATCCAAATATATGTTGATGATATCATTTTTGGTGCTACTAATGAATCTTTGTGTAAAGAGTTTGCAAAGTTAATGAGAAGTGAGTTTGAGATAAGCCTAATGGGAGAGATAAACTTCTTCCTTGGGTTACAAGTTATAAAAACTGAGAATGGGACATCAACAAAAGTACGTCAAAAAACTTCTCAAAAGGTCTGAGATGGACTATGCAAAGATAATTGATACTCCTATAGCCACTTCTACTAGATTGGATATGGATGAAACTGGTTCTTCGATTGATTAAAAATTGTATAGAGATATAATTGAATCTTTGTTTTATCTAACTACAAGTAGACCAAATATTGTATTCAGTGTTGGGCTTTGTGCTAGATTTCAATCAAATCCCAAAGAGTCACATTTGAAAGGTATGAAGATAATATTGAGGTATCTAAAAGGAACTCAAGACCTAGTTCTTTGGTATCAATCTGGTACTTTTGACTTGTTGGGATATGCAGATGATGATTATGATGGATACCTGGTTGATAAGAAGCACATATCTAGGATGGGTCACTTCTTAGGTTTATGTTTGATCTTTTAAGCTTCAAGTAAGTAAAATTATGTGATTTCATCAACTGCAGAGGATGAATTTGTTATTGCGGTATTGTGTCGCGCTCAGATATTATGGATCAAACATTAGTTAGAAGATTAAAGTGTGATGATTGAACGTGTTCACTATTATTTGACAATATAAATATAGTAAATATGATAAAGAACCCAATTCATCATAAGAGGCCAAAATATATTGATGTTAGGCATCACTTTTTAAGATATAATATAGAGAAATGATACATCTCTATAGAGTTTTGTAAGATCAAAGAGCAAATTCTGGATATCATCACCAAAATTTGAGCAGAGATTACTATGAAAAGAACCGCTTGGAGTTTGGTTTAATCAAGTTGAACTAAGTACATTTTTTATTTTCCCCCTGATTGGATGTTTAAATTAAAGTGTCTAGTGTGTCTAAGTGGTGAAAAATATCTAACTCGGTCTTATGTTGTAACAAGTATGCACGCCTGGCATGGTCAAGTAGCTTAGACGAGGTCTGATGATATTATCCTTATTCTTAGAGGAAACTCAGCCACATAGAGAAAATAAATCAAAGAAACTGGTTCTTTGCTATCATGTATGTACCTCCTCTCCAATATATAGTTGCATTAACATATTAAACTTGCCACGTCATGAAAACCTATTTTTTGTGTCAAATCTTGATCATATTCGTGTCATAAAAGAGTCATCGTGACTGCTGTCATTTTGCATGAGAAAGAAAATATGTTCCTAGAGTCTTTAACCATATGTCTCTGCTGCCTAAACTAAAGCCAGCTAGGATCACCAATTTTCAAAATTTTGAATCCCTGATTGATTTGGTTTGAAGCTGTCCAATCATGTCTCTCCTGTTTAAATCCCTTTCTCATGCCTAATCCTTCAAAATTTTCTCTCAAATCGTCTCAGGTTTGTGCTTAAACTATAAAAGTAACAAAATCTCCAAATTTTAAAAACCTTTAAACTCCCAAGAACCCAACAATGTCTAACACCCAAAATACTTCCCAATCTATTTTCCGAAATTGAGCATACCAAACTCATTGGTGATGCTTATCCTGTTAACCCCCAAACTGAGATCAAGCTAAATTTGAATCCTATTCAAGAATAATAAACCTATTTAGTCATCGGAGAAGAAACAATGAGAAAACTGTGGTGGTTGAAGAAGAAGGAGAAACAAAGAAGGAGGGTGGAGAGGCAATAAGTAAGGGGGATGGGCAAGAATGTTAGTGTTTCCCCAAAAGTCCCTGACCCACAACCAGGTTCTTTTGGTGCTGATAAAGGTATGGAGAAAGTACAAAAAAGCGAGGGAGAACACGAGGAAGGTGCTGAGGTAACTGGCACTAAAGGTGTTGGTAATTATGTGATGGTAGAAGAGGCTACCAAAAAACCTAGTTCATTGGGTGTCTGTCTGGCTGAGACTGAGGGGAAAAGTAGTAAAAAGGAAATACAGATGACAAACTGCCTCTGATTAAGAGGTTGAACATTGAGAAGAAAAGGCTACAGAAAAAGGGTGTTAAGTTCACTAGGAGGAGAACAAAAATAATTTTTAAGAAAGAACAACCACTCAAGAAAAAGAATCCTACCACTAAGAGCAAAAGAAAAGCACTTCTTGAGAAGGCTGTTGCGGCGAGTAAGGAAAATATAAAAGAGATAAAAGAACAAAGAGAGTTTGAATTTAGAGATGAGACTTTCAATGTTGAGGCTATGAATATTGATAATAAGGAAGAGTTCGAAGAGCATATTCCTCTAAAAAGAAAAGGAAAAGAAATGCCGGCTCGTCCAAAACCACCTCTGAGAAGAAGAAGAAGAAAACTTCAAGAATGTGAGTGAATCCGATCCTGAGAAGGTGGGGACCAGCTCCAAAAGGAGAAGAAAAATTGAAGAAAAAATTGCCAGTTTGAGCAAAGAGACTTGGTTCAGTGATCTGAACGTATTTAAGGGGAAATTGATTGTACCCAAGGTTATTGGTGAAGTGGTAAAAGAGTTGAAGGAGAAGCTAAATTTCCAGCAGTGGACCCATCTATTTCTCTGTCTACTTCCAGTAGTGCATGAGAAGGAAGTGTGTGAGTTCTACTCTAACCTCCAAACAAGTGAGTGATGAAACTGTGAGCACTGCTGTGAAGGCTGACTAGGTGACCTTCGATGCTGATCACTTGGGATAGATTCTTAGGATCCCAACTAATAGGTTTGACACCTATGTCAATTAGAAGTGGATTAAGGTTCACGAGGATTAATTAGAGAGATATTTAACTGAGAAGTTCTCCCAGGGAAGAAAGACTAGAGAAAAAAGTGTATAAAGGAGAAATGAAACATGTTCACAAGTTCCAATATGAGTTGGTAAACAAGTGTGTGTTGATAAGGGATTAAAGAAGGAATGAGGCTACTGCATTAGACATGGCAGTGATGAAGGTGATTGACAAAGATATGTTGTTGAACCTTCCAACAATGGTGATTAAGCACATGGCTAGGACAACCACTGTAACGACCTAATAGATTATTTTGAGTTCTAGCTTCTCATTTCAGGATTTGAGACCTTATCTTGCTTTAACTGATAATTTATGACTTGCGTGCATGGTCTGTTTTGATTTTCAAAAAGTTTAAATGTGTTTTTTTTTTAAAGAAAAACTTGATTTTTGAACTTGAAATGGTGGGAGTTGACCACAGTCAATATTGTTGATAAAGGACCTTGAATTGGTGTTTGGACAATTTCGGTAGGTTCGTATGATGATTTTGGACTTGTACGCATGTTTTATTAGGGTCCTAGATGACCAAAGGCCGTTTCAGTGCTTATTGTGAAAACTTGAATATTTGAACTTAAGAACTTTGAAATCTTTGAGTTTTGATGTGTGATTCTTGGTTCTTGATATTAAATTGATGTTTTTAGCTTACAACTGTGTTTGTGTGAGTTTTATATCATTGTGTGGAGGCTTGGAGCGGGCCCAGGGGACTTGGGTGAGTTTCAAATTATTTTTGGCCTTGTTGAGTAAGTTGATCGGCTGGTGTTTCACAGTGCTTCGCGATCGCAGAGCTTTCACCGTGCTCGCGTAGGAGGATTGGGGCTGTTGCAAGGTTGTTCTTCGCGATTGCGTAGTACCACGATCACGTAGTGACTTATTGCGCTAGGAGAAATGCTCTCTGCAATTGCTATGGTGATCTAGCGATCGCGTAGAAGGAGTTGGGCTAGGGGACATTTGTTCTTCGCGAATGCTTTGGTAGGATCGTGAACGCGAATTCTTTTAGGCCTTCTGGGGTAGTGAGGTTTTCCCTTCGCAAACGCGTGGGTGCACCACAAACGCGGATTGGCTGGGAGTTACCTTAAAGGAACGCGAGCTAGGCTTTGCAAACGTGGTGGTCACTGACCACTAGTCTCCGAAAACGCGAATGTCCCTTCGCGAACGCGAAATAGAAAGTTCACCCAGGTATAAATAATGCCAAAAATCAGGATTTAGCCACTTTTCACTATAGTCAGACCTCTCTATAACAACATTCCCATATAACAACACTTCACTATAAAAGCCAAGTTTTTTCGGAACCAATATTTATGTTATGTTATAATATATGTTCTCTATAACAGCACTTCGCTATAACATCCAAAAATATTGGGAACAAACGAGACTGTTATAGAGAGGTTTGACTGTATTTCTGAGACTTAGACCACGGATTTGGGAGATTTTTGAGAGGACTTTCATCCCAACTTTTAAGGTTAGTAAGTTTTACCTAGTTTTGATTTATTTTCATGAATTTCCATAGGTTTTTATCCCTAATAAATTGGGGTTTTGGAGAAAAACTTATGAGGGCTAATTTTGGGGATTTGGACCTTGATTTGAGGTTCAATCTTGATACAAATCACATATTTAGACTCGAGGGTGAATATGTAATCGAAATTTGATTGTGATTTCAGATTTCGACCAAGTGGGCCCAAGTTGAATTTTTGTTGACTTTTCCAAATATGATAAATATTGAACCTTTTTGACACTAGATTAGTTTCTAAAGTTTGATTTGACTTGTTTGAATATTATTTGACTAGATTTGAGTTGTTTTGAAGCTTGTGCTAAAGGCAAGGGAGTGTTAGATTGTGATTGTGTTCCGAAAAAAAGTAAGTATCGTGGTTAACCTTGATTTGAGAGAAGTAGGATGTGATTGGTTTTTTTGCTATGTGTTCTATGTGTTAGGGACGACGTATATGCATGATGACAAGTGTATATGAGCTGTGATGGGTTAAAGCATGTGTGTGGAACTACCTTAGCATGTCTTACTTATTTCATGCCTTTACTTGTTACGTGCATTTACTTGTCATATGCCTTTACTTGTTATATGTCTTAGTTGCTATATGTCTTTACTTGATACATGTCTTTACAAGCTACATGCTTTTACTTGTCTTATGCCGTTACTTGCTTCATGTCTTACTTGTTTCGTACCTTATTCTCTTATACTATGTGGTCTTGTGGGGTCATTTGGTTGTCCATGTGTTAAGTACTTGTTGGGTCCTTGTTAAGGTATCTGGGTGAGACTATCTCTTGGATTAGAGTTGCCTATAATTACTTGTTCGTATGCATTTTTCCTTGGTAGATTTCGCGTATTTGTTTCCTCTTACGTTATGTTATGAATTTTTTCGTGCTTGGTTATTGTTGGGTGATTTCATATTATTGATATTGTGATCGGGTTATACGCTGCAACGGTATTTATTATTGATATTGGGATTAGATTGCACGCCACAACGGTATTTATTATTGATATTGGGATTGGGTTGTATGCAGCAATAATATTTATTATTGACATTGGGATCGGTTGCACGCCACAACAATATTTATTATTGATATTAGGATCGGGTTGCGGGCCGCAACAGTAGTGATTATTGTTGGTATTGATAATGAGATCGGGTTGTATGCCGTAACAAATATGATGTCTTATCCTTATTTCTTAGTTGTTGATTCCGTGGACCTTGTTACTTTATTTCCTCATTTAAATCATATATTTTTATTCCTCTCGCTCAATCTTGATATTGCTTTTTTGCTTATTACTTCCACAGATATATAAGTAAGTATCTTGTTATAGCCTCATCACTATTTCGTCGAGGTTAGATGCGATACTTATTGAATACATGAGATCGGTTATACCCATACTATACTTCTTGTGCAAATCCCGATGTTAGTCTTGGTGTCACTTATAGAGGTGATTAGCTCGGACTATTCAGGAGACTTCAGGTATTGTTGCATGCCATTCACAAACCCTCGAGTCCCCTACCTATCCCTATTTACTGTTTATTATACCAAATGGTATTATATTTTCTTGCAGACTCTGTATTTAGTACTCTTAATGGCTCATGTACTTGTGACACCAAATCGTGGGAAGATGATTTGACAATGTTGTCTTTAGCCTTATGATATATCTATGAGTTTGCTTTCTTTTTTTTCTTTATTATAATGATGTTAACTATTAAACTTGCTTTATTTAATGTTGCTAAGTATTGGCTTGCCTAGCAAGCAGTGTTAGGCGCTATCACGACCCTTGGTTGGGTTTTTGAGTCATGACAAGTTGGTATCAGAGCTCTAGGTTGCATAGGTCTTATGAGTCATGACTAACGCATATAAGTGCAAGGCGAAAACTTTTAGACACAATTATGTAACCAAAATATCTACCCCGTCTCAACACAATCATAACATCAAGAAGGACACCCCGAAATATCACATAAAATCATTAACAATGCCACCCTTATTCCGTCGCATGTACACATAATAATGAAATGCCTCCCTTATTTCGCCACATGCGCATATAGCCACCCTTATTTCGCCGCGTGGGTAGCCTGAGATAACGCCACCCTTTTTTCGCCCCACGCGTACAATAATAGACACAATCGCATGACAAAGACCTCGTGCTAACACCTCCAAATAAATCCTCTCAACATTTCCACAAGTGCCATAATACCACAAAACAATGATACCAAGTGCCACAACATCATAAAAAATGATACCAAAGTTTCACCAAGATATAAGCTCGCAACTATCAACAATAGTGCACAAGAACGTAACAATAATCATAAAAGCGGAGAGGTGTTCAACAATAAAGCATCACTATGGCTAAGTCAATGTAATGATCAAGATCAAGTAATCATAAAGTGGCCTCAACATGTTTCATATAATTTTCATTATCAAATTAAGGCATATTAATCGCCTACGGTCTAATCCGGTCAAAACCACACATTGCACCCGCATACATGCTCGTCACCTCATGTACACGTCACCTTTCACATCACATAAATAAACAAATTATGTCTTGAACATAAGGGATTTCTTCTCGCACAAGGTTAGGCAAGATACTTACCTCAAACAAGCCAAATCAGTACTATAAGTATCCCTTCCGGTGTGAATCAACTTCCCGTTGGCTTGAATCTAGATAAAATAACTTAATAATATCAATAGAAGCTATAGAATACAACCTCAAACAATAAACCTTCGATCTTGAACAAAAATACAAAAAGTCAACTCCATACTCGCACCTCGGAACTCGACAAAATTCACAAATTCCGAACACCCATTCCGATACGAGTCCAAATATATGTGTTTCATCCAAATCCAACCTCAATTCGACCCTCGAATCATCAACTTTTTCTTTATAAATATTTTTACTAAAATATCCAATTTCTTTACTTAGATTTATCAATCACTAAAATCAAGGTTGAAATCATAAATAATAAATAAATTCGACTAAAAAATACTTACCCCAATACAAATCGTGAAAATTCCCTCCAAAATCGCCCAAATCCGAGCCCCCAATCTCAAAATGTGATAAATGAATTTAAACCCTCGTTCAAGATATATTCTGCCCAGCGTTTCCGCTTTTGCGTCTCTCAGTCGCATCTGCGACACTGCATCTGTGGAAAAACCATCGCATATGCGGAAACAACTTAAATCCCAAAGATCCGTTTTGCGGGCCAACTTACATACCTGCGGAGCCGCTTCTGCTGACAAAACATGTACTTGCGATCGCATTTCTACGCAAACTTTGTTGCATCTTAGGAAAATTTTGAGCTCAGCCAACTCTGCATCTGTGGTCCTAGGTCCTCTTTTGCGGACTCACATCTGTAGCCCATCCTTCACAGGTGCAAAAGCACCAAACTCAGAACTTCAACAATGCCTACAATATCCAAAATGATTTGAAATCAATCCGAAACACACCCGAGGCCCCCCAGACCCTATCCAAATATAACAACCAATCCCAAAACATAACACGGACCTACTCGAGGCCTCAAACCACACAAAACAACATCAAAACGACGAATTGCACCTCAATTCAAGCTTAAGGAACTAATCAAATAAATTCAAAACTTACGTCGAACATGCCTAAACAACTCGGAAAGACCTGAAATTTTGCATGCAAGTCATAAATCACCATACGAACCTATTCCAAGGCTCAAAATCATAAACAAACATCGATAACCACAAAGTCAACTATGGATCAAACCTATGAACTTCTAACCCTCACAACTTCTAACTTTCACCAATTAAAATCAAATCAACCTAGGGACCTCCAATTCCAAATTCGGACATACGTCTAG
This sequence comes from Nicotiana tomentosiformis, assembly GCF_000390325.3. Classification (NCBI taxonomy): domain Eukaryota; kingdom Viridiplantae; phylum Streptophyta; class Magnoliopsida; order Solanales; family Solanaceae; genus Nicotiana; species Nicotiana tomentosiformis. The sequence goes on along the minus strand of NC_090816.1, from coordinate 79,902,070 downwards.
GTCCAACATTATGATCCGAACCTAACAGAAGCATCAAAACTCCAATCCATCGTCAAGTACACAAAAGTAAAACTCTAGTCATACTTCCCAACTTAAGCGTCTAACCTTGGATTAAGTGTCCCAATTCAATCCAAAACTTCTTCGAAATCAAACCAACCAACCCGTCAAGTCACGTAACCACATTTACACATATGTAAAGCATAAAATAGGGGGAATAAGGCCAAAATACTCAAAATGATCAGCCGGGTCATAACACGTCGGTACTTATCTTTTAGAGGCTATAAGGCTTTAGGAAACTTCACTTTCTTTCTTTCTTTATTTCTCTATCGTGCGACTTTATTTTGTCCTAAAGTTTGAATCTTTCTTATCTTATTCTCTCACAGATAGTGAGGACACGTGCTTCACCGCAGCTAATCAGGAGCTGGAGCCCCAGGTCTTAGCTGCTATGAGGGGTAGAGGCCGAGGTATAGGCCAGATGAGGGGTAGAGCTAGAGCCCAACCCAGGGCATGTGTAACAGCACCCACAGCCACTCACGCTCGTGCTAGAGAAGCATCAATTGGGCATCGAATATATCCAGAGGATGAAATAACGGTTCAGGTTGAGCTAGTAGGACCAACACAGGTCCTAAAGGAGTTCATTGCTACTCTAGTGCTTCAGGACGCTTTGGTCCATATGGTGGGCCTTACGGAGAGTATGTCTTAGGCCGTTGTATTTCCTATGGCACATGCCGCTTCTCAGGCCGGGGGAAGACTATAGACTGCTGCAACTTGCACCCAGAGCATATAGCCCATGGTTATCAAACTCCAGGAGTGCGACCAGTTGGGGTTGTTCAGCCTATTATTGCCGTACAACCCGAGGTTAGGCACGCGATGTTAGCTGATGAGCTGAAGAGGCTGGATAGGTTCACAAAGTTATCTTCTCCTCACTTCAACGGTACACCTTTAGAGGATTATATGAGTTCTTGGACCATTTCAATAAGAATTTGCACAATTTAGGACTAGTTATGTCCAATGGAGTTGACTTCACTGTCTTTCTGATGCATGGTTCAGCCAAGAGGTGGTGGCAGGTTTATGAGCTGTGCAGACCAGCAGGATCACCTCCTCTTACTTGGGCTCCATTTTCACAGTTGTTCATGCAGAAGTTTATCCCACTTACCCAGAGAGATGAGCTACACAACAAGTTTGAGCGTCTTTAGTAGGGTAGCATGATAGTTACCCGGTATGAGACAGGATTTGTTGATTTGTCTCGTCATGCAGCTATCCTGATCCCTATTAAGAGGGAGAAGGTGCAGAGATTTATAAGGCATTTTACATATGGTATCAGACTTCAGATGGCCAAAGAGGCCGATATTGAGACTTCTTTTAGTCAGGTGGTTGAGATTGTTAGGAGGATTGAGCGGATTCGTGGCAAGAGGTGGGAGGTGAAATCTGACAAGAGGCCTCGTCATTTTAGTGTTTTTACTTGTGCTTCTTCTGGAGGTAGGGGTTCTTTTGTTATAGGCCACGCTATTCGACCAGTGCATTCAACGCTCCAAGTTTCCCATGGTACTTCAGGTGGCCATGGTGTTTATGTTTCTCACCTAAGAAATCATCATACATCATATTGTGCACCTCCAGTGTCACGACCCGGAATTTTCAACTTCGGGACCGTGATGGCACCTAACATCTACTTGCTAGGCAAGCCGATGTTATTAAATCAATTAACCAGTTTTAACAATTATTACAATGTGATGATAATTAACGATAAATAAACTCAAAAATAGACACAGTATTAATATATTTAACACGATGCTAAACTACTCCTAGATATCCGGAGTCACAAGTACATGAGCAACTAGAATGCTACCAATACGATCTGAAATAAAGTACAACTGTTTGAAAATAAATAAACAGTAAAACATTATGGAAGGGGACTTCAAGGATTGCGAATGCCAACAGCTCAACCTCAAGTCTCCAAAAGCAGCTGAATCCGGGTAGCCTCGCTACACGCCACTGGAACCAACACCGGTATCTGCACAAGAAGTGGAGAAGTATGACATGAGTACAACCGACCCCATGTACTCTGTAAGTGCCGAGCCTAACCTCGACAAAGTAGTAACGAGGCTATGACAAGACACTCACAATAAACCTATACAAAATAATAATAATAGAAATAGGAATAGAATATAAACAGCAAAATCAAGTAATAGGACCTGTAGGTCAACTACCAAAGGCCCCAGAATAACATTTTTGCTCAACTTCTCAAAACAACACGGTACAACTACAACAGTCGAACACAATAAAATAAGTCTTCTCAGTTGCGGCATGTAACCCGATCCACACACAAACACACACACACATACACACACACACACATATATATATATATATCAACTCTTCTCTATTGCGTCACGCAACCCGATCATAAATATATATAAAGAAATATTATTGTTGTGTGCAACCCGATCCACAAATATATATAAAGAAATACCGTTGCGGCGTGCAACCCGATCCCACCATATCATCATATATTCATATCATATTCCATCCTTATCTCTTCATATCATATCATTTTAATATTGTTGCGACGTGCAACCTGATCCCAAACAATAATAATAAATGAAATGTATAACTACAACCAACTACGGCGTGTCCCAAAATAAAACGTAATAAAGGAGTTCATGGTTAAAGACATAAATGGGTAAATGTAGCTATCTAATAACACTCGAGGTAAAAAGGCAATTGAAGACAATAAATAAATAAATACACGGATACAAGGAAACAATTAGCAATTAAGGCATATAACAGATAAAATCATGAAATTAACATATAAATACAAGTAGCAATTAAAGCTTTTAACAAGTAACCACATGGATCAAATAAAGACATGAAATAATTGAAAACAATAAATAAATGTCCCAACCTGCATGCTTAACCCATGACTACGCATATACACTCATCACCTTGCATATACGTCGTCCCTACACATAAATGAAGTATCAAATAAACAAATCAAATCCTAATTCCCTCAAGTCAAGGTTAACCATGGCACTTACCTCTTTCCGCAATCAAATCAACACTCAACCACGACCTTTCCTTTAGAATTAGCCTCCAAACCGGTCAAATCTCGCCAAATATAGTTCAAATATTCAAAATAAGCTTTAGAAACTACGCATGAGTAAAACGATTTGAAGAAATGAAGAAATGTAAACATTTACATCAAATGAAGAAATGTATCCCCTCTTAAATGAAGAAATGTATCCCCACAGGGCTGCCTACGTATCCCCTCTTAAACGAGAATCAGGTCAAGCGTAGTTCAGTTACATCAAATGAAGAAATGTAAATAATCCTAAACATAGAATCTCTTGACTACGTATGAGTTGATAGGTTTTGGCCAAATCTCTCCGTCCATTTCTGCAAGTATAAGTGCTCCTCCTGTTAATATTTGATGAACCATGTAGGGACCTTGTCAATTGGGTGAAAATTTCCATTTAGCTTCATCTTGATGCGAGAAAATTCGCTTTAGAACCAATTGCCCCGGTGTGAATTGCCTTGGTCTGACCTTTTTGTTGAAAGCTCTTGCCATTCTATTCTGGTAGAGTTGACCGTGACATACTGCATTCATTCTCGTATGATTCATAGAGAAGGGATTTCTACTTCGGCAGGAATAACTGCTTCAGTACAATAGACTAGCAGGTAAGGAGTTGCCCCTGTTGATGTGCGAACCATGGTATGATATCCAAGCAAAGCAAATGGTAGCCTCTTGTGACATTGTTTGTAGTTATCTACCATTTTCCTCAATATCTTCTTAATGTTCTTATTGGCGGCTTCTACAGCTCCATTCATTTGTGTCCTGTATGTTGTGGAATTCTTAAGCTTGATCTTGAAGGTCTCACACATGGCCTTCATCAGATCACTGTTAAGGTTGGCGGCATTGTCGGTGATGATTGATTCTGGTAACCCGAATCGACCAACAATGGGATCCCGAACAAAATCTACAATGACCTTTTTAGTTACAGCCTTGTAAGATGTGACTTCAAGGCTGTGCCTATTTGAAGCAGCGAGTTTGATTGGACCGATGGCATCCATCCCCCAAGCGGAGAAAGTCTAGGGCGCACTTGTTGCATTGAGTTAATTGGGTGGCTCGTATCATATTAGCATGTATCTGGCATTGGTGACACTTCTGGACATACTTGACGCAGTCTGTTTCCATAATCATCCAGAAATATCATGCTCTTAGTATTTTTTTGGCTAAGACAAAGCCGTTCATGTGTGGTCCGCAAGTTCCGGCATGTATTTCCTCGAGCAATCTGGATGCTTCCTTGGCATCGACACATCGCAACAACCCTAGGTCTGGAGTCCTTTTGTACAGAATTCCTCCTCTTTAAAAGAAGTCATTTTCTAACCTTCAGGGTGTGCATTTCTGAGTGTGATTTGCATACTCCGGGTACTCTACTTTTGCCAAGTATTCTTTGATGTTGTGGAACCATGGATTTCCATCACTTTCTTCTTCAACACGAGCATAATAAGCTGGCTGCTTATGAATTCCTATTGGGTTAGGATCGATGAAATTCTTGTCTGGGTGTTGTATCGTGGAAGATAAAGTGGCCAATGCATCTGCGAACTCATTCTGGACCTTTGGAACATGTTTGAATTCTATCTTCGTGAACCCCTTGATCAGCTCTTGTACACAGTACAAATATGGCAATATTTTGGTATTCTTTGTAGCCCATTCTCCTAAAACTTGATGTACCAAAAGGTCGGAATTTCACATCACTAGTAATTCCTGAACATTCATGTCAATGGCTAACCTAAGTCCTAAGATGTAGGCCTCATATTCTGCCATATTGTTGTTACATGAAAACCTGATTTTTACGGATACCGGATAGTGTTGACCTGTTTCTGACACTAAGACAGCTCCGATACCCACTCCTTTGAAGTTTGCAGTTCCATCGAAGATCATTCTCCAACCCTCATATGCTTCAGTGATATCTTCTTCTATGAATGATACTTATTCATCAGGAAAATACGTTTTCAAGGGTTCGTATTTTCCGTCTACTGGATTTTCTGCCAAATGACCTGCCAACGCTTGTCCTTTGACCGTTTTCTGAGTTACATAGATGATGTCGAACTCACTCAGCAATATCTACCATTTTGCTAACTTTCCCGTAGGCATGGGTTTCTGGAAGATTTATTTTAGCGGACCCATCCTTAATATGAGATATAGGGTGTAGGCACAGAAGTAGTGCCTCAACCTTTGAGCTATCCATGTCAAAGCACAGCAGGTGCACTCCAGCAAAGAGTACCGTACTTCATAGGGCGTGAATTTCTTACTCAGCTAATATATGTCCTACTCCTTTCTTCCCGTCTCATCGTGTTGTCCCAAAACACAACCAAATGCCCTATCTAGTATGAATAAATAAAGAAGCAAAGGTCTCCCTGGTTCCGGTGGGACTAGAACAAGTGGTTTAGATAAATATTCCTTGATTTTGTTGAAGGCTTTCTGACATTCTTCAGTCCAACTTGTTGCAGCATCTTTCTTCAATATTTTGAAAATTGGTTCACAGATCACAGTTGATTGTGCTATGAAACGGCTGATGTAGTTGAGACGCCCTAAGAAAATTATCACATATTTCTTGTTCTTCGGAGGTGGCAAGTCCTGGATAGCTTTGACCTTTGACTGGTCCAATTCAATCCCTCGATAGCTGACGATGAATCCTAGTAATTTCTTGGCGGGGACTCTGAAGGCACACTTTGCGGGATTCAATTTCAGATTGTATCTACGAAGTCGATCGAAGAATATCTTTAAGTCTGCTATATGATCTATGCTTTTTCTGGATTTGATGATGACATCATCCACGTACACCTCTATTTTCTTGTGTATCATGTCGTGGAAAATAGTTTTCATAGCTCTCATGTAAGTGGCTCCAGCATTCTTCAGGACAAACAACATCATTTTATAGCAATAAACTCCCCATGGTGTGATAAAAGCTGTCTTTTTGGCATCCTCTTCATCCATCCAGATCTGATGATACCCTGCGAAGCAATCCACAAAAGACTGGAGTTCATGCTTGGCACAATTGTCGATCAGTATGTGTATATTGGGCAATGGGAAATCATCTTTAGGACTTGCTTTGTTTAAATCCCGATAGTCGACACACACTCTGACCTTCCCGTCTTTCTTTGGGACTGGCACGATGTTGGCCAGCCAAGTCGGATACTCAACTACCCTGAGAACCTTGGCTTTGAGTTTCTTAGTGAATTCCTCTTTAATTTTCAAATTCATATCTGGCTTGAATTTTCTGAGTTTCTGTTTTACAGGTAGACACTTGGGATCGGTAGGTAGCTTGTGAGCCACTATGGATGTGCTCAAACCAGTCATATCATCGTAGGACCATGCAAAAATATCTTCATACTCTTTTAGGAATCGGAAGTATTCTTCCTTCTCTGACGGTGATAGATGAATGCTTACACGTGTTTCCTTGACTCTTTCGGAATCTCCTAAGTCAACTGTCTCAGTCTCGTCCAAATTAGACTTGGCCTTGTTTTGAAAGTTTTCCACTTCTCTGACAATTTCCTCAGGTATTATATCATCTTCAAGTTCTTCTAAATCACTATCCTTATGTTGCGTTGTCTCATTACATGTCACAGTCGTAGGTTCATCCGGATAAGTAATAATAACACTTTAGAGAGAAAATGTAAAGAATAATAATAAATACTAAAAATAACAATGCATTAAATAAATCTTGAAAACGCCAAACAAGTACGGCTCGATGACTCGAGCAATTATTTTAAAACAAAATACGTTCAAAACAAAATACTGAAAATGTCTTAGATGCTCATAAAATTGCTTTAAAAATAAGTGATGCTAATTGCCTGGCTACCCAGGAACTCGACGGGCCCTCGATGGTGCAACAGTCCATTTCTTTGAGAACAACTCCTTTCTCCACAGTCTGAATAGTAAGGTGCTCCTCCTCCTCCTTCTCAACTATGGCACTGCAATCCATATCTTCATCATCCAGAAACAGCTTCCTCATGCCGGCTAAGACTTCACCTTCCTCAGACCCCATATCACGTCAGCTTGATGAAATGTCTGGTGCAAATATGGTACTGGTTGTTCCAGCGGATAATAAGGACCACGCCATGGCAGCGACCAATCCTGGTACTCTTGCCAAGTGTATTCATACCCAAACCCAAAAGTTGTACCGTGGCGCTTTAGCTGTACCAGTTTGGTGATCCCTTGGAGATTCTTGCCGAGACCCTTGCCAGGCTCATACTCTGTCCATAGCAATATGCTTTCTATCTTGTTGCTCCACCATTTGTCTTTTTCAATTGCGTTGACGCGCTCAATGCGATGGTATGTTTCTCCACCCAGCTTCCTTCTGTTCTCGATGACTGGAACAGTCTGATTGGAATAAATGGGATCACTCCCATCTCCATGGATGATCACTTCCTGATGATTCCATTCAAACTTCATAGCCTGATGTAGAGTAGAAGCTACAGCCCCAGCGGCATGTATCCATGGTCACCCCAATAATAGATTGTAGGTAGCAGATATATCCAGCACTTGAAACTCGACATCAAACCAGGTTGGGCCCATCTGTAGGCTAAGGTTGACCTCTCCAATTGTGGCCCTTTGAGATCCATCAAATGACTTCACATTCATACTTCCTGCTCATATCTCGTGCAGGACTTTACCCAGCCTCTTCAGAGTAGTTAATGGACATATATTGAGACTCGAGCCTTAATCTATCAGGACTCTGGAGATGGATTTGTCCTCAAATTGCACTGTGATATATAGTGCCCTGTTGTGACTTAGTCCTTCCGGTGGTAGCTCGTCTTCATGAAATGTGATTTTGTGGCTTTGCAATACCTGCCCCACCATGTTAGCCATTTCCCCATTGGTGATGTTGGTGGGTACATAGGCTTCACTCAGCACCTTCATCAGGGCATTCCTATGTGTCTCGAGTTTTGTAGCAGTGATAAAATGGATATCTGAGTAGGAGTTTTGTTTAGATGGTCAACCACAGAGTATTCTCTCGCTTGCACCTTTCTCCAAAGGTCGTCCGGGCCGATCTCAATAACATGCAGCTTAGATACAGCTTCTTTGCTTGTTCCTCCCAAGTGCTCGGGTGTGTAAACCCTACCGGTTCTAGTCATGCCTTCTGCTGCACCTGTTTCTTCCATTTTCGCTTTTTCCTTCCTTCTTGCTTACACAATATAATCCCATGGTATGACATTAGACTTGTAAGATGGCGTAGGTGTTACCATTACAGTGAAGGGTGTGGTCGCCTCGACTTCAAATGGCGTTGGTGCGGGTACCTCAACTTCAATCGGTGCCTGGGTTTGGACTACAATGGGCATGACTGGAGATGTTTTAGGATCATCCCTCTTCCGAATGAGTCCAATTGACCCTTCTGGATCCCATTCTTCATCGGTCTCTATCACATTTACTCCCTCACCTCTGTGATGTGGGAGAGGATTGTTACGAACATTGGGTGTAGTCTCCTTTGCCTGTATGACTTTGGTGTCAATTAACATCTGAATCTTGTCCTTCAAAGTGCAACATTCATCAATGGTATGACCCTTCATGCTTGAGTGATAGGCACATGTCTTGTTTTGGTTAACCCACTGAGAAGAGTTTTCCATAGCAACAATGGGAATGGGAGTGACATAACCAGCAACCTTCAGTATCTCATATTGTTGGTCTATGGGTTCAGCAATCGGAGTGTATTGTCTAGGTGGTCTGCGGTCAAAATTTGGTCTTGGTTTTTGGTAATTTTGGAGGGCTGGTGGTGAGTAGTAATATGCGGGTTAGGTGTTATAAGTGTGGTAGGTGCCAGCAGGTTGTTGGTATCTGGGGGTGAAGGCTGGTATGTGGGTAGAGGTGTTTGGTATGTGAGAGGAGACTTTGGACCCTTGGCTACCATTACTGTACCTACTTCTTTCTTCTTGTAGATACCTTTTTACTGCAAAGCTTTCTTTATGGCTTGGAGTGCTTCGAAATTTGTCACCATTACGCTTTTGATCCCTTCTTCTATTCTTTCTCCCAGCTTGATGATGTCAGAAAATTTATGGTTTTCAATAACCATCAACCTTTCGTAGTATTGTGGGTCTTGAGATCTGACAAAGAACTTATTCATCTGTTCATCTTCAAGTGCCGGCCTTACTTTCACGGCTTCAGACCTCCATCGAGTAGCATACTCGCAGAAGGTTTTCGTTGGTTTCTTCTTGAGATTTTGAATGTAGAAAACGTCTGGTGCATTTTTTGTGTTGAACCTGAACCGATCCATGAAATCTGACGCCATGTTCACCCAATTAACCCACTTCTTTGGGTTCTGACTGTTGTACCAAGACAAAACATCTCCAGCGAGGCTCCTCATGAAAAACTTCATAAGAATTCGTTCATCTTTGCCAACCCCCACAAGTTTGCCACAGTATGTTCTTAGATGCACTTTTGGATCACCAGTTTCGTCGAACATTTCGAATTTGGGAGGTTTGTAACCCTCCGACAGTTCTACATCTGGTTGAATGCACAAGTCCTGATAATTCAAACCTTTGATGCCCTTGCCACCTTCGACACTCTGAACTCTGCCAGTGAGCTTCTTGAGTTCTTCTGCCATATTCTTGATGAGAAGGTCCTTCTCGGCGAATTCCGGTATATATAGGGTTTGTTGTGGGGTGTGGGGTAAAGTTTCAACATATATGGGATTGCTTTGGTGGACTCCAGGAATTTGGGCATAATGGTGGTCATTGGTTGAGTTTTGGGGATCAAGAGTAAGTTGTGGTGCATTTTGAAGAGTATGGTAAGTGGTGGTTTGTGGGTATTGAGTTGGATGGTGATGGTGTTGTGGAGGAGTAGGTAGTGGTGGAGGGTTATGGTTTTGAGGAGGTGTGGCATATTAATGTGGCGCGGGAGGGTTTGGCGGTGGATTTTGGTTCTGTGTGTTTTGGGGAGGTGCTGTGTTTTGGGCGTTTGTGTTTTGTTGGTTAATACCAGGGATGTTTAGGGTGAGGGAAAGTTTTGCCAAGTTCCAGACCTGCTCAAGTTCTCCTTGTAGCTCCAGTATTTTCTGTTCAAGGCGTAGGACCAATTCATTTTGTGCTGGAGTACTCCGACCATCCGAAGTTTCAACGTTCTCTGTATTGTCCTTTCTGATACTACTTAAATCGTCCATCTTTCCTTTCCCTTTGATTATGCCTTTAGGATCACTTGGTGGAGAGGGGAGGTGGAGGACCTCTGGATCTAGTGTGATATGCGGATGATGCCAGTATGCACGAACCAACCTTGGGGAATAGGAATAATCAAAAGAAAGAAAAACAAAAGGTAACCAAGTCAGTAAGGGATATTGAAAGAATGCTTGCAATATTGAACATGCTTTGCAAGATTAATAAATTCACGTCCTAATTTTAGGGACCTCGTTGTGCCCGAGGTAGGCCTAAGTGACACATAGACTTGGAGAAAATTGATGCCAATAATTGCATCATCTCATTAATGCAAAAATGAATCAAATCCTTACTAAATCGGTACTAATAAGAGAGTTACTAATGGTATTTTCCTTATTACAATCGAAAACTAAAACGAATCTAGAAAGTAGTAAAGAACATTATTTCCTAATCTACTTGGCCCCAGAAGGACCTTCCCCATGCCTGGCTCTTTTAGATCCATCAATCAGGTTTCCCAAGTTGCGCATATCCAACAGTAGGTAAGCCTTTGCTAGATGCCCTCCTTTATTGCCATCCGTGTTTTGACAATTTGCGAGTCTCTTCCTTATCTTTCCCTGAAGCTCCATCAACCCTTGCTCCAAATATTCCAATCTCTCTGTTGACTTAGTAGCAATTTTTCTCCATTCATTGATTGCTTCCATATCCACTTTGTGTTGTTTCAAATGCCTAGCTTCAGACTCGAAAACCCTTTTGCGCAACATCCTATACTTGACTTGTGCTTCGGCAGCGCCATCTATGATCCTATTTTTCAGATTAATTCCCGATTTGACGTCTCCTGCTATGTTGTCTACCAACCGTGATGAGTAGAAGTACACATGGCTAGCATGATACCTGTCTGGCTCGACAGTATCATTTTCCACAATGACCTTCTGGTTCCACATGTGTTGTTCCTCGAACTTGAATAGGATGATGCCCCCTTTAAAATCTTCTTTGTACTGGACCACGTTGGAAACCCGAGGTATTACCTATTTTCTTCCCGCTTGGCTCATTACCCTTATAAGAGCATAAGGATAAATTCCCCTCAACCCGATCAATACTAGATGAGTAGTCTCTCTTGACCTGATGATGAAATTCACTGCTAGGGAACCATTCAAACATCCAATGTACCTTCTCGTCTATCAGATTGCTGAAGAAACGCACCCAGCTCACAACATTTCCCGATTGTGCAAACCTGTTTGGGATAAATGTCATTCTCTTTGGGTGATGGTAAGCTATGTAGTCGTTTAATGGTCGTCATAGAAGTTCCTGACGATATTCTCCCCTCTAAAAATATTCCAATAACCAAACTTGCAGTAACAGATTACAACCCTTGAAGTGTCCAAACCCATGCTTGCATCGATCCAAAAGTGATACATTTTAGCTAGGATCATGGGTATGATGGTATATGTCTGTCCCTCGATTCCTTCCATTAGAGTCCTGGCGACCATGGCTAAGCGAGTGTGGATCCTTCCCCCTTTCATCGGAAATATTAGCAACCCCAAGAAGCAGACGATGAATACATAAACTCGACAGTGCGTCCAAGCCAAGGAAGTAATGGTCAGTTCATCATGATGAAGGCGATATGACTTGCTGTGCCCATAACACTCATAAAGGAATTCAAATGGGATGTATGACTTCTTCAAACAAAGCAACTCATCATTTTTCTTGAAACCCAGCATTTTCAGAAAACTACGGGGAGTGCGATTCTCTGTCACTAATAAACCTGGACAATCCCATGGCAGCTTAGCGAAGCCTCCTATATCTTCTAAGAGAGGAGTCATTTCCATGTCACCAAAGCGGAAGACGACCCTTTTCTCATCCCAAAATATAGTGGCGGCCTAAATTAATGTTCTATTTGGTCGGATGTCTAGCAAAGACGGTAAATTACCAAGGACGCTTCTCACGTGATTCTTGTCGCTAGGCGCGAGATTTTTCCACCAGTCAAGCAACAGAGGTGGGATGTTTTGGACCATGCCGAACCTAGGGAGTTCGCGCTTCATTCTCTGCAAACAAATAAAATTAGCCCTTTCCCCCTCCGGATTCAACTATTTACACACTAAAGATCAATATATTGGCATATTTTCTCCAAGTAATGCACATAATATGATGGTGTCCATTGGCATTGTTGAAATCCCGTCGCACTTTGGACAAGGCTTATCGTAGCGGGATATTAACAACGTTTTAACCCGTACTAGGTTTAACATGATGCATGTGCATTTGATATTGGAGTAAGGTTTCTAGGATGGCCTAGACCGGTACTCTCAAGTGGAAAACTTGAGAGGGAAAGGCACGGGACCATCGACTGCACCACTAATTGACTAGTCTACCGCAAATAAGCCTTTCCAATTTAAAAGGGGTAATTTTAGAAGAGCGCGGACACTCATCAAGCGTCGCTATGTTGATAATTGGCACGAGTGGAGTATGATGTGGAGCATGCTTTATGTAGAGATAATAACACGTTGTCAAGTATTTGCATGGTAAATATGTAAAAGCAGTAAATATAATATTAAGGTAAAACATGAAAGGCATAAAAGAAAGACAAAGGAAGAAGTTAGTTTGTGGAATATCTGAAAATATAATAATGCAAGCAAGGGAGTAGGGACGGGAGAGGCATGATATAGCAGTCTTTAAACAAATGAAGAGCAGTTAGAGCAAACAAGGGCGAATCGGGAAAGAGATGTGCATGTTATTACCAATTTAAGCAAATAAAGGTGGAGAAGGGAAGGGATGTGCATGTAATAGGAAAATTTAACAAATAAAGATGGAAAAGGAATGTGCATTTTATAACAAAGAAAACTAATCCACATAAGACAATTTCATTATGGTAAGAGCCTAAGTGTAAATCCCCAGCAGAGTCGCCATGCTGTCGCGCCCCATTTTCTCGCGAAAGTGGGCCTCGACATGATGACAACTCTTTTTTAGAGTGGGAGATAGAGTGCTAAAAGAAGAGTCACCACCCAACGATTTTTAAGGCGCGTTAGGGTACCTATTTTGCATATAACTCTATTTGACTCGTTAGTGTCACCAAAGATAGGGTAAGGGCTCAAATTACCTCAAAAAAATATGTTAGGCACTCTTCGAGGTTCACAACTGTGGGTCCCAGCCGAACTTAAAATTATGTGGATTAGGCTAAGTGTTCAAATAAGAAAAGAGAATATAAAGGTCAGAGAATTGTATTACAAAAAAGCTTAATACGAATATAGAGATACAACTATTCTAATTCTAATAGCAAACATAGAAAAGAATGGGGGGGGGGGGGGGGTCCTAAGTTTTTTAGCCTAAAGGATCACCCCGTGCAACATAAATAATATTTTGCAACTCCCTTGGGGTAGGGAGTTACTCATATTATTCAGTGGGCATAGACT